>NC_090929.1:437784980-438094230 GCF_040938575.1 Ambystoma mexicanum
CGGCCGAGTCGAAGTCCACTACTCCCCCACTACTCCCCCGGTCGAAGTTTTTCCAAGCAGCAGAGCTGGATGAGGATATCTATCTGATGAGGAATCTGCGGGAGAAAAACAATTAACTTAAGTGGTCATGCTTGCCTATGTCTAGCGCTACCTGGAGGGCATTGTTTTGTATTATTTGTAACTTCAGTATGGTTTTTTTCAGATGTACCGCAGAGCAGTGGGTTACAGTAGTCAAGTTTAGATCCAATGAGGGCATGGGCTACTTCGAGCCGATTCTTGGCAGACAAGAAGGGTTTACTGGCGTTATGAGTTTGGTGGCGTAGCCCGATGATGAGGCAATGTGGTTGACCTGTCGAGTCATGCTTAGTGAGAAGGGAGTAGTTTCTTACCTGTAACTCCATTTCTCCAGCGTTGGTATCTTTCATGGATTCACATGCTTAGAATATTCCCCGTCGTCAGACTGGGAACCCTCGGTACACATATATAGTCGTTTCCTATAGGAAAAAACTTCCGACACTTGTGTGTCCTATCCACATCTACGTCCTCCCCGGGGCCGTCCACGCATGCCCCATAGGCCGTAATGGTATAAAAGCCCCGCCCCCGCGGGTCCCGTCAGATTTCGACCCCTCCAAAGTAGAAAGGGGGAAACCTGTTTATGCACATATCCTGCACATTGCATTTCGGGGAGGCTGGTGGGCGCATGTGAATCCATGAAAGATACCAACGCTGGAGAAATGGAGTTACAGGTAAGAAACTACTCCCTTCTCCAGCATTGGATCTTTCATGGATTCAGATGCTTAGAATAGATTGTATAGCAGTATCCTAGAAGAAGGAGGTGAGAATGCAATGCAACATACATTACAAAAACAAACCACTCCCAGTCCAAATATATATATGCACGTAAGCAGTAATATATTTTCTGATATAAACATATTCATAATACATATATATATATATATATATACATACATATATCTATATATATATATATAAAGGCGACACATCAAGGAAAAAACCAAACATCGGCAAGGTAAAAGACAACAGTTTCACCATATTTGGCTTACCTCATTGAAAAAGATGGCGCAGCACTGCCCTCCCCATCTGTACTTCATCCGCATGCTGCCTTTCCAGGCAGTAATGGCGTGTGAACGTGTGTGGGACTGACCATGCCGCCGCCTGGCAGATGTCTGTCAGAGGAATTCCTGCCCATAGCGCCGCGGAGGAGGCTGTTGATCTCGTGGAATGGGCTCTAGGGTGCCCTTGTAGGGGTCTCCCGGCCTTGGAGTGACTAAAAGCAATTGCCGACGAGACCCATCGAGCCAGTCCTTGCTTGGAAATTGCCCTTCCTCTCGTCGACGGACCATATGCGATGAACAGCTGTCTGGTAGTTCTGAGTTCTTGCGTTCTTTGCAGATAAAACTTTAACGCTCTTTTCACATCGAGCGTATGAAGAGCCTTTTCCGCCGTCGACGACGGGGTCGCAAAGGAAGTAGGGAGAGCAATGGTCGAGTGCTTGTGATAGACCGTCGGTACTTTCGGGATGAAAGTAGGATTAGTTGATAGTATCACTTTGTCTTTAAAGAATCTCATATATGGAGGGTCTATGACTAATGCCTGTAATTCCGACACTTTTCTAGCTGACGTAATGGCAATTAAGAAAGCCAGCTTCCACGATAGGAACTGCATGGATGGAGAGGACATTGGTTCGAAAGGAGGCTTCATTAAAGCCGCCAACACCACATTTAGACTCCACGATGGTGGGAACCGCTTCGTAGGGGGAAAAGTTCTAAAGAGACCCCTCATGAAATGTTTCACCAGTCTGTCGCTGAATAACTGTGCGGACTGTCTCCTTCTCGTGAACCTTGAGATGGCCGCCAGGTGCACCTTGATGGATGACGAGGATAGCCCACTCTCTGCTAGGTGAAGAAGATACGGTAAAATTTGTTCAGGGGTTACTTCCCAAGGCGGTATTTCGTGCTGTGTTTGCCACCACATACAGAACCTTCGCCACTTGCATATGTATGACTTGTTAGTGGAAGGAGCCCTAGCCGCCTGTAGAATTCTCCGGCAATCCGACGAGACTTTCAAATTGCCAAATTCTGCAAAGTCAGGAGCCATGCCGTCAGGTTGAGGCTGTCTGGATTGTGATGCCACACCGTTCCCTTGTCCCTGGATAGGAGATTCGGAACTTTCTGGAAAGTTATCGGTTGTTCCAACGACAGGTGTAGTAGGTCGGAAAACCACGGTTGTCTCGGCCAATACGGTGCCACTAGAATGACCAGGCATTTGTATCTGCGAATCCACTGTATTGTCCTCCGTATAAGGGGAAACGGAGGGAAGGCGTACAGGAACTTGTCTGTCCACGGAAATGAGAACGCTTCCCCTAGGGATCCTTTCTGAGGCCATCTGCTTGCGAACTGCTCGCATTTCATGTTTTCTTTCGTTGCGAAGAGATCGACTGAGGGGTGACCCCACCTTTTGAAGATTTTTTGCAGCTGAATGGTGTCCATCTCCCACTCGTGTATCTGAGCCATGCTCCTGCTCAGGGAATCCGCTTGTACGTTCTTCACTCCTGGGAGATGGTGAGCCACTATAGATATGTTGTGTTTCAAAGCCCAATGCCATACCTTTTGAGCCTCCACAGAAAGGGTCCTGGATCTCGTGCCGCCTTGTTTTATCAAGTAGAACATGGCTGTCGTGTTGTCTGTCAGCACTCTCACTCTCGACCCCTTGATATGTGGGAGGAATGATTTCAAGGCCCATCTCACTGCCCTCAGTTCCAGCACATTGATATGTAGGCGTGATTCGGTGGGAGACCATCTGCCCTGGGTTTGGTGGTTGTCCATGTGTGCTCCCCAGCCCGTCAGGGATGCGTCCGTGATGATGGTATCTGAAATTCTGGTTCTTGTAGAGGAACCCCTCTGTCCAGGTTGTGAACGCTTTTCCACCATTGGAGGGCTCGGATGATTTTGTCGTTGTCGACGGTTACCCTGTCTGACCACCGACCCGTGGTCTGCTTCCATCTGTCCGCTAGGAATTCCTGAAGTGGCCTCATGAACAATCGACAGTTGGCTACTAGATGGATGCAGGAAGCCATGGAACCTAGGATCGCCACATACTTTCTCACTGAGAGTGTGCCATGTAGACGTAGTTGACTCGTCAGCCGATTGATCTTTGACATTCTGTCTAGGGAAGGCTTCACTATTCCCGACTGGGTTTCGAATTGAGCTCCCAAGAACTTTAAGTTCTTTGATGGCCTTAGAGAGGACTTTTCGAAGTTCACTGCGAACCCCAGTCGTTGCAGAAGCTGTAAGGTAGCCTGTACGCTGTCATTGGTCGACGCCGAGGAGGATCCCCTCACAAGCCAGTCGTCGAGGTATGGGTATACATGATGCCCTTTCTTTCTCAGCCAGGCTGCCACGGGCGCCAAACATTTTGTGAACGTTCTTGGGGAGGATTTGAGACCAAACGGGAGCACTGCGAATTGGTAGTGTGTCTGACCTACCATGAACCTCAGAAACTTCCTGTGTTTTTGACACATAGGGATGTGGAAGTACGCGTCCTGTAGATCTAGAGATGCCAAAAAATCTCCCACTTGAACGGACCTGATCACTTCCTGCAGCGTGAGCATTTTGAATTTCTGGCTCTGTAAGGTCTTGTTGAGGTCGCGTAGGTCGAGAATGGGACGCCATTTTCCGTTCGGCTTTTTTACCACAAAACACCGCGAGTATACCCCTTGGCCTTTCTGCAATGCAGGGACTAACTCTATGGCACCTTTCTGTAACATAAGTGCTACTTCCTGCAGCAAATTGTCCAGATGTGGTTGGGGTAGGGGTATAGGTGGACACTTTGGAGGTTTGCATTTGAATAGTAGAGAATGTCCGTACCTCATTGTGTCCAACACCCACTGATCTGTTGTGATGTTTTCCCATTCTTTGACGCAGCTTGACACTCTTCCTCCCAGAACGGTGCGCTTTCCGTCATTGCTGGTCTTTCTGTTTGCTCGTCGACGACGAATAGGTTGGTCGTCTCTTGGATGACTGGAAGTTTCTGCGCCGGCTTGAGTTTTGAGAGGCGCGTCTATATCCTTGGGAAGGGTACGCCGATCTGCCAAAGGATCTATCCCTGGGTGTAGAAAATCTTGAGTTGCCAGACGCCCCTCTAAAGGGACGAAAGGATCGAAAGTGTTTACCACCCTGAAGAGCACCCAAAGACCGTGCCGTATCCGAGTCCTCCTTTATGCCCTTCAAGGCCTCGTCCACCTTTTCTCCGAAAAGAAGGTCACCTTCGAAGGGCATGTCCAATACTTTATACTGCACCTCGGGTCTGAAGTTGGTGCACTTAAGCCAAGCCTGGCGTCTTAGAACAACTCCGTTGTTTATCTGCTTAAAACCCGAATCTGCCAGGTCCACCGCTATGTTAATAGCATGATTCAACGCCTCTTCGCCCTCTCGTACCAGAGACATCGCCGTTCTTCTATGTTCCTCCGGAAGGTGGTCCAGTATAGGGGCCAGTCTGTGCCACATCTCCCTATCGTACCTGGCCACAATAGCCAGAGAGTTGGCTGCTTTCACAGTTGCAGCACCCACGGAAAGAACCTTCTTACCAAACACGTCTTGGCGCCTTGCCTCATTATCTGGAGGGGTAGAGCACTTGTGTTGGGCCTTGGCTTTCCTCGTCGCCGCTGCCGACACCACTGAATCAGGTGTAGGTTGGGACGAAAGACACTTCGGGGTAGAATCTGGCACTTTAAATTTCTTTTCAATGCGGCCTTTGACGGCCGCTTCAGAAAACGGGTGACGCATGGTTTGAACACCCTCTTTCCAGACATGATCTAAAATGGGTATTGAGAATATTGAGCGTCTATTCTTACCCATATGATCGAATAGAAAGCAGTCCTTTTTCTCCTCCTGCTGGGCCAGGCCAAACTCCTTGCATGCTTTTTCCATCATTGAATGAAAAGCGCCAATATCGTCTGGTGGCGATGGATGAGTGGGGCTCTTTGGTGTTTCCAGTTCCACATCCGAAACCCAGGATGGATCCCTAGATGGAGACAGGGAGATATCCGATGCTGACCCACGGTCAGATAAAGAGTCCGAAAGCTCACCCTCCTCCTGGACTACTGGAGTCACCAGAACTCCGATCGTTTTGGTTGGACGGTGTGACAGGCCGGGTTCGTCGACGGGGGGGGGGGGGTCGACGCCACAGGTGGAAACCTTTCATCCAACGATTTTAGCAGCGAGTGTAAGGAGGACAGGACCTCCATGGACAGGGCCGATTGAGAGTTTGAAATTTTGGTAAACACCTGAGAGCAGGTTGCTCCTGATGGCGACTTTGCTCGTAGCCCAAGGTCTTCCGGGCCCGCAATCCTGAAACCGTCGTCTTCCTTCGAGGAAATCGACACTGCTTGTTCCTGCAGTAACGTGTCCGGCAACCCCAGATCAAAAACTTCTGGTCTCCAGGCCAGAACTTCGGTCGAAGAGGACGCCGTCGTCATCGGGTTGATGACGGGGGAAACCAACTGCGTCAGAGGCAGTGAGGACACTGACTGGTTCGTCGACGGTGGGCCTGCAGGTGGCTTAGGCAGTCCCGCCTTAACGGTGCTCTCCCTGCGTTTATCCGATTCTCTACTTGTGGCAGATCTATGAGGATCGCCCGAGGAGGATTTTGGCCTTTCCTTGTTTTTTCGACGATGATGATGGTGTCTTTTTTGAAGATTCTTTTGAAGAGTCCTTGGAAGAGTGGCTTCGTGGAACATCCTTTTCCGCCGGTCGAGTCTTCTTCGACGGTGGTTCCGACGAGGTTGAACGGCGCGGGGCTCCCGATGTTTTCGTCGAGGCCACGCTGCGCACGGAGCCCACCTCCGACTGAGGGTATGCTCCCGCCCCGTCATTTAACCACGATACCAGCCGCCGACTCCGATCTTTCAGGGTTTTCTGGGAAAAACCCTTACATATTTCACACTGGTCTGCGGAATGGTGAGGGTGGAGGCAATAAATACAATCTAGATGGCCGTCCCCCTCGTAAACCTTCTTCAATCCGCACGTGGCGCACGGGCGAAAAAGAGGTTTGCCCGACATTCTGGTAAGACCAAAAAAACCTCAGGGGCTCGTTCGGTCAACCCAGCGAGTAATTTCAACGATAGCCTAGAAAGTAGAGAAAACGCGAGGAGATCCCACTATCTTTGGAGACGGTTGAAATCTGACGGGACCCGCGGGGGCGGGGCTTTTATACCATTACGTCCTATGGGGCATGCGTGGACGGCCCCGGGGAGGACGTAGATGTGGATAGGACACACAAATGTCGGAAGTTTTTTCCTATAGGAAACGACTATATATGTGTACCGAGGGTTCCCAGTCTGACGACGGGGAATATTCTAAGCATGTGAATCCATGAAAGATCCAATGCTGGAGAAGTCAAGGTACACGCCCAGAGTTTTGACGGAGGTAGTGACAGAAATGTTGTGTCCATCGATGATGAGCGCTTTGTAGGCCTGGTTTAATTTTGCCAGGCAGCGTGACGGCAAATGAGGAGAAACTCTGTTTTTTCGTCATTAAGACAGAGGATGTGTGCAGACATCCAGGATTGGAAAGCTTCATAGATTGTGCTCACTCAGAGTGTCCTGAGAATGGTTGCCAGTAAGAGGGATGAGAATTTGTGTATCATCGGCATAGTTAGTATATGAAATGCCGGGAGAGTCAAGATGGTCAAACAGTGGTTTTGTATACACATTGTAGAGTGTAGGGGAGACAAAGGAGCGTTGGGGTACTCTGCAAGCTGTAGGCGTGGGTCTGGTGCTAGCATCACTGGTGAAGACTTGCGAAGATCTAACAGCCAGGAAAGAGGCAACCAATTTGGCAGCGTCCGGTGAAAAGTAGGCTGAGGACATGGGGTGATGGCAGAGGATCTGGTGGTCCACGAGGTTGAAGGCCACCAGGAGGTCAAGCAGTAGGAGGAGTGAGAGGTTGCTGAGGTCATTTGCATCATCTAGCTGATTTTCCAAGCCTAGAAGGGCTGTTTCGATCCCAGGTTTTGGGTGGAAACCTGATTGCAGAGGAGTTCCCAAGATGTGGTGGGACTCGAGGAATATCTGGATCTGTATGTAGGAGGAAGGGGACATTAATTATGGGTTGGTAGGGATTGCCGGGTCGAGAGAGGGTTTTTAGAGCAGAGGGGAGATCCAGAATTCTTTCACGGTAGGAGGGATAGTGCAAGTGGTGTAGGAAGAGTTCATGATGGCGGAGATCAGTGGAAGTAAGGGTTCTATGCATTCCTTTACCATAGAAGCTAGGCAGATTTCTCCTTTACAACGTGAATGCTTGAGACCTTTGATGATACTGGCGAGGGAGGTGGTACTGGTGGGTTGGAACTGGAAGAGGTGGATGTCTCCAGGATATTTCGGTCGAGACTTTTATCTTGACTTGTAGCTGTGTACATTTGCATGTGAGGGTATCTTTGATGCTTTTGCACCAGGCGTTGTGTTTCATGATGGTAGATGGTGGATTGATGGGGGTCTCTAGCTATCAGAGGATGGAGAACAGCTCATGTGAACTAAAGGCCACCTTAGTGATTGTAGGCAGCAGTTTTGGAGTTATGAATGAATTTCTTGTAGTGGAGCAAGATTTTAGAAAGGTGGGCTGTTTGCTGACTCCGGGTCTTTGTGCCATGCAGATTCTGCAGCTCTTTTTGTAGCTCGGGTGGCACAGAGATCGGAGGTGAACCATGAGTTAAGGTCTAGAGCGCTTTTTGTTTTTCTGGCTTTGATGGAGGCCAAGAGGTCTACAGTCTTACTTAGCATGGCGCTGTAATGTTCTACCAAGGTGGTAGTGTCCTGGAGGGAGGGTGGGGGGGGGGGGGGGGGGGGGAGTTGAGGAGTGGGATGATCCTGTCGCTAGTCAGGTTGCAGGTGCTACATGCCAGAATAGTAGATGGGGCAGTAGCTAGCTTGGAGCGTTTGATGGGAATGGTGAAGGTGATGGTACGGTGATCTGACCACAGGCATGGAAGGTTGGATAGAACGGTGCTGTTAATTTAATGGTCCAGGAACCAGTCGGTGATGCGTTGGATGCAGCCTAAGTCTACCATTGAATAGGATAGGGCAATGGCCTCTGTGTCAGAAGGGTGTGAGAAACCTGAAGGTGTCCCACCCGCTAGTCCCCAGGGATCTGTCATCAAGGTGGCCAGGACACAGCCATCGCTTTGGATCAAGTTCCTGGGGGTGGACCAGTGCGTGATGATCACCTGGATGAGGTGTCTTCGGGGAGTGGAGGTGGGACACCGCACGGTGAAAAGCGGTATCCCCTTCCCTCCCTTTCCCCATCCTACCAATTAGGATACTTGGGAACTCGACCCCCTCCTCCCTTTACTGACACAAACACTTTCTCACAGACAGCTCACTGTGTGCGAAAACGGACTAACACCCAAGCCGTATACCGGACATGTCACAACACAAGGGTCAGGCAGAGTCAGGCAATTACCGATAATTCCACACATCTGATTTTCATCACACTTCCCCACACGGATAAAAGGCGGAGCACGAAAGCACACTCTGAGCAAGGCAAAACACACAAGGAAGCAGCAGTTCCAAGATGGCAGTTTAATACGAAGAGAAAGACAGCAAGACCAGAGAGGATTGCAAGGAGGGAAGTGCCCTTGGCCTTTTCAGAAGAAACCGTTATTGTCACAAGCCTTTGAGAATAAGAAACATAAGACCTGGAATTAAAGCTGAAGAGACCTGCATTGTGTGTCGAAAGTACCCGGGGCTCTCCCACGTTGATAGCCAAGGTGGGGAGGAGTGTTTACCGCCGTGGTACAAAGAAATGGTATCGGGTGAGTCACATGCCAAACGCTACATTCTGAGTAGGTAGGGCAGTGGGAGAATAGGGGTGGGCTATTGAGAATACCTGACATCTGTGCTTGCCGGTTGTGGGCTCTGACTCATTTGGGTGGAGGAAAAGGTATCAAGTTCACAGGAGCTGGGAGTGTAGACCTTACGGAAGGCCATAGATTGTGTAGACTCTCAGGCGCCGCATAATTAATGTATAAAAGGGAGGAAGGGGGTGGGCGTCGGAGATGTGCGCTTTAGGATATTGTTGCAGGAGGCTCTGGACTTGTGTGCGCGGCTTGTCTTTCCATCAAGGTATTTGCATTGGGATATTTTGCAGGCATTACGGAACGTACACATGCAAAGCGCGCTGGAGTGGGAAGGCATGGAGTGTTCCATGGTAGGAGAGGGGGGAGGAATAGAGTGGGTTGTGGTAGGTCTAGTAGTTGCAGAAACCTAATGTCATCCGCCGCCGCAGAGACTGGTGGATACTTCCGCGGTATCGCTGGCAGTATGGGTTTAGAGATTGGTAGTCCTTTCTCTTTTTTACGGCTGTAGCAGCCGTCCCAGTTCCCTCAGCGCGGAGCCCGATGGGAGTATTTATTCCTCCTCCTCCCGGTGGACGCTGCGTTGCAACCCCTCTGGATAGTGTTCTCAGCTTCCGGGTTTACGCTGTTTGCTGACACTCCGTCTGGATCGTCAGTGCTTTTGTTCAGTTACTAACTTCGTCCTCTGCACGAAGTTTTCCTTCTGTTCGTTACTTTGTCTCTTACCGATTTCATTCCGGTTCCTTCGTCCGGGTCGCGTCTCCCTCCTTCGAGACCCGGTGCCTTTGCTCTTTCTGCTTTCTCCTCTCCGTTTACCCTGGGCTCCTCTCCAATTGGATTCCCAGTCTACTTCCTATTATTCAGCTTTCTCTTCTCTTACCCGAGTCCTTTACTGCCTGTGCCCTGCCGGGCTGCATTGGATACCAGCCACGCCTTCTGGCTTCACGTTTGCTATGAATCCCTGCCGTTTTGAGTCCGCACCTCTTCCTGCTACATCCTTAATTTCTGTCTGCAACATCACTTCGGAAGATCATACTTGGAGTCGAACAGAGTGCAGTTCGGCGCCTGACAAGGGTTTTTTCTGCCGCTTGGCTTTTTCCCTTGTGTATCGGCTTGCTCCCGGGGAGGGAGCCACAGGCATGCTGTTCCATCAGCGTTCACTGTGGCTTCCCTCCGTGACAGGCAATTACCACCAAAAAAGGAGAGACTACCTCGCCAGGCGAAACCTGTCCACCGAAGGCATCGACTCAAGCAGCTGCGGTGAGGAGAGTGTGGAAGCAAAGGGGGAAGTGGGAGAAAAAGGGTCACAGAAAGGACATCTAATGCAGGGAGCATAGCAGGATGGAGTGAAGCTACAACAAGCCTGTGGGCACGTTGGAGACAGCTTATTAGGCTTGCCTGCAGTTGCGGACACATCGACACAGCAACGTGTAGCAGGGGAGACAAGAGTGTGCTGCGGCAAAGCGAATGCCCTGTCGGAGACATCCAAAGCAGGCCTTATGCTTCGGCCTTCAGATGAGGCTGGCTTCACCTCCTGGCTCGCCCGGTGTGAGTAAATGTTATCATCAGCAGGCCAATCAGCAAGGGACTGTCCTGGGGTATCTTGATAGTTAAGCGATGATGCTGGATGTTGTAGCCGTGCATGGAGGGCTGCACAATCCTGCTCTTTGTGTAGAAGTTACACCAGCAGAGACATCCAAAGCAGGCCTTATGCTTCGGCCTTCGAATGATATTCTCGTTATCTTGACAGTGACTAGTATGAGCATTTTTATAATGATTCTCATTCACCCACCCGGTTCTCCTGTTTTTCTTAACGTCACTGCGATTTCGCTTAGCTCGGCTTGTGCTTCCTCCTTTGGTTGTTCGGTTACTTTTCCTCGCTTCGTGTCTCGTACTCCGAGTCTTCCTCTCAAATTACTTTTCTGTATCCCAAGGACGTCACGGGACCACAGTTGCGTAATGGTCTCTGCATGGTTAGCAGGATCACCAGCCCACCACTGGCTGTCCATGGTTTTACCGGTACGGCTGCTTCCTTCTTTCTCCAGCTGACAGGACGCTGCGCGTCCAACCTTCTGACTTTAGCTTGGCAGCAGTTTTGTATTTTGCGTGTCTCTATGACTTTCTAGTCTCCTCTCTTTCTGAGGTTACGTAGCCCTGGGTCTTCCCAGCTGTATCTCTGCCTCTCTCCCCTCTGGCCTGTCGGGCCGTTCACCTCTTAATCATCAGCCTTGTCTCAGTGAAATACATCTTTTCATTTAAAGGGATATTCACATTTTATCGTTTATAGTAATACATACTTTTTCTTTCTTCGTACAAGTTCTTACAGGGTATGGTTGAAGAAGTAATGTTAGGAGGATTTTTTAGAGATTTCCTCACATGTTCAGGGTAACAGTAGTACATATTGGTTTCTTCTTCATAGATGTTCCCCATAAGAGAAGTTCAAAGAGGTTTTGTTGAGGTGTTTACTAGGGGGTTCCTCACAGGAACTGGAGTCCTTGTCCCCACAAAAGGGGAGTTTCTCCAGGCGAGTTCCCGCTTACCTCTACCCCTAGCGAGAGTGTTGTGGAGCGGGCTCACCTCACTAGTCTCACAAGGTGGGGATCCCCTTTGGGGAGAAGGGACAAATTCTTGTGATACATCACAGTACCCACTGAGGGATTACTGAATTATTTTCTTCTTTCGTTCATTGTGCTTTGGGCCATTCCATTGTTTGGAGAAACCAAGAGGAAATGTATAATAATCGCTGTGCAAACTTGAAACCAACACCTTTGTGGATCAGCCTTTTGTGTGATTGGATAGTTGCCTTACACCAGTCAATGAGTGAATGCATTTATCTTAACTCATCTAGTTTGGGTGCACTGACCAGTCCCTATTGCTATTGGCACAGGGGACTATCTGCCTTACAAAATTCCTTGTTATTTTTCAGCGGCAAATATCACCTTACAGTGAAGAGAGGCAGGGGTACTTTGTATTACATTTCCTTTTGTTTTAAGTAACATTTCTGTTACTTGCATGATGTAGCCAAGACGGGCTGGGGGCAGCGGATATTTTTCTACTGTGGGTTTTATTTTTCTTCCGTGCACAATTTTAATGCATAATGCAATTTTGAGTACCAAATTCTCTAAAATGGCAGTGCCGCTAAATTTCTGCCTGTCCTTTCGCCATCTTGTTCTTTGAATTACTTCTTGCCCTCATGGGTCTGGAAACTCCATATAAGGATTTGGCATTCCCGGGGAAAGAGGCGATGTGTGTTTGTGGCCGGAAGTGGGGGCTTGGACTGTCCAGTCTCAGTCCACATTTTGGCCAGAGTGCGTTGGCTGCTGGCCAGATGTGATGCCGAGGGTCTGGCCAGATGTGATGCAGAGAGTCTGTCCATGATTGGACAGCACATACCTGTTTTAATGGTGCATATCCTTACCATTGGCGGTCGTCGGTGGGCCTGGGAGCAAACCCAGCTTGAATTTAGGGTAAAATGACTACAGCTGCAATTTTTCACATTGTTGTGGGAACAAAGACCCCCTTGAAGAGGAGAATCCTGCTGAATACCCATTGTTACAGAGATTTTTGGACTACCTTCTGGTAAGGGCTGTGTAAACATGTAACCTAATGGTGGAACAATGTGTCACCCAAAAGGAAAGACCAGATTCAGTAGTTGTAGGATAGCAGTCAGGCTTAACTTTAGGAGGGACGAAGGCTGGTAGGGAAGTACAATTAATCTCAACAGACACCTGAAAATAATACACTACACTGGCATAATCAAAAAATATACTTATTAAAAGGCCAAACACAAAATATTTTGGCCTGGAAAAGTAAGCGCTAAGGTTATATATAACACATAGCAGACACTAGTGTTAGAAAAAAAACAGAAAATGGCCAGTTAAGGCCCAGCTCACTCTTCAGTCTAAAATGTAAGCCCCATGCTTAGTGCCATACACAGTACATATATAAATACAGATGTAATCTAAAGAGAAGACCACTAGATTTGATTACACACAATAATTACCCATCATGTTCAGGATCAAAGTGTATCAAACAGAACCTAGCACATGTTTCTTATTTCATTCTAAATACAATATTATACAGAATACATACAGCACAGGAAACACATTGTCTGACACAGCCAAGAAGACTATCAAAGTCCAGGATATATTTTATGAAGACAGCCCCTGGGCCCAGAAGGGCATATGACATACCAAGGAGGGAAACAGTAGCAACACATAATGATATAATGACATGTAATAAAATGATTTCAGTGAAGTGTAATATAAAGGAGTGTAATGTAAACATTGAAGAATTCCTAATAAAACTGTTTAAGTCTCTACAACCCAGGACTTGGCGGGGAACTCCAGCTACTGTGAAGAACCAGAGGGGAGCACCTTTCCATGAGGCCAGCGAGGTGAGGCCGCTAACCAATAGTTCCACTGGGGGTGGTAACATGCGGGAGGACCTAATGGGGAGGAACTCCCCTCCTGCGGGCGCAAGTCTGGGACAAGTTCTGTGAGAAACCAGAGGTCTCTCACCCGCTAGTCCACCGGGGATCTGTCATCCAGGTGGCCATGACACGGCCATCGCTTTTGGATCCAGTTCCTGGAGTGGACCAGCACGGGAGGATCACCTGGATGAGGGGTCCTCGGGGAGTGGAAGTAGGACACCGGACGGCGAGACGCGGTATGCCCTTCCCTGTAACACCTTTTCCCCTATCCTACCAGGTAGGATACTTAGCGACTCAACCCACCCCCCATTTCCCGACACAAACACTTTCTCACGGACAGCTCACCGTGTGCGAAAACTGACTATACCTGACATGTCCCAAAACAATGGTCAGGCAATTACTGATCATTACGCACACCTGACTTCCATCACACTTGCCCACATGGATAAAAGCTGGAGCACGAAAGCACACACGGAGGCAGCAGTCCCAAGATGACAGTTTAATACAAGGAAAAAGATGGTGAGACCAGAGAGGGTTGTAAGGAGGTTAGTGCCCTTGACCTTTTCAAACCATTACTTTCGTGAACCTTGGAAAATAAGAAACCTAAGACCAGGGACTAAAGCTGAAGAAACCTGCATTGTGTGTCGGAGGTACCTGGGGCTCTCTTGCGTTGATAATCAAAGCGGGGAGGAACGGTTAACGCCATGGTACTGTCCTTGCCTCCTACAACAAAGCAGCACCAGTAAAGATAGCACAGCCGGTGAGTCGGAGAGACTGATACCAGACCAGCCTGTGTTAGAACCAAGGATGCAAGGGGCAACATTGTATGAAGAAATCCAACGAGAACTGTGTGTGAAAAGTATGTAACGAGCAACACAAATATAATTGAAAACTAGAGGAGTGACAGAACTTTTGGAAGTCAAGAAAGATACCGTAGATAGAGTGGTCCGGCGCCACGTGGGTGCTCATTTGAAGGTCTCTGTTAGGTATCCAACAAGTTGGGAAATCAAAGTGGTCCGGCAAAGGGTCAAGCTAAACCCTGTGCACATTCTAAAATCTTCGATAGTTTAATGCAAACTGAAATTGGTCTGAGCCCAGCTGAGGGAGACTAATGTGTAAGAGGAAGGATCTGAGCCCAGCTGAGTGGGATCCGGGGTGAACCATGACACCTGAGAAAGAATATTCTCTGAACATTGTGAAAAGGGGGATCTGAGCCTGGAAGTGGGGGATCCA
This sequence comes from Ambystoma mexicanum, assembly GCF_040938575.1. Taxonomy (NCBI): domain Eukaryota; kingdom Metazoa; phylum Chordata; class Amphibia; order Caudata; family Ambystomatidae; genus Ambystoma; species Ambystoma mexicanum. The sequence goes on from NC_090929.1 coordinate 437,799,517, forward strand.
CAGTAACGATCGTGATATAAAAGGGATCTGAGCCCGGCTGAGGGGATCCAGGGTGAATCACATGAATTGAGTACATATAAGAGAAAAGGAGACTTTGAAATAAAGAGACTTGGATACAGAAGGCCCTGATGCTGGTAATGGAACTGTATCCTCGTGTAGAAGAAGCCAGAGTGTGTGCTTTTGCTCGAGTGAACAGCCTTGTCCGATGGTGAAAACGTGGGGAAGGGAGGCCAACGGCCTGAACATCCCGACATATAATTTTGTGAACGCTTCTTTCTTTTTCATGAACACTACCCCACACTATTTTTTATTTAGCGGCAAGGATTGGCAATATAGGCCCTTATACATTGACAAGACTCCACTAGGACTGCATTATTATTATTTGATAGTCACAGCTTGTTCCCATCTGTAGATTTAGGGTTAGATAGGCGTTTATCACACCATTGTTGAAGTTCAAGAAAAACCCTTGAACTGTGGTCACTTGTGTCTGACTTACTGTTCATACCATGCCTTCGTTACAGGCCTCTCTAACCATAAACCCCCACAGGGCAGTAATAATGTCAAATCCTTATGGGGATAAAGATTCTCATCCCATGATGGAGCTCCTTTACTCTTGCTCCCTTAAGACTCTGAAGCCTATAAAATCTGTGAAGTTATTCGGCGAGTGCTAAAATATACTGTGGTCATATCCTTCCTTCTAAGTCTGTTATTCCTGATCTTGTTAAAAAGCCTAAGTCCGAGTTAGCTAATACTAGCCTTTCGTTTAACAGTACTGGAAGAAAGAACAGTGAAGGAAGACAGACTACCTCTTTATTGTATGTTCAAAAGATTGAGACGAAAAAGAGCACGAGAACATTACAGAGGAGTGTGAAGAGCGTTCCCACAGCTTCTGTCAATCAGAACGACGATACGCTGGGTATGCCCAAGCTATATAAAATAGAGACTAATGAGGGACTAGAGAGTGAAGCTGGAAGAAGAGGTTCTGTTCTAAATCCAGAAGGAGATCCCGGTGAGTGAGGACAACAGCCGTGAGGCCCGCAAGGTTGAAGCAGGGCTTTGGGAGACTGGAGTGAGGCAGCTATCCAGAGTGGCAGAAATTAGCAGCAGGATGCCCGAGAAGCATCCTGCGAGTCGGCTGGGAGCCGGCACCTTTGAAGTGGAAAACCTGAGAGGTGGTGGTGTGAACTGTTGGTGGACTGTGTGGTCTAAGAACTGCACAGAGACCGTCTACCTCAGAGCCACGTGGGTTAATGTATGGGGAGCACGAGGAACTGTGGTGGTGGTGTGACCTGTAGCAGGTGGACCGTCCGGTCTGGAACGTGCACCGAGATCGCAAACAGTACCTGGCCGTAAAAACACCCAAGCCTACGAAGAGAAGTAGAAGGCGGAAGAACAATCCTGTGCCCCTGGTGAAAACGGTGAAGCATTCCCTGACAAGATAATCGAAATAAGAATAAGTCTGGGAGCGGGCCGGTAAAGTTTGAGACTGTGAATGTTGAAGCAGAAGAAGAAGAGAAAGTAGTGGAACACATTGTGAGGCAATTCCCTGACCAGTTCCACAAGAGTGTGGTACTGAGAAGTCAGGGAGGACTCAGGGAGCCTCTTCATCGTCCCAGTGGTGGCAAGTTAAAGAAAGTAGAGAAAATAGAGCATATAAGAAACCCTTGGAGGGAACTGCAAGATTTGTTGAAGACATTAAAAGTAGCATAGCCTGGAAGACGGCATACAGAGAACTGTGAATCAGCTAGGAAGAGGGAGGCACTCTCCTAGCTCCATGAGAAGCTGGTGGAACTGTGTCCTAACTTTTGAGGAAAGTTGAACTGTGTTTGTGTTTTTTTGGAAGCCTGAAACATTCTAGGAACTCTGGAGAACATTGATCCTTGAAAGACTCATACCCATCCGAGAGAAGGGAGTCATTCTCATGGGGTCTAAAAGGAACACTTGGATTAGGATTTGTGTTTTAGTGGTGGAATAGGACAGGAGTTTGACTTTGACAGAACATTCCATTTTAGACTATACAGACCTCCTGACCGGCCTGAGTATTTAGTTGTGAGGTAGGGAAAACACCTCTAGTTAGGGATAGATAGGTTTGATTTTCCGTTAAATGAAAGTCTTTGGCCAAAACCCCGCCTAGGTCTGGTCAGACTCTTTCCTAGATCGCCACAGTACCCAAGGGGGACTCTAGAAAAATGTCACAATTCAGATAAGTAACTTGTAGTGTCCCTTGTAGGAGTTCCAATGTTGAGAACTGTGCCCCATAGGAAACAACAGAAAAAGCCAGGTAATTCTCTGCACCTTTCTACAGATACTCTGAAGAAAGCAATCGACCCCCGGGGACACCAGTGGAGACCCAGAAGAAGAGATGCAGTGGAGGGTTCAAGAGCCAGCAGCACCAGGAGCAGAAAAGCAGAGCAGGATTCAGCACCCAATATTAACCAATGGGAAACGTGTTAGAAGTGGAGCCTTGGGAGTAAGTACCATCAATAACTCACCAACCCAGGGCTCAGAGTTGAGTACTTGCAATGTATGCTTCCAGAATGTCGGTTGCCAGAAGATGAAACAACCCAATAAGTAAAGGCATCCTTTTAAAGGATGAAATGAAGGATCCTATCACCTAGGGTCTTGCACTCTCAGCCAACAAAGACCCAGACGGCCCAAAAGCAGAACTGTCCTTAAGAGGAGTGGGACCCACAATCCAGAGGTCAAATCTACAATGAGATGGTTCCAGGACGATCCTGCACACGGCAGCTCAGCAGGGAAACATGCATGGGACACCAGCAAAAACAGCCCCTGCAGCAGGACAATTGCGATGGTGGCCAAAGACGTCCAAGATAAGCAGATTTGGCTGCTGGTTGGAGTCACAACCTTCCAGGTGGCAGCAGCTTCCAAAACCAAGGTGGGCGACACCGACAGTAAAATGCAGTAAGCAGCGGTAAAAGCTGTCTTAAAAACAGTGCCAGGATGGACGCACGGCACCAGCAGAAGAGGGGCCTAGTAGTAGGACGAGGAAATCCCAGGAAGAACACCCAGTAGCCAAAAAAGCAAACCAAAGCTTTGTCCAGACCACTGCATCCAGCCAGTATGGCCAGAAGAGGGCCTAAAAACGCAGCAATGTCAGGAAATCCTTGAGCAGGTAAGCAAGCATGCTTTCCTTCCAAAAATCCAGCAGAACTGAGCTCAGACATAGGTTTTCCCCTATAAAACCTTTCAATCAAAGGGAATGGCCTATGCGAGGCCCCCAATCCTATTAGTGGATTTAAAACAAAGGTTTTGGTGACCAGCAAATCAGGTTGGCCTCAAAAACCACCAACACCCAGGCCCACCCCCACAGGAAGTGAAATGCCCTGCCCAGGGACAAGAACTGGTCTAAACCAGTCCAAGCCACTATGAAGGCTGTCATCTTGGGCTCACAAAGAGCGCATGAGGGGAGAATAGCAATTTTAACGCCTGCCTCATGATGGCGCTTAAAAAAAGAAGTCACTAAAACAAAATGGTTGAGAGTAGCACTTAAAAAAGAAACTGTATCCCAATGGCTACCATAAGGTACATTGTGGTACTTGAAGGTAAAACTCAGCATGCACGCCTGGTGATGCCAAAAGTAAGTATTGGCTGCCATCAGCTTACCCTCTAAATCCAAGGGAAGGGTGATAAAATCACCCTATGGCAAAAACGAGGTGCCTGAGAGGCATCCCTGGGATTCAGCAACGTATGGGTGACCCAATACATATACCTTAAGTATGGAAAAAAGGACATATAGGTTGGGAGACTTCTGCAGAAGTCCCTATGACCACCAAAATATATTAGAAATCCCCAAAAATGAAGAGGGGAAAATCAAAAAGAGTAGGGGGTCCCATAAAATGGGACTGCAGAACCCCCAATAATGTAATTAAGCCCTAAAAGACAGGAAAACGTTCATTGTATCCAACCAACACTGCTTCCAGCAGAGTCCCAACATAGCCCTGTCCTTTTGTGCTGATCTCCTGAAGGCCATCAACAGTGCTTCAACCTCAAGATTGGTATTAATAACCAGCCCCAACCCCTGTTCGAGGATGCTGTCTTTGGAAGCTGTAGGAAGTGTCCTGGGATCACCCTGTGGACTAGGCAGTTCCCTCCCATGACTCTGTACTACACCGGCCATCATCGTGAGTTCGGACTGGGAGACTGCAGCCTCTAAAGCTTATGAGACAGAAAGCTTCCTCCTACAGTTGCTCCTCTCCGGGATGAAGAGGGGCAGTTTCTTTCTCTCTGCCACAAGGTTTGCTAACCGCTCCATGAACATGGGGGTCGGTGCAGCAGTTTGCCTTTATCGTGCCCTGGGGGTTCTTTGAGGTTTTCAAAATTGTGGCGATCTTCATCTTGTCATGCCTGGGTTGTCCAGCTGTCCAGTAACAGGAACCGTCTTAGCCAGAGCGTGAACCCGTCCACTAGCCAGAACTAATCCTGAAACAGAACGTGACAACTACGTACGGGGCACCTGGACCTCCTCCAACGAAACCAACACTCAAAGTACATGAGCCCAGCAGATTCCGAAATGCTAGGGGTGGTTTCTGAAGTAATCTGAGCAAAGGGGGTCAGAGTAGATAGAAGTTATTTTTTTCTTCTAAACTTTATTGAAGTGCTTGACAAGGCAGAACGGGCAATCATATCGGTAGCATTATACAAAGTAACATAAATTTAGAAGTGGTCTCATTCCCGGTTATGTTACAGTACGCTACCACTGTGTGGCGCTTATCATGAGGCAACAAATGCGTAACTAACACATACAGTTTTCAGAGTTCAAAGGAGATCAATCGCACTCAGTCCGTCAGTGGTGATTGTTTGCAGGTAAGCTCGGAAAGGGGGCAAGATGTTTGGGGTTTGCAGCAGGTTGGTTGCATGGAGATCCAGCGTTCTTCAGTTTCTGATGCCCACGTGACATTGCGGAGCCACTCTTCGATGGTGGCACTAGCTGGCCTAAGCCACAGCAGCAGTATACAGCGTACAACAAGGATCATGCACAGGCTAGCCAGTTTACGACAGGCTCCCTGAAGTGTTGAAAACTCATGGAACAGGCAGTTCATAGGATTCAGAACAATTGTGCAATCTAGCATAGCACATACAGCAGTGCAAACCCCCGCCCAATACCCCATGATTCTGGGGCAGTCCCAAATTATGTGGAAGTAGTCTGCATCGTCGTTGTGGCACCTGGGGCAGTGTGATCATCGGACATAATATGTAGTCTAGCTGGGGTGTTGTGGAATCTATGTAGCACCTTGAATTGGATCAGGTGGAACCTAGCATTCAGAGAAACCTGCTGGGTTTGCATTAACATAGCCTCCCAGCCTTTGTCAGTGATGTCAGTAATCAATTCCCTTCCCCATGTCTCGCGGAGCTTAGAAAGCGGTTAATTAATCCGGTCCTGAAGCAGCTTGTATAGTCTGGCTACTACCCAAGTAGGTACTATACTTCCTGCTATTAGTGCTAAAAGTGGTTCGTCCAGGAGTGGTGAGGGGGAATTACCACCATGTCTCCTTGACTGCGCGGCAGAGCCCTGCATATGGTAGCAAATGGGAGGACTGCACACCTGGACGTTTAGGTAGATCGGCCCACGAAACGAAGGAGCCCATTTCGAACATGTCACCTAGAGTGGAGTAGCCGTCAGCCTCCCATGTGTCCACAGCGTTACTGCTTATTTTAGGAAACCCCAGGCAGAGATTGCATGGTGGTAGGTCCCTGTGATATGGGTGAGGATTACCGATCTGTCGCCTTATTTTATCCCACGCCAGCGCTGTAATGGCCGTTGGGCTGGGCGCCCCAGGGTCTTTCCACAATGGGGGTAGTACCAAGGAGCTTGATTTTTACGTGTGGGAACCAGTACGCGGTGTATTGGGCCTGGGCTGCCATCCAGTATTTCTCAAAGTCTGTGCCCGCTAGGCGACCCTGCTTATATGGTCTTGTGAGTGCGGCCCATTTTAGTCTAACTGCTCCGGAATGCCACAGGAATCCGTTATCTTCGACCTCAGCTCATCGAACAGCGCGGTACCAGGTCAAATTGGGATATTTAGAAAGCGGTACAGTAATTGTGGTAGTATTATCATTTTAAGGGAGAGACACCTTGCCCGCAAGGGTTATGGGAAGTTTAGCCCAAGTGTGCAGCTTCGGCTCGAGCTGCTGTAAATAGGATCCAAAGTTTTGAGCATACATCGAGTCCTGCTATAATCCCCAGATACTTGGTTTCGGTAGGAGACCAAGCAAACCCCATGAGGTCAGTTGGGGCTGCAGTTGAATCTGTCAGGGGGAACAGTTCAGACTTGGCACAGTTGACCCGCAGCCCGGACAAAAGTCCGAAGGTGAGGACATCGCACATGACGGGAGCGAAGTTCCGCTCAGGATCCCTGATATAAAGTAATGCGTCATCTGCGTACAGCGAGATGATCCTGGGAGTGCAAGTAAGGCGTATCCCCCTGTGCGCATGCTTCTGTCGCATCAGATCGGCTAAAGGCTCCATGACTACTGCAAATAACAAATGGTGGTGCAAACGGTGGCCTTCGGCTTTGTGTAAAGTAACCATATCCAGATGAAACAGGGGCCAAAATTGCATTTGTCGAGCACTGCCCAAAGAAACCACCAGGACACTGAATCACACGCCTTCTGCACGTGCCGTATAGCTGCAACTGCATCCACACCGGGATCAATTTGGGCTAGGATGTTAAATAGTGTTAACTGTTTTGTAAAGACAACAAAATTGTTGTTCCGAAATACACTGGGCAGAAACAAAAAACCACCTATCTGGGGATTTATATGGTGAACAGATGTCTGAAGAAACCCTGGTGGATCTTCGAAGAATAGGAGAAATCCCCCTGAGAACACCTCAAAGGACCTGCAAAAGCTTGTCCTTCGTGAAACTCTGAGGGAAACCCTCGTGGGGGATAAAACCCTGGAAGAGCTGCTGGTGGGCATTGTCTTCCTGTGGAGACCCGGTGAGAGCTGGTCTGGATTCTTTCTGGCTGTTTTAGACGAGAGGCCTTTGAAACTGAGCTAAATATAGTGGGTAAAAATGAACACAGTTATTCCTGAAAGTAAGGAAAGGAAAAGTTCCTATAGAGGATTCTGAGAGCTTACCATGTGCTAAACATGAAGAGAGCGGAGAGGTAAGGAATCTCCATCGTGTTGCAAAAGTAAGAGGGCACTATGATGAGGGAAAGAAAAGACCCGTAAGATTTAGGGTGGATGTATCTAGTTCTATAAGAGTAGGATGAACTAGGAGAAAGCCTACCCTTTTACTTCCAAGTCCTTTTGAGCCAGCCTGAGTGGATGAGGAAAATCTGGAGGTTCCCAACAAGGTATTGCTATAAAGGAAGGGTAAGGAGTTAGAAACAGAAGTCCGATAGCCGGGAGTGATTGAAGAAGTAAGATGAAAAGTAGATTAGTACCTAGAGACTCCCTGGAGGGAGGTATGGAGGAGATTCCGGGTCTAAGCGTGCTTAGAAGTAGAATCGATCCCGGAAATGCCGGAAATGAAAATGAAAGGTTCCGTAAAGCCTTCTGAAATAAAAGGGAGGAATGGAGAACAAGAAGGTGAGTAAAGTAGACAAAAAATGGTTGAGAGGAAAGGTCTTCGTAATCCTAGTGAGGCGAACTTACGAAGCGTGTGCCGGCTCCTGAGAGAGTAGCAACGCATCTTCCTTCTGTTGTTGCTGGATTATAAGGGAGTGAACAGGAAGTGATGGTGGAAGGTTGCAAGGCTTCCTGGGAATTAACAACTAGCCTGCATTGTATGCTATCGATGGTAACCGCTGTGGCGGCCATCTTGGAATCAGTCTCAACTAGACTGTGGAGTAGACGATTTCCTAGTGCAGAAGTGGCGGCCATGTTGGAAATAGGTCGGAAGGCGAAATGCACATTAGAAACCATCACTGTATGCCCCTTTTTAGACCTGCTTCCTCCCGGTTTAGACGGGTGTTTGAGGTGAAATTTCTTAATAAGGCGGGGAGCATGAATCTCAGTCTCAGGTTCCCATGTGCGGTCAGCAGGAGAATACCCCTTCCAGTCCACAAGATACTGTAACCGACCCCGATGGTACCGAGAGTCACAAATTTCTTTGACTTCGTATTCTGGTCCGGTTTCACACATCTCTGGGGGAGGACGAACCGAGACCACAGGGTGAAAAATACTTCGATGGTCTGGTTTCAATTGTGATATGTGAAAAACAGGATGAATCCGGGACCAGGAAGTCGGGAGTCGGAGTTTAAAAGCTGCGATACCAATCGTTGAAATAACCTGAAAAGGTCCAAAAAAATCGAGGAGAAAGCTTAGATGGTACTAAATGGCGAGGGAGAAATCTAGAGGATAGCCAAACCCAGTCCCCTTTCTTGATCACTGGTGCTGGGGTTCTGTGGCGATCTGCAAAATGTTTCCTTTTGACTTGTGAATTTTGTAATGCGGTCAAAGCGGAGCTATGTCCGTGACGTATCTGGAGCATTAGAGAGTCCACATCTGGAAATCTGGTTTCGGATCTTTCCATTATCGGGAAAGAAGTGGGATTGAATCCATATGTACAATGAAAAGGAGTTGTGTTAATGGCAGAATGGTATGAGTTATTGTATGTGAATTCGGCCATGGGCAGGAGTTCCTTCCAGTTATCTTGGGCTGCAGAAACATAGCTCCGGAGATATCCTTCCAATGTTTGATTGAGTCTCTCAGTCTGGCTATTCGATTGAGGGTGATAGCCTGAACTGAGAGCCCGAGAAATACCGAGGTGTGAACAGACAAGCTTCCAATATCTTGAGGTATACTGTGAACCCCTGTCAGAGATGATAGTCTCGGGTAAACCATGTAAGGTGAAGATGTTACTGATAAAGATGCGGGCCATTCGTGCTGCCGATGGTACTCCTATCAGAGGAGTGAAGAGAGCCATTTTGGTAAGGGTATCGATGGTTACCATTATAGTGGAACAACCCCCTGAAGGTCAACAATAAAATCCGTTGATATTATCTGCCAAGGGCGAGAGGGTAATGGCATCTTTACCAATTCCCCAAGAGGTGCTTTTCGAGGAACCTTGGTTTGTAGGCAGACGGGGCAGGACCTAACGTATTCCTTGACATCCTTCCGGAACGTAGGCCACCAGAAAAAACGTGAGATCAATTGCAGAGTTGACAGGACTCCACGGTGTCCAGCTATCTGTGAAGAGTGACACATGTCCAAGACTTCTTTCTGGAGTGGTCGAGTGGGAATGAATGCCTTATTTCCATGAAAATAACAATTGTCTTCCTTGATCAAAGCCGTTTTATCGGTAAGCGACAGTTGGTCCTTGGTAATGTGCCTAGATTGGACCTTAAGTCGTGACAAAAAATCTGATGTGGTTTGTAAACCTGAAGCCATCAGGGGAAAGATGGGTTCTGTCTTGAAAAGTTTGTTGGGAAGGTGTTCCTTCCGTGAAAGAGCATCCGCCTTCGAATTATCCCTTCCGGGAATAAATGAGAAAGTGATCCTGTATGGAGAGAAGAAATGAGCCCAGCGAGCCTGGCGGCTATTACAGGTTTGTGCGTACTGCAGAATCCGGAGGTTGTGATGATCTGTCCTGACTTCAACAGGATGTCTGGCTCCTAAGAGTAAATGACGCCACTCCTCAAAGGCTCGCTTGATGGCTAAGAGTTCTTTTTCTAGAACAGTATAGTTTAGTTCGGCAGGAGCAAGTGTCTTGGATAGATATGCTACAGGACGTTCTTGATTAGAATCGTCTAGTTGAAGTAGAACTGCTCCTAGAGCGTACTGTGAGGCATCGGTTTCAACAATAAACCTGCAGGATTGATCAGGTGTTAACAGGATAGCAGCTGAGGTAAACAATTCCTTAAGTTTATTGAATGCTTGGTCTGTGATCGGAGACCATAAAAACGTTTTTCCCTTTTTAGTAGATTCGTCAAAGGTTGAGTAAGTCTTGAGAATTCAGGAATAAACCTTCGATAGAAATTAGCGAATCCAACAAAGCGTTGAATGTCCTTGCCGGAAGAGGGAGTGGGCCAGTTCTGGACAGCAGACACCTTTTCAGGGTCCATTGCTATTCCTTCGGCCGAAAGAACATATCCTAGGTAGGTAACCTGAGTTTGATGGAAGGAGCATTTCTCTATCTTACAATACAAATGGTTATCATTTTAAGGGAGAGACACCTTGCCCGCAAGGGTTATGGGAAGTTTAGCCCAAGTGTGCAGCTTCGGCTCGAGCTGCCGTAAATAGGATCCAAAGTTTTGAGCATACATCGAGTCCTGCTATAATCCCCAGATACTTGGTTTCGGTAGGAGACCAAGCAAACCCCATGAGGTCAGTTGGGGCTGCAGTTGAATCTGTCAGGGGGACAGTTCAGACTTGGCACAGTTGACCCGCAGCCCGGACAAAAGTCCGAAGGTGAGGACATCGCACATGACGGGAGAGAGGTTCCGCTCAGGATCCCTGATATAAAGTAATGCGTCATCTGCGTACAGCGAGATGATCCTGGGAGTGCCAATAAGGCGTATCCCCTTCTGTCGCATCAGATCGGCTAAAGGCTCCATGACTACTGCAAATAACAAATGGTGAGGAGAGACGACCGTTGGTGCAAACGCTGGCCTTCGGCTTTGTGTAAAGTAACCATATCCAGATAAAACAGGGGCCAAAATTGCATTTGTCGAGCACTGCCCAAAGAAACCACCAGGACACTGAATCACACACCTTCTGCATGTGCAGTATAGCTGCAACTGCATCCACACCGGGATCAATTTGGGCTAGGATGTTAAATAGCCTCCTAATGTTGAGAGCTGTAGAGCGTCCGGGAACAAATCCGGACTGGTCTTCATCTATGAGATGTGTCATATAGGGAGCGAGCCGAAGGGCAAGCACATTTGAGAATATTTTATCATCACTATTGATAAGTGACAGGGGCGATATGAACCACAGTGTGTAGCTGGCTTACCGGGTTTAAGAAGTACAGTAATCACTGCTTCCCTGAGTCCAGGGGATAGCTCTCCCTTCGCACAGGCCTCTCTCCATAGGGCAGACAGCTGAGGTGTGAGGAGTGATCTAGCATTTATAGAAATCCATGGTGAGGCCATGCAGGCCCAGGGTCTTACCAGAGGGCAACGCCTCGATAGCCTGTTCTATTTCCCGACACTCAATCCGTCATTCAAGGACCGGTCTTGTCTCATTGGAAAGTACAGACTGCAGCAATCCGTCCAAGAATGTATCTTTATCCAAGGCGGTTGCCTCATCGTTACTGGCGTAGAGCGCCGCATAAAAGGAGCGGAAAACCTTGTTTACACCCAGTTCAGTATGCACTAAAACCCCATCAGGATCCTGAATTAACAGAATGTGGTTCCCACCCTCCTAATGTCGCACCACCCTAGCCAGCAGCCTACCCGAGCGTTCCCCTTCGTCATATTGTCTTGCTATCACTGGGTTGTCGAGGAACTTCCGTTCCCTCTCAAAATGGTCCCTGAAGCAGTCCAAAGCTTCTTTTATTTTGCCTAGTGTATGGAGGTGGGGTCTGTAGCATATTGTGTTTCGAGATGTATAAGGGTAGCCTCACTATTTAGTATATTGCGCCGTATCGCCCTGAGGATCCCCGATTCTTTGGACAGGGCCATACCGCGGATATAAGCTTTAAAGGCATCCCAGAGGATAGCCAGGGAGTCCACCGTGCTCTCGTTTATTTTAAAATAGTCTTCCACACATTCCTCTAGCTCGGCTCAAAATACAGAATCTAATGGCGCCTGGGGCTTGAGCCTCCAGGGGCATCTGGGGGACTGTCGCTTAGCCCATGTCATCGTCAGGTTAATCGGGGAATGATCCGAGTATGTTCTGGGAAGTATGTCTGCTTCCATAGTCAAGTTTATTAGTGTCCCAGATACAAGCCCCCGGTCAATTCTAGAATGCAAGTGTTGTACTGTTGAGTAAAACGTGTACCCGCGAGTCTGGAGATGCAGCAGTCTCCAGGCGTCCTCTACCCCCACTCCAGTCCGTCTCTCAAGTATGGTCCGGGTAGCTCTAGTCAGCTGCCTGGCCTTATTTCCGGTTCTATCCTGGTTGAGGTCTATGATGGCACTGAAGTCCCCGCCCCACGGGACAGGATCTAGTGGGTACATTGTCAGCAAGTTTGCAACATGGATATAGAAGTCGGGATCATCTATGTTGGGCCCGTAGATATTAAGCATCACCACCTCCAGACCAGATAGCACGCCATTTGTCAGCACATAACGCCCGAGGGGGTCCACCCATGTGGCCTTGGGTGAATATTCTAACGATTTGTGACTAAGGATCATGACACCTCGGCTTTGGGTAGAGTGTTGTGTATAAAAGCGCTGTGTTTGCCAGCTTTTAGCGAACCTATTGCAGCCTGTCGCTATAGCATGCATTTCTTGCAGAAAAAGGATGCAACCCTTGTGTTGTTCAGCATACAGCTGTAGCTTTCGCTTCTTGTCGTGGTTACCCAGACCTCTAATGTTCCAACTCATGCATCTCAGTGTATCAGCCGCCATCTGGCCATTGTAAGTGGTAAGTAATTTGCCCCAATTGGGCCAGTGTTAAGCACCTTGTCAAAAATACTCTAGGAGGTGATAGCCCACTGATAGCACTATTACATCGGTCAAGCGTTTTTTCTTTTACCCTTTCCCTCCCTTTGCCCTCCCCCACCCCTCTCCCAATCAGGGGGGTGATAACCCCATAACTGTGATAACAACAACATTCGCAACTTAGCATTGGGGGACTGTTCACGCCATGCAACACGGTCCGCAACACAGCAGGGTAAAGAGTCGCAAGTATAGAGTGCACAGTAGCATAGTTAGAACTGTCACAGGGGGGGAAACAGTAGTTGGCACTGGGGACCCAGTGCAGAGATACTCGTAAATCCTGCGTTGGTACTTAAGCAAAGGCCAGTGGGATCAGCCACTAGTATATTGAGAGGATAAGCAGGATCACCCATTGAGGTGTTGGTCCAGGAATTTCATTGCTTCCTCAGGAATTGTGAAGAAGTAAACCTTCTCAGAGCGTTCTACTCTCAACTTGGCGGGGAACAGCATAGCATATTTGACTCCCATTTGTCTCTTTTTCACCGCTATGAAGGATTTCGGTTCTTGCTGCACGGAGGCGGAGAAATCCAGGTACAGGTGAACTCTGTTAGATTCCAACATGAGCGCTCCCTTGGCCCTGGCAGCCCGCAGTAACGCATCCCAGTCTCGGTAATTCAAGACTCTGCCAATAATTGGGCGGGGAGGGGCCCCCGGCTTAGGTTTTGCAGTTAATGAGCGGTGAACCTGTTCTATGGCAAAATGAGGCGAGAGCTTGAGTCCCTCGAGCAGGGAGAGAAGGGTGCGCTCCACATAGTCATCCATGGAGCCAGTGATGTTGTCCTCTGGGAGTCAAATTATGCGTATGTTATTACGCCATGATTGGGATTCCAAATCTTCAATTTTTCTTGCTGACAATTTGCACCAGCTTGGTGAGTGCGGTCAAGTCAGTCCTGAGTGAGTTGATGTCTTCAGCTAGCCCGACTCTGGACTCAACTTTGGTAACCCGGCTATCGTTTTTCTCCATACAGGCCTTTACAGCGCTAATCGTGCCACTCATGTTGCCGAGTTTGGTGTTGAGAGTTGTGAACCCCTCACTCATGAAATCCATCATCCGCTGCATCTCTGTGGGCTCCCCACTGTGGGAAGGAGAGTGCCCCGCCACTGCCTCGTCAGTTTCTCCTGGTTCTTTGTTGGCAGTTTTGGTGAACATATTTATGGAGCTTTGTTTTTTGCCCACTCCACTTTGTCATGACTGCACCTCCTGTTAGGGTGATGGGCGCGTGGGCTGAGTGGGGCAGCAACCGCCGGCGTGAGGCTAGGGAGACCTGTAGATATGGAGAGTGCAGTGTCCAGGGTAGTATCCCCAGCCCGGGTCGCTGGGTGGGCGAGCCATAGTAGAGACACCCGCAAGGCCCCCGGCCACCCGACCGTAGCACAGGAGGTTGTAAGGGGGCCAACCCCAAGGGTTTGCAGGCCCTGCGCCAGCATAGAGCACAACCCTGGCGGATTAACAGGTACAGCACGGGTGCAGCAGCTCCTGTGGCTATGCGCCCCAATGTGCAGGATATGGATAACAGTTATGGGGCACGTAGCTCTACAGTCTAGTACTTCTCTGTAGAATTTGGCCTTTTTGTTCAGGAAAGGAGCGGATGGGCGCCCCAGTAAGTATCTCAGGAATAAAGGATTAGGGCGCTGGGGCGCGCAGTCACTCACCGCACTGTCTTTAGCAGGGATAGGCGGTCCGCCCCCCGGGCCCAAGATCGTTGAGTCGTCAGCAGCAGCGGTGGCTAGGTGATCGTAGCTGCATGGGGCCCAGTCTTCGGGGTCAGCAGGCAGCCACTTGTGATGCACCACGGGCCCTCGCACCCAAAACAAGTGTTGCCGGCGCCACCTCACTGTCAGGACAGAGGGCGCTGGGGCCTGCTACACACAGAATCAGCAGGGGAGGCAGTGAGTCTCCAGGGATGGAACCTCTGATGTTTCTGATAGTTTTTGTGCAGTGAGGGTGTTTTAGTGCAGCTGTGTCAATAACGGAGACAGCAGCGTCACCAGGTCAGGCCGTGCCCAGCAGGATGGTGGCGTGCAGATCCCAATGAGTGGCACCGGGCAAGGTTGGCTGGGGGTCGGAGCGGTCATCGAAATACCCCCAGGGGGGTACAACTGTGGCCAGAGAAGGTTTCAGTGGCATGAATAGGGCACATGGCATCGTTAATATGGGCCGAGATTCACTGTGTGTCCAGGTGCTCCAACAGGGATATGCGGCTTCTTTCTCCACTGCTCACAGCTGGCATTGTCCCCGCACCTTGGTGGCCGTCAGATCCCAGGGCTCTGTCCGCCCCAGCACCTTGCGTTCCTCCCCAGTGTCAGTCACCAGCTTCAGTGCCTGTGGCCCCCACCGGGAGCCGCCACGTGTGATGATCCGCAGGCGCCACCGAAACGGATCCAGTTGCAGGCAGCACGCGGGAGGGCAACGGCAGCAAGGGAAGAGAGCCGGTGTGTTGCGCAACTCCAACACTGGTCACACCGCCTTTGACATGTAGGCAGGGCTTTCGCCAGGTCCTACTCCACTCTGTCGGAGGGCCCCGTACAATTAATGGTGAGTGTGTGGGGGGTGAAGGTGGCCACCCCCACTTCCAGCTGCAGGTCCCTCCTCGCAGTCCACTAAGTCCAAGTCCCTGTTTCAATGCCCCAGGCACGCCCAATACAGACGCGGGAGCCGTGCCAGCAGGCTGGGATGCACACAGAGGCCAGCCACGGTCCAGGTGCACTGGCAGGCCTCAAAGTCGGCAAGGAGGGAGAAATATCCCACAAGACGTTTTTCGTTGCATAGGGTTGTCATGATGCCCGCTCCCGGGGAGCCGGTTCAAGCCCTGGGTCCCCGAAAGCGGACATCCAGTCCCCAAGGAAGGACCCAGCAACCCCATATAGGGGCCCTTTGAACAGTGTCCTGGCGTCTATGGCGCCAGGCTCATAAAAGACATCAGTCCTGGCGCCATAGGCGCCAGGCTCATTATGGAAGTGCTTGGGTGCACTTACCTGATGCAGACCATGCTGCAGGATCCCGGCCTCCTTGAGGCCTGAAAGGAACTACTTTACCTGTGGGACTAATTTACCATCCGGGCGTGGCCGGGGAAGGATACATACCTGATTGGAGGAAGGATACATACCTGGAACTTCTTCCAAGGCTATTTAAACCCCACCCGAACAGCCACACGTGCTTCGCGTTGTTCTGCATCTAGCAGCTGGACGCTCACCGTGTCTGCTCCTGCATCCTGACTTCTGCCAAGCCTGCCAGCATCCTGGATCACCTGCAAAAGAAGAGAAGAAGAGAACAGAAGAAGGAAAAGTCCTTACCTGCTAAATCCGCATCCCGGAGACATCTCGCCGACAATCCTGAAAAGGAAGACTTTTATTTAAAAGCTCATCGCATCGATCGCTGCAGCGCCGCATTCCACTCACCTTTACAGGGCGCCTCCATGTTCAGCAGCGATCATCCGGATTAGCAGTCACGCCCCAGCGCCTAGGGAGAAAAAGACCAGAACAAAAGGTGAGAGAGAGAAGGGAATAAGGAAAGCTAAATCTCCATGTTAAGACTTACCTGTTGATTAATTCCCTCTTCATTTCGGGTCTGCGCCGCATCCTGGCATTTCCGGACCCCGGCCCCTAAGGGGAAAAAGAGACATCAGCGTTAATGAGCGAATGAAAAGACATTACCAAAAAACGCTCATTAAAGACTTACCTGATTTCTACAAGGATTTCACCTCTCATCTCGGGTCGGTGCCTGTTCCCCGGCATTCCGTACCCCGGCCCCTATGGGGAAAAAGACACTAGCATTAGTACATTAATGCATGGACACAAGGGGAACCTCTTATCAAAAAACTTACCTGGAAGCCAAGCAAGTTTGGTTCTCACCAATCCGAAAATCCAGTGAAGTAACTGGATACCAACGCGCCCCTGCATCAGAAGCAGGATGGAGAGCTCGTCCTTCCAGACCCTAAGAAGGATACTTCTGCGAGCCAGACAAGCCAGATTTGGGGGCCCGGTCCAGTCCGTCATCCGAACCCTGCGCATCACCTTAGAAGAGGTCACAGCAGCGCGAACCAGGCCAGCGCCTCCGTGGGAGTCAGGTGAGCGTTACAAGGGTGCACAGAGGGGTTGTTTCTGCCACTGCGTTGCGATCTCAGGTCGCAGAGCTCCTGGATCAAGCAGCCATCTTGCCCGTGCGCAACAGCGCCAGCAGATACCAGTTTCTACCCCCTCCTACCATAGGGTTTAAGGGGCACAAAGCCCTGGCCCTAACTCTCCCATGCCTGGTCATGACTGAGTAGTACAGAACAAGCATCCCCACCGAGGATTCCCCTATAGTGGTGGGATGTAGGGAGGACTCCTAAAGAAGAACAAGTTACTTTCCCATGGTAACGTTCTTTCGACTGGATATCTCCATATCCAGCTTTAGCTGCTTCAGAAAAAAATTTCAGCAGTGGGCACTGCGCGTCAAAGCCGGTCGACTTCGATGTCCCTCGAGGGCCTCTGTTTCGGTGTCGACGTCATCGATGGCATATAGCGTGCGCAGAGCGACCGTTGGCTTCAGTTCTGTTTTTACGTGTATTGGTTTATCCTACGCCCGACAGTTACTCACCCTGAAAGACAGTAAACTGCGATGACAAGGAAATTTTACTGCGGGTAGGCTGGCAGGGGGATGAGGAATATGTGGGAGGAACAGTCAGTCGAAATAACGTTACTACGGGTAAGTAATTTGTTCTTTGAATGGATTGTGACCCCCCTGGCCCCCACCCATATTCCTCATTTTATGATAGACTACCAAAGCAGTATTTGCATTTTTGGAGGAGGGAGTCCGAATTTACAGTTTCAAATTAGAATTTAGGAGTTCCTTATTGGTCTATGCCTACATAATGTAACACTGCCTTCCCAAAAACACCTTCCCTTCCTGAGGAAGAGTCCACACTATAATGCTTGGTGAAAGTGTGGACTGAGGACCATGTTGCTGCCGCACAAATATCCTGAATTGGGACGCCCCTCTGTAAGGCAGAGGAAGTAGCCATGCCCCTGGTTGAATGTGCTCTGAGACCTTAAGGAGGATCTTTTCCAGCTAATCTGTAGCATTCAGAGATCCCTAGGATCATCCACCCAGATGAGGTTTGTTTTGAGACCGCCATACCCAACTTATGGTGGCCCGTGTAACCAACAAAAGGTTGCTCCTCTCGTCTTAATTTAGACACCCTTGAAATGTAGAAGCTAAGTGCACATTTTGGGTGAAGCCTTTGTAGCTTCCCCTCTTCCTTTCCAGGATGAGGTGGAGGACAGAAAGAAGGTAAAATGATTTTTGAGTTAAATAAGGCTCAGACACAATTTTTGGTAGAAAGGTAGGTTTAACCTTGAGGACCACTCTATCCTTAAAGAAGACTGTGCAAGGAGGCTTGCAGGACAAGGCTTGACGTTCACTCGCCACTAAAAGGATGGTCTTTAAAGTTAACAATCTTAAATGGCAGGAGTGGATAGGCTCGAATGGAGCACACATTAAGAATTTCAGAACTAGGTTGAGATCTCAATCCGGAATTTGAAAAAGGAATGGAGAAAAAAAAACATTTGTCAATCCTTTCAAAAACTGTATAACCAGTGGAATCTTGAAGAAAGATACCTCTTCAGAGGAGCGCTTGTAAATAGATAGCACTGCTAGATACCCTTTAATTGTGACAACCTGGAGCCCCAGAATGGCCAGGTGTAACAAGAATGATAACACCATAGGTGTACTACATGTAAAAGGGTGCACAATCTTGTCCCTGGCACCAGCTGCAGAATTTGTTCAAACGGCAGCGGCATAAGAATTTTGTTGCTGGCCTTCTGTCTGAAAACAAAATCTCCATTATGTCGGTCGGGAGGTCCCAATCCTTACAACTCAACCTTTCAGAAGACAAGCGTGAAGGTTGAGTGTCTTGACCTCTGGATGGGGAACCTGACCCTCCTCTCGCTTTGTGGCAGACATATTGGAGGGCAGATGGACCTGTCCAGAAGGTCCGGGTACCACGTCCTCCTGGCCCAAACCAGAGCAATTAGGATTGTGGCTTTCTCGAACTTTCTCAACCTCCTCATGAATTGAGGAATGACAGGGACTGGAGGGAACGCATACAGGAGTGGGAACTCCCAGTCCACCACAAACGCTCCCCTAGAGCTCCTCTTAAGGGAAATTCCCTGGAGCAGTACAGTTCGCACTTCTGGTTGACACTGGTTGCGAACAAATCCACTTGAGGTGTTCCCCAAAGGGTGAAGATCTCGTGAAAGACTTCCTGAGCTAGTTCCCACTCGTGGGAGACTGTGTTTTGCCTGCTCAGAGCGTCTGCCGCCGTGTTCTCCTCTCCGGCTAGGTGAACTGCCGATTAGGAGATTCCTTCTTGATTTGCCCAGAACCAGAGCTGCATTACCCCTCTGCACGGTGGTAGTGACCCCACACCCCATCTCTTGTTGGGGTATTACATAGCCACTGTGTTGTCTGTCATTAACAGGCCGTTCTTTCCCTGTACAGAGGACAGGAAGGCCTACAGCGCTAGTATGATTGCCCTCAGGTCCAAAGGATTGATGTGTAGTTTGGACTCCAATGGAGACTAACAACCACTGATTGTCAGATTGTTGGCGTGGGCTCTTCACCCAGTGAGGCATCCATCACTACAATTATCTTCGGCCATGGCTGCCAAAAAGGTTATCCCTTCAGAATTTTTCCTGGTCGATCCACCACAGAAGGTCTTGTGCTACTTTGCTTGGAACCTGAAGAAGCTCTGACATCCTGCCTGAGAATTGGGATCATTGAGTCCTGAGAGCCCAATGGAGAGATCTCCTTCTCAGTCAAGCCTCGGGCACCAGGAAAATGCAGGATGCCATGAGGCCGAGCAACCTCAGAAAATCGAAGGCCAAAAGACCCTGGGCACTCTGGAATTTGGTGACCATCTGCAGAATGTTTCGAGCCCTCATCTCAGGTGGCGAGGCTTTTCCCAAGGAAGCGTCTAGGACAGCTCCGATGAATTGGAGCATTTGAGATGGTCTCATGTGGGACTTCTTGAAGTTGAGGTAGAAGCCCAGTTTGTGAAGGGAGCGACATGTGGAGCTAAGATGTTCCAGGGCCTGTTCGGCAAAATAGGCCCTGATCAGCCAATCATCCAGCTAGGGGTAGACGTGAATCCCCCCTCCTAAGACTCCCAGCCACCACCGCAATCCACTTGGTGAAAATCCTTTGGGCGGAGGTCAGCCCAAATGGCAGTACTCAAAACTGATAATGAGAACCACCAACGGCGAACCTCAGGTACCTTCTATTTATTTATTTAGCATTTGTGCATGTGATGGATTGGCACATGAAAGTAAGCATCCCGAAGGTCAAATGATACCACCCAGTACTAAAGTTGGATGGTCTAAAGGATCTGAGAAAGAGTAACCATCTTGAACTTGTCCTTCCTGAGAAATATGTTCAAGTCTCTTAAATCCAAGATGGGTCTCAATCCTCCGTCCTTCTTGGGGATTAGAAAGTAAGGGGAGTACCAACTCTTGTTCCACTCGCTAAAGGTACCGGTTCTATAGCACCTTTCTCTAGCAGGGTCAAGATTTCCTGCATAAGGAACGGATCTGGAGCTTTGAAAGAGCTATTCCCCGGTGGATGATCCTGAGGCCTTTTTAGAAAGTAAGGCAGTAACCCTCGGCTACTGTTTCCAATGCCCATGCATCTAAAGTAATACCCCGCCATTCTTTCAGATGCTGTGAGAATCTGCCTCCCACCAGGGTTTTATGGACTAAGTCCTCAGAGAGGTTTTGAGGCGGCTGATGCAGTGATTGATGGTAAAGAAGCCCCTGCTTAGGCGGTCTTATCACCTCTTCCCCATCCACCACGGGGGACTCTTCTCTGACCTCTTTGATTCAACAGTCCTCTCCCTCTTCCAACTGAGGAGTAATAGCGAAAGGACCTGCCCCTCCAAGATGTACCAGTGGGGCGTGCTTGTGACTGAGTGCTGCGGCAAGGGATTTGGCTGCTGCTTTGGGGGTCTGCAGCTTCTCCAGGCTCTCATCAGCCTTGCTGCCAAATAAATGTGTGCCGTCAAAGGGCCTGTTAAGAAGTCTAGATTGCACATCTGGAGCGAAACCAAACTTTCCCAACAAGGCAAATCTGTGCATTACAGTGCTAGCTGCCATTGCTCTGCTGATACTGTCAGCAGAGTCGAGACCAGTCTGGAGGTATTCACACATTGCATCTTTCCCACCCTTGACAATGTTTAAGAAGCTGTCTTGTTCTTCCCCTTTGGGGATATGATCAACAGCTATCGCTATGCAATCCCATAAGGTGAAAGTGAATTTGGCCAGTGCACACGTGGCATTTGCCGATTTAAGGGTCATACTCCCCACAGAGAAAACCTTTCTAGCCAAAGCGCCATAGCGCTGGTCATCTCCGTACGGGGGGTAGTTGGGTATGCATTTTGTTTGGATCTAGAAGTGACAGTCTGGACTACCAAACGTTCGGGAGGTGGATGCTTTGTCAGATAGGAAGTGTCACTGTTTGACACACTGTACTTGCTTGTCAGTTTTTTGTTCACTGCTAGAATAAATTCTGGCGTCTCCCAATTGCCATTAACTCTCCTTTGTAGAGCTACATGGAAAGGAAGAATAGGGTCCACCTGGGATCCTTTCTCTGAAATATCAGTCAGGTCGTCCTGCTCAAAACGTGGTGCAGACCTACTCCAATACCCTAGACATCAGTTGTCTGTAAGATACATTGGCATGGTCTGAGGGATCTAGTCTGTCAAACTCTATTTCTAGGGAAGTGTCCAACCCACTTGCAGATTGCAGGGTTTCATGAAGGTCTTTTATTCTCGAGTCCTCTGAAATAAAGGCCTCTGGAACATTTTGGGTCTCATGCTGTAACCCAAAAGGATGTGATTCATATGAAGATGGATCATCATCCTCATAAATTCAGGAAAGAGACTTAAAGTATTTCCTAGAACATTTTCTCGACCTCCTTCGAGGGTTTAGTTAATTGTGTCGACAATGGCGTCAACGTGTTTGATGCGGTCGAGGGCTTGGCGTTGAGAATTTTTTTAGACACTGACGTGGAGTTTTTTGGCACTGATGGCAATGATGATTTTGTCTTCAAAGGAGTCCTTTCTCTAAACGAGGGAACCTCTGAGGGCTCCCGAGGAGGTTTCTCCTGGACACCCGGACCAGAGGGCGCACAGGTTTTGTGCCTCGACTTCTTTTTGTTGTGTTTGTCAACATGGGCATGGCTCCTATCTTTCTATGAGGGGATTGAGGCAGCATTCTCGAATACTTGGAGCATTTTTAGTCTGAACCTCTCAAACTCAGCCAGTGAGGCCAATTTGTTTGGGTATGAGACCCGTTCTGGGGAGGAACTCGCCAACAAAGACGGCGATCTGTGGCGCCTTTTCTTCGACTGCCGTGAGGATGATGACGAGTGGTGTGAGCCACTGTGTGATTGGGACCTTTTCGCTTTCTTCCGACGCGGAGAGTCATCTCTCGACTCTGAGGATCACTTTTTCGACGGGGTTGTCGAAGGAGATTTATGGGACCTACCTGAAGCTAACTTCCCTCTAAGCTCATTCAGGGCTTTCGCGGTCATCGATAGGCAGGGCCCACACTGTGATGTTAAATGAGTGGATCGTAGGCACCACAGACCCACCCGATGGGGGTCCGTAAGGGACATTTTCACCCTGCAGTTGTGATTTTTTTTAACCCCAATCTCGGAGTTGATGATGCTGACGACGATGCCATTTCACTAAACAAAAGGTTTCTTGGCAAGGAACCGAAGCACGCCGATCTTCCGAATTGAAAGCACGGCGGAAAAACAGAGCTGAAGCCAATGGTCGCTGCGTGTGCTATATACCATCAATGACGTCGACAACAAGATGGAGGCCCTCGAGGGACATTGAGTCGACAGGCATCGATGTGCAGCACCCCCTGCTGACATTTCTTTCTGAAGCAGCTAAAGATGGATATGGAGATATCAAAGATGAGGAATACGTGGGCAGACACAATCCATTCCAACTTTGTTTACCACCGTTCTTACAGTCCCGGAACACTTGCATTCTCTTATTGGCTTTGCCAAAACATTTTCTGTACTTTAAAAAACTCCTTATTCCCTACAAAGAGCTAACTTTGTGATTTGTGACTCTTGGGGCACTATATCCTAGCATTCTTAGCAGGGAAGGACATTTAAGTGCTAGGGCATTGTATTATAAGGGAGTGTAAAAGTAGTTTAACTTTCCTCTCAATGTTTCTAAAAAGTTATATAATACTTACTTGTTTTTTTCCACTTCATTTACTGCATGCAGTTTACTTGTGTTTCTCATCTGAACTATACTAACTATTTTAAAAGTAAAGTGATGGTTCTCTTTAGCAAGAGCACCACATGGTGAATGTAGATATGTGCATCATGTGAGTTTAATGATATTACTGACATGTTATTGTCATTGCAGTGTGTGTGTTGTCAGGCCCAATAAATATTGTATTGTTATACTTTACTGTCTAACTTGAATTATTGGTGTGCTTTGTGTGTGCCTCATTCAACCATTCATCCACGCTTGCCCCCCATTCTTGTGAGGCTAGGCCTTACTGGCCAGTTACATTCCTTGATAGAGTTTGGATATACTTTAGTATTTTTTCTCAGTTCACTATAATAGGGTGGACTCTCAGAATCTTCCAAAAGGGTTGATTCTGAAAATCCATCTTAACACTTGCGTTGTAGTTTACTGAAAATAATGCAAACTTTCTGGTAATACAAATTAAGTACTTTTTTGTATATTTACCTGTGTGGGAAAAGTATTACTTGACAACCATTGTGTTTGTGAGCTGTAATTTACACTGTGGACTCTCAGAACCTAATTACGAAAGTGGCTCTGAAAGCAGCTTTTAGGCTTAAATTACATCAGACAACATGGTTTTGAATCTCCAGAGCCTACAATCTCCGTGCATTACAACCATAGTAGAATAACGCAAAACCATTCAAAATATGTCACTTCTAAGCATGCTATCATGAGTACAGCAAACCAGGCGTACACTCAACCCGTTCCTTCCAGGCTTCCTATCGTACATTTACAATAAAACCAGAGACCAATCAATCTACCCCTCTGAGGCAGATTTCTATGCTGAGCCAGGGGATCAAAATCCCTCTTACCCGCGGGAGTTGGTCCCAGTGTTCCTTGTTCCTCATCTCCTCCTGCATTTCGTGGATCCTCTTCAAGGACTCGAGACTCTCGTCCAGGAGGAAGGTTGTGTCATTGATGAGCATGTTTATATAGCGCACAAACTGCTTCCCGGAGCTGTCAGAAGAGAACACATTTATTGTTTTACCCTGACTTAAGACCAGAAAGGAAACACACCACATCAAAGCAGCGACCCCTAGGTGTTTGTAGAGGTGACTTGCAGGATTCAGTAATAGGAGCAGCGGGGGGAACTTGGGATGGTCAGGAGAACTGACTGTGCAACACTGTAGTCTTTGTGAAAGAGGGAGAATGCAAGAATCGCAGCACTGCAGGATATGAGGGAGAGGAGAGACGTGGAGTATCAGAGGACGGGGTGAAAATGGGACACAGTGCGGCACAGAGAGATTAGGGGATGGGGAGGGTGTTGTTTTTACAGAATGCACAAAACTATCGGTTGAGCATGGGGAAGAGAGGTAGCAGGTATTGCAGATGGACTGATGGGGTGAGGCTTTGAGAACTTGTCCATCATCCCACATTTTCTGACATTGTTTGCTCGTTTATTTTTTTTACCACAAAAATACAAAAAAACTGGGGACCCATGTTCAGTGTTTGGCTGCATACTAGTAGTATACACTACACTTTTATCACATGGAAATAATAATGCAACAATAAATAAAGCAACTTGATGTCTTCAGTAAAACAGTGTCTTGTCTTTTAAATCTAAGATGGGAGCAAGCTACGACCATCAAATAATAATAAGGCAGTCCTAGTGGCGTCTAGAGATATAAAAAGGCCTATACTAAAAAACAAATTAAAAAATAACTATTGCCAATCCTTACAACTAATACAAAACGGTGTGGGATGGGTTTCACAAGAAAGAAGTGCTCACAAATGATAAGCCAAGATGTGGGAACCGGGGGCCTCCCCTTCCCCACGTTTTGAGCAGAGGACAAGGTGGGACTCCTATGCATAGCACACGCTCCAGCTTTCCCAGCACAAGACAACAGGTCCGCTTTAGGTATCAGGGCCGTCAGTGGTTAAGACTCTTTTCTACAAAAAGTCTCTTGCCTACGAGGACCCGAAAGGCTCCAAAAATAAACAAAATGTTCCTTTCAAATGTACGTTGGGTGATGCCTTCACCACTGGGTCCCCCTCTTCTGGGCTTAGACCCTTCTCGAATACCAGCCCCCACCCGTCGGGTTCACTACGGCCTTTCACAAATGCTTTCCCCTGTTACGTTCAATAGTTTTAATGTCTTTTTAAACAGTTCACCGTGGACATCCCTGTGTCGGATACACCTTTGTCAACACACTGCTCATTGGGACTTTAGGCGTCGCCGCGTCCTGCAGGCATCCCTCCGTCGGGTTCACTCTTGCCAATTTTACAGTACCTTTATTTCCTTTGGTTTCTAGTCATTTGCCGGTCAAAGACTTTGGACTGTACAGAGGATTTTGTGAGACCCCTGTATGACTACTTTGACCTCTCTTTGCGGCTCTGCTAAAGCCTTCTGGTATCAGTAGTTTCTACAAAATGTGGAATTAACCAGAGTCTCTGGAATGAGCACCCACGTGGTGCCAGACCACTTCTGCAGCTGGTTTTCCCTTAATGTTAATAGTTCTTTGAACTTTTCCTTATTTTCGACTTTCATTCAACACAGTTCAGTTTCTTTACCAATTCCCCCTCGACTCACCGGCTGCGATGAACCACTTGGCTTTTCAGTATATCTGAAGTCAAGGCCGGTATCGCAGTAGCAGGCGTCTCCCTATTGTCTTACTCATCAGCATAGGCATGCTCTGTGTATCGTTGACACCTGCAGCAACACACTTGGGATATTGTTTGCGGTCTTACGCTTCCTTCCACTGAGGTCTTGAAGGTCTGGGTCGGAAAGGGCAGGGCCGCTTCTCTCCTTGTCAGCCTTGCGCTTCTCACTGCCTTTCTCCTCCTCTTGAACTGCCGTGCTTGTATAGCTGACTCGTCGTGCAGTCTGCCTTGCTCGTATTGTGCTGTTGTGCTCCACCTTCTATCCCTGTGGTGAAGGGAAAGGGCTGTTGGGTTTGTGTAGTTCTGGCCAATTGCCTGACCCTTCTTGTTGGGCCATGTCAGATAAACGGCTCTGGTGTTAGTCCGTTGTCTTTCGTACTGTGCAAAAGTGTTCATGTCGGAAAAAGGTTGTGAGGGGGTAGAGTTTCTGATTATCCTACGTAGCAGGATGGGCAAAATGTATTAGAAGAAGGAGGATATCCCATCTCACCCGTCAGTGTCCCACTTCCACTCTTCGAGAACACCCCATCTAGGTGTTCCTCCCTCAGTGATCCACCCCAAGGAACTGGATCCAATAGCGATGGCCGTGTCCTGGCCACCTGGATGGCAGATCCCCGGGGACTAGTCAGGGAGACACCTTCAGGTTTCTCACACTAGCCTCATAGGGAAGGGCTCTCATCTGGGGAGAAGTGAAGAGAACCGTCAAAACTGAGTGGGAGGGAAATCCACAACCTGGCTGCAAGTACTGAAAGGAATTGCCCACACAAAAGATTCCTTCTAAAGGTGGGTATTAGATAGGTAAAGGGGAAGATGAACACATACGAGCTAAGTGGTACTAAAGGAATCCTTGGCCATAAGAGATAGGGGACCAAATAAATTCCCTTAAAAATATTTCAACAACCGACTGGTAACCAGTATGCAGAGGTGTTAAACAGATGCTCAAACATACTATGCACAGCAGAAGACGTACTTCCGCATTTTGGACTTTCCGTGCATTTGTCAGGTGTACTAGGAGCCAGAAAGATGTTATTTGCGTATTCCAAGAGAGACCGTACCCATGTCACCACAGTCTCAACTCTACATGAAAAGGAAACATTTGATGAAAGCTGGGGTTTTTTGAAAAAATGTTGTATTGTATTTGAATATACAAACAATAAAAAGAGCAAAACTCTCAGCATGAGAAAACTTGTTAAAGTACGAGAACAAAACCATATCAAAATATCACAGAAAACAACTAGGCCTTCTCTGGATGTCCACATCAAGCTGTGGGGTTAAGGCACTTCACTTCTGACAGATGATATCTCACCATAGCTTCCACACCACAAGCAAAAATGGGGGACATACAGTGTTATACAGAGTCCTCACCCGATTTTTTTTAGATATAATGTCACTTGCCCTCTATATAGTATCATATCGATAAAGTATCAAGTATACTCCAGACCCCACCCATTAGTGTTCAGGGTCCCCCTTAAGCATGCCATAGCACAACGTCTCTCTAATTGAACTCACTCCCCAAATTACCTCAATTACTACTAACACTTGTAACTATGTGCATACATTTTACTAACTACCCCCGGTTTTATACTCAGAGACTCAGCCCCCAGACATTCAAACCCACAGCACATCCAGCCGTTGGTAATATGCCTCACATCGTTATCGCCTCCAATGGAGCTGTTCCAGTGTCCTCAGCCCTTGTCCTCATCGGTTTCTGCTTCCTTGGGGATCAACTTCAGCAATTCTTCCACCTCCCTCCACATCCCAGAAGATTTATTCCTTCCCGGCCCAAGTGACACGCAGCTTTGCAAGACATAACAGCCCTGTCTTAACTTCTCAAACTAGGAACACTTTCTTAAGAGAGTTCAATCCCCTTCTGCTTTTCTCGGTCGCGGGCGCAGTGTCTGGGAAGATTAAGATCTTATACTGTTGATGTTCCAGGGATCCCTTTGCGCTTGTGGCATTTAGGATCCTTTCCCTTTCCAGAGTATCCAAAAGTTTAATTATCAGGGTTGGCCCAACTTACGAGTCCCAGCTTTTCTCCACAGATGGCGTTTTAATCCTGTAGCACTTTTCGATATAGATTGGATCTTCGTCAACATCCAATGCTAGCAGCTTCGGAAGCCAATCTGCCGCTCAGCTCCTAATGGTAGACCAATAACTGATATGCCTGGAACGGATCACAGTCTCCGGATATTCAAGCCTATTTTCCATGGCTCTATGCCCCCTTGACCACTTCCTTCCATCTACTTATTCAGCTGATGCATGCTCAGGTGAATTTGTGTACTTCGCTGGTGCAGCTCGTATGTTCTTTGCACCAGTGTAGACGTCCTGGACTCCAGCTGCGCTACCTTCTAATTAAGTCTGTTGGACTTGCTCTCCATACGTGACATCGAATTTTCGATAGGCTTGAGAACGGCCAACACTGGGTCTCTTGTCTGTGATGTTTTTCTAGACATACCCTGGACAACTGAGCCTCATTTACTCGACCTTCACACAGCGCAAAAAAGCTAGGGTCTCCAGCTTTATCCTTTTTCTTCGTTTTCCCTGTTGCCATTGTGTCGGAGCCCACAATTGGAGACCCGTTGGTTGACTGGGTTCGGAGCAAGAGTAGGGAGAACAAAGTCGTTCAGCAATTTCGGTGAAATATTACATTCCATGATCAGGGTAGCTAGCTTTCTGATGCCATAGCTAGAAGCAGACACAATATAATTCTCACTCACCTGCTCTACTTGCTCTTCGGGCTCATCGGATAGTAATAAACAGTGGTTGCTACATCTGGTATTGCTGTACCAGAGTCCCCTTTGTTTGTATACCAGTAAGACCGAGTATTCGAAAATCTATTTTTGATGACTGATGACGACAAGTGATATCATACATTGCATCTAGCAGGATTCACAAGAGCACCCAGCCTAAGACAGTCATCCAGCTATGGGGGCAGATGTGAATGGACCGTTCCTCCTAAGATGTCCGCAACCAACAGAATCCCTGTCTTGGTATGGTTCCTTTTTAGGGTTCTCTTGTTCGTTCAAACATTAAAGTAGACAGTTGTCAAAATTGTAAGCCAGATGTGTGAAGTTGTGAGACATCCTAAAGATCAACTATGTATTAGTCTACTTTTGGCTCTAATGTGCCCATTTGGATGCATTGAACCCTATTCCAATTCAATGAAACCTAGATGGTTTGGATCCATCTCATTTCTCTGCTGCCCATTTTTGCTGAAGCCTGATTTCCAAGGTACAGATTTCGCAATGCTGGGAAATCACTTTTATGGTCATGCCTAGCCCAGTCAATGATGCTGGGGACACGCCTGCAATGCCCCAAGGTGCATTGCCCTCCTCCCCCCACTCAACTTTCTTTTCTCATGCATGGAAACAAATTGCTGGTCTCACAGCCGCCCTGCTCCCCGCAGGTCCCATCACTCTGCCTCCTCTCCCCTTTGACCTCCCTATCACACCCCCCTTCTGCCATTCTTTCCTCCCACCTACGAACTCACCCGAGCCTGCTTTTTACCTGATCTGCCTGTCGGCTCCAGGTCTCCCCGAGCATGTCTGAACTCATGCATGTGCTAAACCAGACAGACTGCCGTTTGGGAAGGATGGCCCGTCAGGCAATATTTTCCATGAAAAGTGGCCATTTACCTTGGTTTTACATAAGAATGTACATAATCTAAACAAGTAAAAGTCTTTTCCTTATTTCAGTCTCTTACTATATACATCTCTCCTTTCTCTGCCTGAAAGCCATCTTGCATGTGTGCACGATTTCTGATGTGTGTGTGAAAGGAGGGAATACAAGCAGCTGCTGACACGCTATTCTGTAAAAAAGTCCAATGTTAGTTTGTATACTGAAACAAGACACAGCTCATAATTTTAGATCTGAGTCCTGTCTTATGACAGCAGTGGCTATAGTTTCCACCGCCCATGAGATAGTAAGACAGGGCAAAGTCTCACCCGATCATGTATAGGACATTCTCAGCATGCCCCGTTTCATTTTTTATTATTATTTTTTTTTTTTTTTACATTTTATTGGTTTTGAAACACAAGGGTTATATGTACAAGTACACTCATGTTGTATTCACATAGATACATCGGTATGTTGTTGAAATTAAACAACGGTAATGTTACTAACAAAGTTAAACCCCCTCCCCCTTATGAGTTAAGTGTTCCTGCTCCCTCCTTCCCCTCCCTCCCCAAGAAGGTCTAACAAATTTGTCCATTTTGTCGGTGACAGTTTAATCTGTAATTAGCACACAATGGGATGTTGATCTCGATTAGCTTGCATGTGTTCGTTCGGTGCGACAGGCCCGTTTGCCTCTATGCTGTAGGATGGTGGCCGAGTCTCGTCATGTTTTGATTATGGCGGTTCTGGATCTTCCGGTGTTGTTTGCTTTGGCTTGGGATGTGTATATCGGCGAAGCCACACCAGGTTTCTTCGTGGCGGGCTGCCTTTCCATGGAGGGCTGCTGTGATTTTTTTCCATCGTGTATGTTTGTTGCAATGGCAGTCCATTCCTTTTTGGCTGGGAGGCGCAGAGATTTCCATTTGATAACCAAACCGGCCCTTGCGGCGAGTAGGAGTGGGGAAGCAAGTCCCTTTATTCTAATTAGTTCGTCTTGTTCTTCCAGGCCAAATAAAGTCAGGAGGAGGGATGGTTCCCTCTCAATGCTGTCTATTTCTTTGATCCATCCAAGCACTTTGTTCCAGTATATACAGACTTTGGGACAGTCCCACCACATGTGCCAACAGTTGGCCTCCGCTCCACATTGTCTCGAGCATTTGGGGCTGTTAGTCTGGTACATTTTCGAAAGTCTGTGGGCATCGTACTGCCATCTATCAAGTAGTTTTATGGCATGTAGTTTGTATTGTGCGGCGCTGGATATTCGGGACGGAATTTTGCAGATTGTATCCCATTCCTGTTGATCAAATTCTCTGTTGAAGTCCTTTTCCCATTTCTCTTTGAGGCGATGGTTCGGATTTTGGTCTTTGGTGATCAGGGTACTGTACAGCGTGCGATCAGGCCTTTGTTCGTGGAGGTTGTGTCGAGGATTCTCTGGAAGGGAGTGAGTTCTCTCTGTATCTTGGTTTTCCACTCCTGTCTGGTTAGGACTCTCTTCAAGCAGAGATAAAGGAAAATCGGTATAGGATGCAGTTGGAGGGCGTCTTTGAGGTCTGTGATTGATATGAATTTGTCGTCTCTCCATAGTTGTCAAACTCTTTCGAGTCCTGCGTCAAACCAGGTTTGATATCTGGGATGCTCCGGGATTTCCTCTCTGACCCCTGGGGCCCATAGATGGCTCAAGGGGGATGGTCATGTGGTCACTCCCACCATCCCTTTTCCTTCCTTCCATATATTCCATATGGTTCCCAGTATGGGGTGGTTTCAAAATTTTCGTGTGAGTTGTGGTCTGGGAACCCATAGCCATTCCAATAGCATCACAGGGGTCAGGTAATCGTTGTCAGGTTGGACCCACTGCAGGTCTTTCCTGTATCTGAGGTGGGGGATAAGGACTCTCAACTGCGCGGTCTGATAATAACGTTCAATGTCGGGGAGGCCTAGCCCTCCTTGATCCTTTGGTAGTGTGAGAGTTTCGTAGGGTATTCTAGGCTTCTTTCCTTCCCAAAAGAATCCAGTTATTGCCCTTTTCACCCATTTGAAAAATTCTTCTGGGACTATGACGGCAAGCACTTGGAAAGGGTATAGGAAGCGTGGTAGACTAACCATCTTAATGGCATTCAGATGTCCCATCCATGAGATCGTGAGGGGTTGCCATTTTGCGAGGTCTGCTTCAAAGGCGGCGAGGAGTTGGGGGAAGTTGGCCTCGTATATATCAGCGATGTCTCTCGTCAAGTTGACGCCCAGGTATCGGAGTGTGGGACCTCCAATGAGGCCGAGTTGTTCGAGTTCTGCTCTTTGGCTGGTGGTAGGTTCCTGTAAAGGATTGATTTAGCTCTATTGATTTTGAAGCCTGACAGGGCGCCATATTGTTCAATGAGGTGGATTGCTTTGGGGATTGATGTCATCGGGTTCTGCACATGGAGCAGGATGTCGTCTGCATACAAGGCCAGCTTATATTCTTTTCCGCTCATGTGAAGCCCTTCAACGTCTTTCTTGGCTCTAAGCATTTGCACTAGTGGTTCCTATGATAGCGCAAATAGTATTGCTGAGAGGGGGCACCCTTGTCGCATTCCTCTACTTAAGGTAAACCAGCAGGAGTATTGGGAGTTTACTGCCACAGAAGCTCGGGGTGAGGTGTATACAGCTTTGATTCCGCGTCGAAGAGTAGGGCCGAGACCTATTTTCCTTAATGTAGCTTCCAGGAAGCGCCATTCAACCCCATCGAACGCTTTTTTCTGCATCAATTGAGAATAGTGCCGGTGAGTTTGGCATTTTCTTGGCTTCGTGTATGAGGTGGAGGGTCTTGCGGGTTGAATCTGCACCTTGTCTCCCAAGTATGAATCCCACCTGGTCATTGTGGATTATAGCGGGCATGTGCGTCTCCAGTCATGCAGTGAAGACCCTTGTGTAGATTTTGGCGTCCGTGTTTAAGAGGGAAATGGGGCGGTAAGAGGTGCATTGGGTGGGGTCTTTTCCTTCTTTCGGGATGACCGTGATCAGGACGTCAGGGAAGGATGCGGGGGCGGGGCCAGTTTGGAGGATATGATTGAAGAGCTCGTCCACTACTGGGAGGAAGGTGTCGCTGAAGATTTTGTAGAATTCTGCTGTGTAACCATTGTTTCCGGGGGCCTTCCCTGTTGGGAGTCTTTTGATTGCATCTGCTATTTCTTCGCCCATGATGGGGGCGTTGAGAGCTTGTACTGTGTCGCGAGAGGCTTGGGATGGTTATTGTGTTCAAGTATTCTGCGACTGCACTCTCGTCTGTCGGGATATCCGAGGTGTACAAACTCTCATAGAAGTTGGCGAAGGCTGTTGCAGGGGTAGTGCATGTGGGATTCTGTTTCATCGTGTATGGTTGACACCCATCTCTCTTTGCGTTGTCCACGGAGTCTGGCGGCAAGGATTGCGTTGGCTTTATCCCCTTTCTCGTATTGTTTCTGTTTTAGGTATTGGAGTTTGCGGATGATCTGGTCTGTTTCCAGCGGCCGCAGTTCCTCTCTCTTGCTGGCGGCCTCCTCTATTTTCCGGCATCTGTCCAAACCGGGGGATTGAGCGCTGCGGTCCAATTGGGTTATTTCGTTCCTTAGCCTGTTTTCTATGAGTTGGCGCTCTCTTTTACGTGCTGCTCCTTCTTGGATTAGTGCTCCTCTCCAAGTGGCTTTCCCCGCCTCCCATACTGTGTTTATCGAGACTTCGCCTGTGTTGTTGAGCTCTAAGTATTGATCAATCTCCTTCTCAAGATGTTCACGAAATACCGGGTCTTTCCAGAGCGTTTCGTTACAGCGCCACTTCGTGCTTCTGTGGGGCAGTGCCATACGACTGAGGGTGACCGTGACGTGATCTGACCATGCTATAGGAGATATATCGATTGCAGACATCGCCTCTGTTAGCTCTGGTGTGAGGCAAAGATAATCGATTCTGGTGTATGTGGCGTGCGGTGCTGAGTAAAATGTGAACATCGTTTCTTGCAGGTTCATGTGGCGCCAAGCATCTGTTAGTTTGTAGGTGTCCATCATGTTGCCTATCACTGAGCGCCGGCGTCTGGCGGGGTGTTCGCCAGTGCGTTTCCAGCTTGTCTGTTCCGAGTTGGGTCGGCCCACATGTTGAGGTCACCTCCCATGATGACTTCGCCCTGTGCTTCAACCAAAACTTTAGGGACCATGTGTTGTAGGAACCTGGATTGGCCGGAGGTGGGTGCGTATATAGAGGTGAGTGTGATGGCGGTGCCCTGTGTCTTACCAACGAGCACCAGCGCTCTGCCACTTACATCTGCCCAGGTTTTCTGGACTTCGAATTGTATCCTTTTAGTGATCAGGATGCCAACGCCAGCTTTTCTGAGCGGGCTCGAGCCCCAATGTTCAGTGCCTGTTCAGGCGTTTAAGATCCTTCTTTCTTCCCCTTTAATGTATTTGGTTTCTTGTAATAAGAGTATGTCGAGCTTTGCCCTTTTGAATTCCCGGACCACGAGTGACCGTTTGGTGGGGGAATTAAGTCAATTGACGTTTAGTGTCGCTATTTTGATTGTGGTTGGCCTGTTGCTTACCTTGTCGTTATTTGCCATTGCTGTGTGCTCTTAGTTTATCTGCCGGGTCCCATCTTTTGTCACTGGGTGCCACTGAGATCAAAGTGTTCCGTTGAGTGTGTCGGACCGTCTTGGTCTTTGGCGTCTTTAATTTCCCCTCCCCTTAGGGGAATACAACACAGTATCCCCTGCCCTCTGTTCCTTTTGTTCATCTTTTCACCTATCATCAAGGGCTTGCATGTTGACTTGGTGGCGTCTGATTCGGACTGGGTGAAAACTATCAGTCCGGTGTCAGACCACCGGTGGGAACCGTTACCGCACGGTCCTTTTTCATATATAAAACCAATTAGAACATTTTGAGCCCCTCCCACCCCTTCACTCCCCCTTCCCTACTTTTATAACTCTACAAAAATGTTATAGGAACAAAAGAAGATATTTTGATGCATGCAGTTTTCGAGGTCCATCGTTAGGCAGCTGTGTCGTTCCTCCCCTTGCTAAAGGTCTCGTCTGCAAGTCTGGATCCGTGCTGAACATTTATGGTTCGCCTGGGTCGTATCGGATTGCCCAAGTTGCATCACTGGGTCTTAGGCCTTCCAGGTGCGGGCCTCGGGAAGATGGGTTAATTTGTCGCTTTCTGGAGTGTTGTTGCCCCTTCTGTGCTTTCTTGAGCCTTTCACTCTTTTCCTCCTTGGTCCCTGAAGTTCCCATCGCTGACTATTCCGTTCGCGCACTTGGTGTTCTCCTTCCTTTGGGGCCGTTCCGAGAAGGTCTGCGATGCAGTCGCAGATTTCCTCTTCAGATCGCAGCTAGATTCTTCTGCTTCTATGTTCGAAGGTGAGGGAGAAAGGGTAGCCCCACGTATATCGGGTGCCCTGATCTTTGAGCCATTTTGTGAGTGGACTGCATAGGCGTCGCAAAGCTAGGGTGAGCGAGGATAGGTCCTGGAAGATGGTTATCTGGAAGCCTTCAAGGGTAAGGGGGCCTCCAGATCTAGCCTTCTCTAGTATTCTGGCTCTGTCTTCGTATCAATGAAATCTTGCGAGGACTGATCTTGGCCCGCCAGGCGGGCCTCCAGCTCTATGTATTCTCTCCATTTTAGGCTCATCGATATCCTCATCTGCCGTCAAGATTTTGATAATGTCATGGATGGTTTTTTTGAGGTCTTCCTCTGATTCACCTTTGTGTTCTGGAATACCGAAAAAGCGTAGGTTGTTTCTCTTCTCCCGATGTTCTAAGTCATCCATTTTTAGTCGAAATTCCTCCTCTATCTTCTCAATCTCTCATATTCTAAGCTCTATTTGGATTTCGAGAGTGTCTATGAAGGCATGATTATTCTCGACCCCCTCTAGCCTTTCTTCAATGTTGTCCATTCTCTGTGTTATTTTATCTATTTTGCCGGCTAGATTGGCTCCCATATTTTTTATCTGCCGCCTGCTCCAAAGGCAATACCGGCTCTCCGTTCTCACTAAGAAGAGAGCCCTTATCCAAGCTCGCATCTCTGTTGCATCAAACAATTCGGCCGAACTCTTTAAAATCTGCAAGGAGCTGGCCAACCCTGGTCCACCTCTCCTGTCCCCTCTCAGGCCCTCTGCACGGCTCTGGCCTCTCACTTCATTTCAAAAACTCAGGACATCCTGTCCTCACTCTCCTCCTATCACCTCCCCCCCTCTATTCCCTGCTCTCCCTCTGGCCCTTCTGCAGCCACCCCTCCTCCCTCCTTCTCTGCCTTTCCCCTTTTTTCTGCTGACGAGGTTTCGAGGCAAGTCCGATCTATGAAAGTCTCGTCAAAACAGGTCCACCCCTGTTCCTCCAAAACTATCAAGGACCACATCGACTCCCTGGCTCCTGCCCTGGCTGACTTCTGCAATCACTCCTTCGCCTCGGGAGTCTTCCCATCCCCCCTCAAGCACTCCCTTGTGCACCCCCTTCTTAAGAAACCCTCTTCCGACCCCTCCTGCCCAGCTAACTATTGCCCAATCTCTATCACTCCCTTCCTGGGCAAGCTCCTGGAGAAACTGGCCATCTCCCAGCTTAATCTCCATGCTGAATCTGTTGGTAGTCTTCATGACCATCAGTCTGGCTTCAGAGCTGCCAAAAGCACGGAAACTGCTCTCCTGAACATCCGTGAGGACCTGCTCTCTAACCTTGACTCTAACACCCCCTGTGTTCTCATTTTGCTCGACCTCTCTTCTGCCTTTGACACCGTCAACCACACCATCCTGCTCAACCGCCTCCGTGAAAACCTGGGTATCACTGGTCAGGCTCTGGCGTGGCTGACCTCCTTCCTCTCCAATCGACCCTCCCAGGTCCAACTGGGTTCCTTCCTCTCTGACATCTTTTTCTCTACCTGTGGTGTCCCCCAGGGTTCTAACCTCTCCCCCTGGCTGTTCAACCAGTATCTGGCACTTCTTGCTCACCGCAACGCCGCTCTCTGTCCCAACTTTCAGTGCTACGCGGATGATACCCAGCTCATTTTCAGGCTACCCTCGGCCTCTTCTTCCCCCTTCCCTCATCTCTGACTGTCTCTCTGCTATCCATGAATGGTGTGCCGCCAACGACCTCTGCCTTAATGCCAGTAAGACTGAGATTCTACTTATCGGCACACCCACTCCCTACTTCCCTGCAGCTCTCTGGCCGGCCTCCCTTGGTCCTCTTCTTGCGCCTACCTGCAAGGCAAAAAACGTTGGGGTCATCTTCGACTCCACACTCTCTTTCTCTCCTCACATATCTGACGTCTCTAAGAAGTCACACTACCAGCTACACCTCCTCAGAGGGATCCTTCCCTTCCTCTCCTTCCCCCAGTGGCTCACTGTCTCCATAGCCCTGGTTCTCTCGAAGCTGGACTACTGTAACAGCCTCTATCTTAATCTTCCTGCCTCTACTCTCCGCCCTTTGCAACTCATCCAGAACAGGACTGCGAGACTGGTCCTTGGCCTCAAGCCCAAGGACCGCATCTGTCCAGAACTGAAATCTCTACACTGGCTCCCAGTGGCTGCGAGGATTAAGTTCAAAACCCTCTGCATTGTACACAAGGCCTTGTGGGGCCTTAGGCCAAAATACCTTCAACTCTCTCTTCCTAAATATCTTCCTTCTCGAGCTCTTCGCTCATCCACCTCCAACTACCTCAGGGTCAGCCGCTTCTCCAAGCAACGAGCTGGGGTAGATCTCTCTCCACAGCAGGGGCCTCCCTCTGGAACAGCCTTCCTGCCTCCCTGAAACTTGAGGAGAACCATCTCCGGTTCCGGGAAGCACCTCAAAACCTTCCTCTTTGCCTCCGCTTTCTCTCCCTCTCTCCCCTGCTAAAATCACTGAACATGTACCGAATCTGCTACTGGGCCACTCACCGATCTCGGTCCTTGGCCAAGCCTCTCTTCCCTGCACTGCCTACCTGCACTACGGGACTGTCCTCTGTATACCACAGCCCCTTCTCCCGGCACTTACCTTGCACTTGCCACCAGCTGGCCCTATTATTTATCTTGTATTCTACTAACCACGTATTGCACTTTCCTTGCACTTGCCACCAGCTGGCCCTATTAATTATCTTGTATTCTACTAACCATGTACAGAACTTTCCCCCTCTCCCCTTCCCCTTGCACTTTTCCAAGTCCCCTCTCCCCTTGTACTTGCGCGGTCTGAATGACACCTGGCCTAGTAGGATCATTGTCTGTCTCCCTTTGTTCCCCCCGCCTCGTCGCGCCTTGAAACACTTGTGTATAGGCGCGTTACAAATGCCATATCAGATCATATCTCGTGGAGCAAGGCTGCAATGTCACCTTTGGTGGCAGCTGCACCTGTTTCTGCAGATTCCATTGTCTCTATGATCCCGATGACGGGGGTCAGTGGGGTTGGAGTGTAGGCGTATCCGGACAGTTTCGCCCTAATGTCCATGAGGTGGTCACTGCGGGAGAGGAGGCACACGCCCCTGAGTCGGGGGCCCAACCCTCTGCAGTGCTCTCAGGTATCCTCAAGATGATTCCAGGCGAGGGCTGGGGTCCGGGGTCTCCATGTCCCTCGGTGGCGGAGGGGAAATGCGTAGGGCACGTTGGGTTAGTGCGCTCACTAACGATTCTCTTAGTTGCGGTGGGCTGGTTCTCAAGTCTGCCGGAGCCCTGCGTGAGCGTCTCTGTTCTGCGGGGGTTGTGGGGCTAGTGTTCGCGCCAGGCCGCCTCATGCTTCTTGTTGGTTGCGGCTTTGTTTAGGGCCGATGTCCCTTTGCGATTGAAGAGTGCAGGAGTGGGGTGGGGCGCTTTTCCCCCGGTTGCTACGGGTCCTTCAGTGTGGTCAGATGTCCAAATATGTGGGTCGTGGGAGGGTGACCCTGAGTTTCCTTTTTGAGCCGGTAACTCGCTTGGGTCTGCTTCGGGGTATCAGTTGTAGCTGTTCAGCCCCTGTTTATGGTGTTGCCTGGGCTTTCGTGAGGCTTTTGCAGTCAAGTGGGCTGTTGGTCCTGGTTATTTCTGGGGATAGTGCAGTGGGGTGCACCACACGGCATGAGAATCAAATCTTTGGGCTCTGGTGTATTTACCCCGGTGCCGGGCCAGGAGAAGGGAGGGCAGTGGGCCGAAGTATGATGTTTGTGCTTAGTACGTTCAGATGCTCACTGTGGGAAATTGTGATTCACCAGGCAAGGCGAAGCCTGGTGGCGTCCATTAGCACCCTGTGATGTGCTGGAGGTTGTGACTCGGAGGCTCACGTTCTGTCTGTAGTTGGCCCAGGTGCACAGTGTTCAATTGGCATATTATTAGCTCAAATATGAGCCACAGAGGTTTTTCTCTTTATTTATTTTTGAAGGCGCGGGCCACTGGCACTGCGCCAGGAAGGCCGTCCGCGCAGCACACGGCCCCCGGAGGGGGAGGGAGGCGCCGATGCGTTGGAGTGCAGTCCGCATGACAGGCCCCACCAGGGGTCCAGCAGCAGCGCAGGGCGGCCGTGCGCACAACGCAACTTCGTGGGCAGTGGGAGGGGGGCCACCTACCTTTCCTCTTCTGCGGGTTTCTCGTGCCTCCTGCTGGCGTGTCTCGCAGCGCGGACACATGTGACACGGCGCTGGTTGTGGGTGTAGTTTCTCCTGCAACAAAACGGAGGGGGAGGCTGGCTACACGGGGGGGAAGAGGCAAACCAGGGTTCTCTTCGCTCCGCAGGTCAGGGCCCACCTCCGACAGCAGCACGGGCTTCCCAGGGCTCATATGCCCCACGGAGCTGTCACACGCGGGCTGTTTTTCAAAGGCGAATTTCTCAGCCTTCCGAGGTCCGATTTAGATCGGATTTTTTGACAATGTGAGTGGGGCTGGGGGGGTCTTCCGCCGGCTTCTCATCGAGTTTGAATTTGGGGGGGTCACAAGATGGGGGGCTCATGTCTCATCAAGGACCTCCGGCCATGGAGCTCCCACAGAGTCAGGACTCATCTGTGCGCCCCCTGGTGGCCAACTTGCCCTGTTTCTTTTAAGGAAACATGGACACCATTTGCTAAATATGATTAAAGATTTTGCTATGCACTAGTAAGTGGCTATGTGGTGTGAGCCAGGCTACTCCTTTCCAAGGTGATACATGTAGTACAGAGCTACTGAGAGCCACATGGAAAATATGTACTCATTACAACCCAGCAGGCGCACTAAGCACACCCCTGCACGGCCTCAGTTACTCCTCCTTTCCTGGAGGTATGTGAAAACCATCACATAAAGAGGCTCCCATTTGAGATAAACTGCCAATAATGAACATGTTTGGGAACACCAAACCCTATAAAAACATAATCAAGATGTCACAGTGGGTTCATGACGATGCCGAGAGACATGGTCATCCCAATGCATGGACCGAGCTGAGATACAAAATATCGGTCTTGTGAGGAACTCATGGTGGCAACAAGTAAGACGGACACAAGTGATCACAGTTTAAGGGTGCTTATTAAACAATGAGTTTGGTATGCAGATTGGAAAAACGCCTATTCTAAACCTAAATCTAAGTTGGATGGGAGCAAGCGTCGACCATCAAATGAAAAATAAGGCAGTCCTAGTGGTGTTGTGTTAAATAAAAGGGCCTATACAAAGAGACCTATTGCCAAACCTTACAGCTAATACAAGAAAGGTTGTGGGATAGTTCTCCACAAAAGAAAGAAGTGTTCTCAAATAATATGTCAGGATGCAGTAGCCTGGGTCTCCCTGTCTCATGTTTTGAGCATGGGGTAAGGTGGTATCTTGGAGCACAGTACAGTCTTGGGCTTCTCCCGCAGGAGACGACAGTTCTAATGGCAGCTTTCAGGACCGTCGATGGCTAAGTCTTATTTCACTTCAAAGTCTCTTGCCTTCGAGGAACTGAGGTCTTCGACTACCAAAACCAAAGGTTCCTTTAACAAACAAAGGAAGTTCAGTTTCCAATGTTCGCTCGGTGATGGTTTCACCCCAGGGTCCCCCTCTTCTGGGCGCTGACCCTTCATGAATTGTCGTTCACAAACTATATAAAAGTTTCTTTCTCCTAGAACTTTTGGGTGAGAGCTTTACCCCCTGGATCTCCCTCTGTCAGGCTCAACCCCTTCTTGTCTTTCAGTACTTGGGTGATGGCTTCACCGCTGGATCTCCCTCGGTCTGGTTCGGACCCCCTTCTTTTTATCGGGCTTTCACTTCCCTTGTTTAATCAATGTCTTTTTAAACAGTTCATAGTGGACATCCCTCTGCCAAGTTTACGTCTGCCAACACTCGTTTCTTGGGACTTTAGACATTGCCCCTCTTGGGATTTGCTTCCCTGGTTTCTTCTTACTGTGTGATTTGCGTCCCTTTCTTTCACTTAGTTTGAAGACCAAAGTCTTTCGTTTGTACAGGGATTTTGCTTCCCTCGCTCCTGCCTATCGGTGTGGACTTGCCTCATATACAGTTGACATCCTCTGCAAGACACTTGTGCTATTGTTTACAGTTTCAGGCTTTCTTCCTCCAAGGTTCTGCGGGTCTGGGACGAAAGGGACAAGGTCACTTTTCTCCTCGCCACCCTCTCGATTCCTGCCGTCTTTCTCCTTCATTTGAACTGCTGCGCCAGATTAGCCGTCTCGTTGTGCTGTCTGCCGTGCTCGTACTGTGCTCTCTGGCTCCACCTTTTATCCCTGTGGGGAAGGGAAAGAACCGTCAAGTGTGGTGTCCAGTCATTAATTCGAAAACAAAAGGATCGAATGCAATACATTAGAGTCAAAAGGACCACAAAAAAAAGACTGAATGTCTTTTTTTTTTAATGTCTTTTTTTGTGGTTTTGGAATAGGTAAAAGTAATGGTTTTTGGCCAAAAAACAGGGGTTTGGGGGACCCCCTCCTCCCCCCAAAGAAATGCCTTCGGTCTTTTTTTTCCCGGTCCTTTTGAGTCTAATGTATTGTTATTCAAATCTTTGACCGTAAACCGTCAAGTGTGTGATGTTCTGACCAATTGCTTGACTTTGCCTGACCCTTGTATTGGGACATGTCAGGTAAGCGGCTCTGGGGTTAGTCCATTGTCCTTTGTGTTGTGTAAAAAGGTTTGTGTCAGAAAAGGGGGGGGGCAATGATTTTGAATGTTCTACATGAGAGGAGGGGGAAAAGGTGTCAAAGGTAGGGGAATGCCAAGTCTCACCCGTTGGTGTGCCACTCCCACACAAGAACCCCCCCCCCCCCCCCCTCCAGGTGATCCTCCCTCACTGGTCCACCCCAGGAACTGGATGAAATAGCCATGTCCGTGTCCTGGCCACCTGGATGACAGATCCTTGAGGTTTCGACAGGGAGACACAGTCAGGTTTCTTACACTGAGAACCTCTGTCCAAATAGCAGCGGAAGCCAGACGAACAATGTTGGGAAGCAATGAGAACCGCAGAGACGAGAAAGAAAGCCCACAGCCACGTCCACCAAGGTTTTTTATGCATTTGTTTCAACACTGCATAAGACAGATGAAGAACGTCTGAGAGCTCTGGAAAATAGGCTGAACTAGAAAGCCCCAACATCAATGA
Source organism: Ambystoma mexicanum (assembly GCF_040938575.1). Lineage (NCBI taxonomy): Eukaryota > Metazoa > Chordata > Amphibia > Caudata > Ambystomatidae > Ambystoma > Ambystoma mexicanum. The sequence goes on from NC_090929.1 coordinate 437,841,087, forward strand.
GTCCAAATGAAACAGATGGAAACAGCCTACTAATGCAAGCACCAAAACAGAACTTTAAAAAGGGAGCTATTGCCAGGAAGGAAATATCAATCAGTAACTAAACGCCGGAAAGCTTGGGAAAGCTACCTCCTGAACAGGAACTGTGCCACTACACTGGACAAGCTGAAGTGAAGTGGGAACGCTGGGTTGCAAGCTGTACCCGTGTGTGCTGTGGCCGTAAAGCACTTCCAAGTTAGGATAAGAGTAAGCAGAAGGATGAGTCTCTTAGAAAACCAGTGCATATGATAAAGTCAAGTAGAATAATCTTCTGAGACGGTGCTTGTGAATCCTGACAAAGCCAAGAGAAAGAAGAGGCATCTGAGAAAGCTCTTGTATACCATGAGAAATCCAAGAGGCAGTAGAAGCTTCTGAGGAAGCACATGTGCATAGTGACAAAGAGGCAGCCAAAGCCTCTGTGAAACTTAAGTGTAGAATGATACATTTTAGAGGCAATTGAAACCTCTGAAATATTTGTATATCCTGGTTAACCAAGGGCAGGCAAAGGCTTCACAAAACATCTGTACATTCTAACACAATTATGAGGCAGAACAGGCTTCTGAGGGATTAGTAAACCCAAGTTAGCCACAGAAGCATTGCAAGCCTCTTGAACACTGGTAAACCTTAGACAGAGACCAAGAACAGAGGTTGCTGATCAGCCTTGATATGTTATTGCTATGAAATGATAATTACAATAAAGCAACATAACTCTTTATCTAAACATCATTGTATACTTGTTTTATTTACGGCAATTAATCCACACCATATTATGAAGAGACTTCCTGTAGGAATAACGAAAAAAATCCCCTTCTACAGTTAGTCCATTAATCGGCAGAGACATTGCTGACATTTGACCACTAAGTCAGCTGTTCACATCCTATGTGATGAGCGTTTTTTCTGGCACCTGATATCCTGATCTGCAGGGTACAGTTTAAAACCTTTCGAGACTCCACACACATTTAACCTGGTGTGGCATCCTATCTCATGAACCAACTAGTGAGATACTGCCACAGATAGAAGTGCAGACAACATAGGCACTGAACGAGGATCAACCACCCCTTAGAGACATACATGCATGGCTGTGGTGGTATTCTGGGACCTGGGCAGTGATCTATACCAGACTAAGCTGTGCTGTTAGATGAAGTCTTAGCCAGTCCAACAATCTTGATGCTGTCTAGTGGTGCCTGTACCAGAGAGAAGCAGTTTTGTTTTCACCAAAACATATGTCCTTGATCTTAGTTCTGGGGCTCATTTTCTTCCTTACATTTTTCAATATAATAACACAGCTGTTAGGGAAGATTTTCCTCTTGTTGCTTTCCCTCCACATACATCTATGGAACCCTCCATAGACCTCTATGGATCCCTCAACCTTTTGCTGCTGTTTTGTTCATGCCTTAAATTGTGGAGGCAAGGGAAGCATTTTTTACTTGCCTTGCTAAGCTCATATGTTTTGGGGACAATTATCAGTTTTACATGGATAGGACAGCTATGTTGTGTTCCTATAACTTCATTTTTAGTAGCATTGTCGTTACTTGCATGATGTGTACAGACGGGCTGGTGGCAAGTTATATTTTCCTACTGTGTTTTTTATATTCTCGCATGCACTTTATAATTTTACCCACTTAATACATTTTAGAGTATCATATACTCTAAAATGGCTGTGCCATGAGATTTTTACCTGCCAATTGGCCATCTTGTGGTTTGACCTTCCTGCCCTCTCATGGCTGGATTTGCCATAAATGATAAGCTGTTTCCAGGGCAAAGCTTCAGCTGTCCCAGGTAACGTGACAGAGTGTGCTTGTGGCCAGTTGTGGGAGCAGGGACTGCTGGTCCCAGTCCACGTCCTGACCAATGTGTTTCTGTTGCTTGGCAGATGATTTGACAGAACCTGTCAGTTTCAAAGGTGCAGATCCTTACCATTGTTGGTTTTGGGGACAACTCCAGCTCGAATCCTGCATTAAAGGAGGGCTTTTGCAGCCATTCATCAGATCGTCATTGAGGTCATGACCCCTATGAAGTGGAGCATGTTGCTGAAAACCCAGAACTAGTCGGTGCAGCCATCCAGCATTGTCGTAATCAACCATCCCAGTGCAAAGCCCTAGTCCTTTTGCTGATCTGTAGAAGGCCTTCATCTGTGTTTCTACCGCATGACCGGTCGGAACACTCAGTCTCAACCCCTGCTTGAGGATCCTGCTCATGGCAGCATTCAGAGATGTCCCAAAACCATCATGTTGGCTGACTAGTTTCATCATGGACTACCTGGCTGCAACGGTCACTGTTCTGGATCGGGACTCTGCAGACCCTCAATTCGTGAAATAAGAGTCCTCCTGCTGTGTTTGCAGCTCTTCAGCTCAAAGACTAGCTTTTAAGGATCAGCTTTTTTGTTTCCCCCATGATGGTCGACTTCCACAATCGTTTGCAGTGGTGCTCACCAATCTCTCCCTGCATCGTGTCCTGGGGATCCTCTGAGGTCATCAACAACGTGATGGTCCTTTCTTCATTGTTGCAGGACCCATCTCGACAGGTGGCAGAACTACCGACTAGCGGGCCCCAAATCCCAATGCTGAAAGTGGCCACTGTACCAACGACCCCTAGACCAGTCTCCAAACGAACCACTATACAGATCAGCAATTTCAGTGGTCCTTGTATGAATCGGAATGGGTGAAAAAACATACTTGTTCCAACCCCCCACCTCCATAGGGTTTAACTGGCCTAACTTCCTTGCCTTGCCTGACCGTGCTGATCGGTGGAGTTCTGGTCAAGGATCCTCCCCTGGACTTCCCCTAAGGTGTTTGGATTGGGCGAGGGTCTCCAAAGAATTGTACTCTTATTGCTCTTCAACTTTGAAACAGGCACTACTACCTTTTGGCTTTGCCAACACATGTTCAGACACCTCTAAAGACGCCTACTCTCCTGAAAAGAGTTGTATTGGGACTTGTGATTTAGAGGGCACTTGTCCACATCTTTTCTAGCTACGGAAGATATTTTAGGTCTCTAAATTGGTCATTACTTACCTTGTACTGCTATACCACAGTGTTCTATTGTTGAGGCAGCAGTGTTCAAAAGTAAAATGGTGGTTCCCTGTAGTAAGAGCACCCCAAAAGTGAATTTGTACATTAAAACAGTGTATGTTTAGTGTAATACGTACCTGTGGTTAATGTCTAAGAGTTGGCCAAGGCGTAAATAAATGCTTGTATTATTATATATTCTGCCCATCTTGTATTATTAAGAGTGCTCTTGTGTGTCGAACTGAACCCTTCCCAACTCTCACACTCTCCCTTACTTACTGGCTTACTGTTCAGTCAAACTACCCAGGTAGAGTTTGTCTAGACAGAAGTGTCTTTTCCTGTTCACCAGAATAGTGTGACCTCTCAGAATCTGTCCATAAGGCAGATTCTCAAACTCCATCTTAACACAGGGAATTGTTGGTTGTTGCATTTGCAAGCCTGCAGGTCTCTGGCTTGTTCATCAGAACTTCCTGTGCAGTAATTTACCCCAATCCTGCATGTGAGGATTGCCTCGCTACATCCCACAGTGGACATTTTGCCATTGCAGGTATGAGCTAAACAATATCGTTTATCGATTCCTTGGACCCAGACTGTACCAAAATACATACACTCGTACGTTCTTAATTGGGCTGTCTCATGCGGTCTCATGCTAACCATTAAATATGAACTAGTAACTGTAAACTGTTATCATTTCTTTAATGGATTATTATATTCTATCTTTCAAACATTTGCAATTCTTTAACTCCAAGTGGAATAGGATTAGCCAGTAATGGGTCAGTTAATGTCATACTGAGAGATGGTGCTGCAATCTAAGTGAAAGAGTTGGGGCTGTAACGTTTTTGCAGAAATATGAGGTAAAAACAATACTCCCAACAGTGGATATTTTTGAAGCTCAACCTGGGTCAGTACTGTCCAGAGGAGCCAAACTTGGGGAATATTCCACAGTGCAATTGTTCGAAACCAGTAAAAAGTGCTTTTTGAAGAGGAGGTTCTTGTCGCTCCCTGGGAGTGCACCAACAGCTTCTCTATATACTGAATGGGACCTTCGTACTATCTCCTATGAGGTTTATATAAAGCCACGTAAATTCTGGTTATTCATAAATCAAGCTAATTGGCTTCACACAAATGAGTCCTCTGGGATTTCGTAAATGATCCTGTGAGTTAAATGGAAATGGCTTTGCCATGAAAAGTTTTATTCATCTGTGATAAAGACAGCTGTGCATTTCTTGTTTGTGCCTATATAAATTTAGTAGGAAAACATTTTTCATACTGTGTGAGTAGAGATGGAACTAGACAAGAGGTAGATGCTTTGGGCTTCCTTAAATCAACAGCTAATATTGAATCTGTGTTTGCGGCTTACAATTATATTGCCTGTGCCTCATATATGCATTGATGCTACATACATATACATTTTCTTTGAGGACTGGCACATTTTAAAAGCGAGTTTTCCTTAGTAATTATAGCCTGATGACTGGTAATTAAATATAATTTTATATGTTATGATTTTGCTAGTACTGATTATTTGAATAAAAATGGTAGGAGGTAATTTATATCTACATGGATCGTTATTGAATTATATTTATAAATAAAGATTAACTAACTGAACTAATAATTAGGACGCTTGTCTCTTTGTAAATGTTATGTAATCAATGTTCTTTAACAGACTTTATGTCACAAATAACTATATACCATTGAACTCCTAGTCTTAGAGATGTGATGAGGGTAAAACAAAGCGTTTTGTGTTACATCTTGCATTTTACTACTCTGTTAAGAGATTAAATGCCTCCCTTTGAAAGTCACCTGATTGGACTTACAATATGGCACGTTGTAAATTGCGCCATAATGTATAACCCTCACTAACATCTGAAAGTCAGCGTAATCTGACTTCACTTAAATCAGCCCAAGAACGTGCTGGATAACCCTCCCCCGCCCCACCGAGTCAGGTACTCATGGATTAGGCGAGGTTAACGGAAGAAGCTGTGGCGCTTTACAGAAAGATTCAAGGAGTGAATAGATGTAGTGTAACAGCAGGTGAAGGGGGGGCAGAGTAGATGGCAGTACAGAACTACAAAACTTCTACAAGAGGGAATAGAGGTAGGCCACATAAGATCCCATAGAGTTGCCATGTAAGTGCTGAGGTTGGCAGACCAGTACTACAGGGTCCTTGGGACGAGTGAGGCAGTACACCACAGTAGTTGTTTTAGTAGGGAAACATAGTGGGAGGTAGTGCAGCACTGCAGAAAAACTTGGAGCTGGGAAAGAGGATAGGCAGTGCAGCAATATGGGATATGAGAGGAAGTGAGAGCATGCAGCTATGTTAGATCTCTGTTAGGGCCGAGGAGTATGCAGGGCAGCACTGCAGGATTTGATGGGGTGGGGGTGAAAGAACAAGTGAGGCAGTGCATCACTAACCAAACCTTGGAAAGATAGAGAAGGCTCTTTGAGAGAAAAGCTGGAGGCAGCATGGCAGAGTCCTGTGATGTGGCAAAGGCAGCAGGCGAAGCAATGCAGCACTGTAGGATTCTGGGGAGGAACAGCAGAGAAGGCGGCAGAGCAGCTCTATAAAACCAATGGCTTGGGAGTCAGCAGTGCAGGTTTCAGATGGAACAAAGCGAGGAAGCACAGCAATGCACAGTCCAAGAATAGGGACGGAATGTAAAGGATGCTAGTGTGGAAGAAAAAACTCACTTGAACTCCTCCATGAAGGTACCGTGGTGAGCAAGGTTCTGCCAAAGACTCTTGAAAATGGTGCTAATGTGGTAGCGGATGGTAAACTTGTCATAAAATTCACTGGTGGCTCCGGTGTGCTCAACATCTAAGGATGCAAGATACAGAGGTCACTACACCATACAACTCAAACAAGGAGGGGCAGGGAATGGCAGGAGTGAACAAATGGCTGGCCATGATGCATGCACACTTAAAGTGACCCTCAGAGGAACCTTCATACAACACATGCTACAATTGGGGCTTATGAAATTAAATTTTGGAATGGTGCAAAGTGGCAACCTTCACAATATGGCAGTGCGAAGTGCAGTTACTCACACAACTATGGTACATTAAAACAAACTCATAGGACTACACAACAAATCATAGTAAAATACAGGTAAACAATAGAAGCAACAGATCACAACAGAGAAATAACCCAATAACACATTTACAACCAAACACCCCTTCATTTATAGAGACTGTGATTCATAGAGCTAACCTTATATTAGGTTAAAGCATACACTACTTTGATGTCACAATCAAATGATAACTACATCTGAAATAAATCCACAGGGCCAGCACTTATTGATATCTGGCCCCTTTACTTTAGAGAGTCCAATCCACAGATTTCTCGTTTGGGCCCGGCAGTGTTGGAGGGAAAGGAACTGATACAAAAATAGTGCAATGCTTCAGAGTGCAAGGAAGAAAGATATAGGAACATGTAGTCATTGTTCTTCATACACATGGTCATCATATTCATAACCCTTGACTAGATTAAGCGGATCAATCAATTTTTCGTAAATGAAAGCCTTAAAAAAGACAAAAAGCATACTATGGCATGTCATTTTCAAAACTAACTTACACAGGAAGTAGATCACAGAAAAAGAAAGGATGTAGCATGCTAAGCTATTATCCTCAAAGCGGGCCCTAAAATACTTCAGATAGCCAGTTATCTTGCTTCTATTTGGAGCCTTCACAGAAGGATGGTAGATAGGTGTCCTTCCAAATACTGAGATTTGCTACTAGGTTGCAGAACAAATGTCCTAAACTGTAACTCTGGTGAGATGCACTAAACTTTTGGCTTTTATTGGGAATGTGACTGATGTCCTCTGTGATATTCCTAAATCCTCTTACGGTTAGGGTGTCTAAAAAAACATCTTAACGGTACAAGACACCTTGTATGGTTACTTTTGTGGGCTCCACTGGTTACTGGAAGACTAACAAATTACCTGCCCTCAATAATTTCTGATGAATGATCATTCCTTCCATAGAGTCCTCATCTTAAGACATTTTCTTCAAGCACAAGCCTTGCTTTGGAAATGATTTAGTCATCCTGGGGTGTATTGTGGCTCCATGCCGTTGGTACTTGCGACTTTGGATAGAAGGTCATGGGTGGCATATATGGAGCAGCTTAATATCAAGACTCCAATTCTGTCCAGTGGACCCCTCAACTCAGAGGCTGAAACACAGACTACAGCAGGTTACAAATTACCTGTGAGGAGGGTTAAATTAGGAGGAGGAGGAATCTGTGAGAGAAAGGACTAATCCATTAGAGCCCACCATTATAAAAGTTAAGTAATGTTTTCTGATAATGCATTGTTCCCCCCATTGACTCCTCATCGTGGAAAGACTCCAAAAACAGTACAGAATGTGGAGGAGATAGGAGAGTGGGGAAATATTACCTAGACCAGGAAAATATGGATTACAACTGGGCCTGCTGACCCAGTGAGAAATTCAGGCAATAGTGCTTAGAGAAAATGTGCAATGAGGCCCAGGTAGCAACCTGATAAGTGTCCAAAGTGTTCAATGTAAGGACACTGCTCTATAAAGCAGAGGCATCCAGCCTCTTGTCGAAGTAGGCATAAGACCCAAAGGCTTTTCCTTTTTGGACAGTGTTAAGAAAGATTTTCTTTCTGCTGCTTTCGTGTCACAGACATCTATTTTATTTATTTATTTTTTGCTTGTTAGGGGCTTATACAATAAGAATATACTGTTTCAAAGCGCCTAGAGGGCAGAGAGGGAGGGAGGGAGGCTGGGGAAATACAATTACAAAACAATATTAAGAGCAGAGGGGGAAAGAGGGGAAGAGGCGAACCTACTATGCTTTGCGAGTATTCAGAATGTGCAAGTACAGAAAGGAAGAAGGAAGAGGGGGTAAGTCCTGGGGAGTCCAGGCTCGAGGGTGAGGCAAGGACGAAGTGCTAGGAATTAATTGAGTGCCAAACACCCTGGGCCGTGGGAGGTGTAAGTGCGAGTCTCCAGGGGAGAGGGTGTGCAGATGCAAAGTGCTGTGGAAGACAGGAGCTTGGGGGAATATTGGTGTGGGAGGTCAAGGCCCCTATGATGCATAAGGGCCAAGGACACCAATACAGCACCTGTAAGATTAGCGGAGGAGGAGGAAAAGAAGAAAGTCTTAAGGAGCTTCCAGAATTTGAGAAGATCCTGCTCAAGGCACAGGGAGAGGGGGAGGCTATTCCAAAGGAGGGAGCCCGCAGAGGAAAGAGAGCGACCCACTGCCCTATGTTTAGCAAAACACTTTACACAAAAGAGTTGGTGCCAGAGGAGCAAAGTGGTCTAGAGGAAGAGTATTAGAGTTGAAGATTGTGTGGTCCCCTGGCGCAGACAGCCTTGTCACGATCGCGCCTTACCTTGTTGCCAGCCGGACGAGTCTCCTGATGAGTGGTCTCTGTCCCCTGGGGAGCCACCGTGACCAGGGGATGAAAACTGTGTCTTGGGTCTGTCCAGGGAAGCAGAGCCAAATGAAATGCAGGAAAAACTCTTTAGGGAATTTAGCCGGAATTCAGTATGTCAGCAAAATGGAATAACATCCACCGGAGCCCAGCAGGAGAGATGAAGTGTCTACCTATGTCCAGCAAGTAGAGGAGTAAAGCATCCATCGGGTCCAGCAGAAGAGGATATCAATCAGAATGGCAAGGCAAGAACAGAGGCCAGGAGAGAATGAAGGCTGGAGAGGAGAGGGGAAGGAAGGAAACAAGGAGGAACAACAAGCGAAGCACAACAGAGAAATGCTGCAAGGCACCATTACTGACTGCTTACCCCAAGTTAAGCTTCCGAGTAGATGACGTCATGACGTGCAAGGGGCGGACCATAGGACGCTGTCCGCCATGATAGGTAGGGCAGAAGTGTTTCCAACGCCTCCAGACGGACCAATCGGTGCTTGGCCGTATACAATGGCGATTCATGACAAGCCTTGTGGATGATGCAGAGGGATTTAAATTTAATCCGTGCAGCAAAACCGGGAGCCAGGGAAGACTTTTTAGTACAGGTGAGATGCAGTCCCTGGGCTTAAGACCAAGGATACATCTCGCTGCCCTATTCTGGATCAGCTGAAGGGGTCCAAGAGTGAAAGAAGGCAGAATCAGGAGGAGGCTGTTACAGTAGTCGAGTCCTGAGAGAACCAGAGCTTGAGTCTCATTGAACCTCTGAGGGAAAGTGAGAAAAGGTAGAATTTCTCTGAGAAGGAAGATCTGATAGTTGGACTTCTTGGCAATGTCCAGAGTGTGAGGGAGGAAGGCGAGAGAGGAGACGAAGATGACTCCTATGTTTCGGGCTTCAGTTGAAGGTGTAGGGGGGAGAGCCCAAGGAGGAGGGCCAGAGTGAGGGGAAGGAGAGAGCAGGGGTCCCAATGGGAAGGATCTTAGTTTTACAAGCGCTGAGGCAGAGATCAATGGTGTTGCACCAGGACTGGATGGCGGATAGGCAGTCGAGGATGATTGAGGGTGAGAGAGGGTCAGCAGGGAGTCTGAAAAAGAGCTGTGTGTCGTCTGCGTAACACTGGAAGTTGGAGGAGAAGGTAGAGATGAGGCGAGCAAGGAGGGCAAGGTAGATGTTAAAGAGCCAGGGGGAGAGTATAGAGCCCTGGGGGACTCCACAGGAGGAGATGGAAGTAGGGGAGGAGAAGGGGCTCAGGATGACTTGGAAAGAGCGGTTAGTGAGAAAAGACGACAGCCAATCCAGTGCCCCCTTCCCGAGATACCAAGTGTATGATGGGGTCTTTGTATAAGGATGGAGTGGTTAACTGTGTCAAATGCAGAGGAGAGATCGAGAAGGATGAGGAAAGCTGTGGAATTGGAGTCCAGAGATGCAAGCAGTTCTGACTGGAGGGGTGAAGAGATCAAGGTCAAAGTATTTGAGGGCATCTAAAGGGTGAATAGCAGTGTGGGTTGGCTCAGAGGGAAGAATGGAAAGGGAAAGCGAGTAGCAGAGGTCAGCGAAAAGAGCGGATGCAGAGCATGGAGAGTCCAGTTGAATGTTGAAATCACCCAGAAGGAGAAGGTTAGAGGTGGAAGAAAACAGAGAAGAGCAGAAGTCAGCCCATTCAGAGAGGAATAGGGGAGGAGATGCTAGCGATGGTCAGGGTGGATGTGGGAGAGGTGACCAGTTTGCAAAACAGGCTTTCAATAGAGGAATAGATCTGGGTAGGTAAGGTGGAAGCTGGAACCCACTCAGGAAGATTAAGGCAACCCCCCACACCCCTGCCAGAGCAGTGAGGTCTAGGCTTGGAGGTGATCTTAAAGCAGACAGGGGGGAGGGAGTCAAAAACAGTGGCTGAGCTGACATTGAACCAAGTCTTGGTAACAGCGAGAAGGTTGAGGTCAATGTCTTCAAGAAGGAGACAGATGTCAGAGGCATCTTTGTTGGCTGAACGAGCATTGAGAGTCGCCAGGTGGAGGTAGTCTGTGCTATTGAAGGATTTCTGAGGTGGGGTACAGGGGCGTGGTACACCATTCAGAGGAGGGAGTGAGAGGGTAGAGGAGGGAGATGCAGGCGAAGGAAGGAAGTTAATGAGAGAAGACAGGATAGGACTTCCCACTTGGTGCCACTGTTAATGGAGGTGTGAGAGGAAGGTGACAGAGTGTAGATGAGATGTGGGGACAAGGGATCAGGAGAGGGGACAGGGAAAAGGATATCAGTGAAAACCTCTCTAGAAGAAGCACTGACATAGGTTTCTGCAACGGGAAGTCTATGTTTTGCACTCAGGATATCTTTTTTTTGCTTTTTCCTGCCAGACTTGGAGAGAGAAGGTGAATAGGAAATAGTGTAGCAGTTAGAGAATATGGGAGAAATGGAGAGAGCCATAGGAGGTCAGAGGTTTACCCAAGAAGCGAGGGAGGAGTGGCAGCACTGCACTGTGTGGTTCTGATATAACTCACTAGGAGGCCGAGTAGATTTGAATTGGAGAGAATAGGTGAAAAATCAGAAGGAGTAGAATAACAATGGATAGGTGATACAGAGATGTATAAGCTATACACACATAAAATCCAATGTAAAATGGTGGGAGCAAATCATTGCAGGCAGTAAGACACTAAAGTGTACAGGTAAAGCTAAAACACCAGATCCAGTTTTAAAGGACACCCAGATCTGATTTTAAAAATGGATGCATGGTGTAGAGGTAAAGTTAAACATCTGTGAAGTAGAAAATGCAGTAATGGAAAGGAAAATAGCTAGGCGAGGATGCAGGAGGAGAGAAACATTGCAGACACCTCAGGAAAGTTAGTTGAGGAGGACAGGTCAAATTACGTTCATTACTCCAAAGTTCGAGGATAGCATATGATCCAGTAGCTGTCCAGTAACCTTTTCAAGGGACGGATCATAGTTAGGGGTGCGAGAAAGTGGCGCTCTCCAGCTCCCCTCTGCCCGGACAGGGTCAGGCAGGAGCCTTAGGATTGGGGCCTTTTGTGGGGGGTGGGTGTGCGGTGTTACTCTGCCAGCTTGCCAATTGGCTGATCCACCAACTTTTTGCTGTTTTATGCCCGGTCTCCACTTTTGGAGGCAAGCGAAACCTTTTAAATTCACTTGCCATGCTAAGTCCCTCTGTTTTGGGGGCGCTAATAAGTCTATATGGCTATCAGCACAGGACACAGGAGAACTCCATTCTGCCATTCTGTGTTGTGGAATTCTTGGTTTATTTTACCCTTCACTCATCACCTTAGAATGTGTGATATGGATATTTTGTGTCCCTACAACTCACTGGCATAATGTGTCCAAAACAAGCTATTGGCAGTGGATCTTTTTCTACATGTTTCTTTTTTTTTATTTTATTGAATTTTGTTCATTGCAAGTCACATTACATAGTAAAATATTACGAACACATGGTTACAAAGCGAGATCGGAGCTTTTTAGTACTGCCATATTTTCATACATCATATGCATGCTTCCACCCCCGTGCTGCAACGGTTCAACGTGACTTTCCCTTCGCCCTCCCTCCTCCCCCCTGTTGGTCGAGTAAACATCCTAAGAACCTTTTCTGTGTGTGTCAATAGATTGTCATCGTTTTATAGTGAAGGGGATTTCCCGTTGGGCAGTTCTTCATTGTCTTTATCCATAACCCTTTAGCTTCTTTTGGTTACATTACAAATCTGAGAATCCGTCAAGTAGGCACTTTGATTCACTTCAAAGGAGTTTGTTTATTTGTAAAATCCATCCATAGGGCCTCACATTGTGATGATCTTCCGTGTAGCGATGCCGTTATCATTTCCATTGTGCATATGTTGGAGGCTACATTGATCCATTCGTTTTTACTCAGGACCGTTGTAGATTTCCATTTTATTACCAGCGTGGCACGAGCAGCTAGCAGTAGATGGGGGATGAGCCCTTTAATCCTATTCCATTCGTCCTAATTTTTTTCAACGCCAAATAATAGAAGGTGGGGGTCAGCCACCCTATGGATACCATCAATGTCTTTGATTCAACCCAGGACCTCTTCCCAAAATACTCTTATTCGGGAGCAGCCCCACCACATATGCCAGTAGTCAGCTACCTCCCCACATTCCTGCCAGCATCTTGGGTTGGCTGTTTGAAACATTATGGAAAGTCTGAGTGTGTCATACTGCCATCTATGTAAAAGTTTGATTGGATGTAGTTTGTATTGGCTTGATATGGATGTTTGTGATGCCGCTTTACACATTCTTCCCCACAAATCCGGGCTTATCTGTTCTCCTAGATCTCTCTCCCATCTGCCTCTCAACGGTTCTGTGGTCCCGTCCCCCGCTTCTATCAGTTCTTTATACATTGCTGATATCAGGCCCTTCATTTTCGTCCTAGAGTCTAATAGTTTTTCAAAGGGGGTAAGGTCTCTCATCAACTTATCCTTCCATGCTGGTTTTGTTAGGATGCCTTTTATCTGTATGTATTGGAAGGTAGACAATGGGCCTATTCCCAGGGCTTCAGTCAGTTCTGGGAGTGAGATAAAAGAGTCCTTTTTCTGTAATTGCCCCACACTCTCTAGGCCAGCTTCATACCATGATTGGAATCTCGCTATGTTGGGGATGTGGTCATTGATTCCGGGGACTATAGGTGGCTCAGTGGGGATGGCCATGTGGAGATCTTATGCATCCCTTTACCTTTTCTCCATATGCCCCATATGATGCTCAATATTGGATGGTCTTTGAGTCTGTTATGCAGCCTTTTTTGGGGGGCCCATAGCCACTCCGATGTCGTGGCTGGTGATAAATGATTGTCCATGTGGATCTATTGGGGGTCTTTGTGGTTACGTAGGTGAGGAATTAGGACACGCAGATGGGTCGCGTCATAATATTTTCTCAAATCAGGGAGCCCTACTCCTCCTTTGTCTTTGGGAAGTGTAATATAAAATTCTCACCTTCTTCCCGAGCCAAAGGAATTTCATAATGATTTTTTTGGCCTTAAGAAAAAAACTTTTTGGTATCTCAATGGGCAGCATTTGAAAGGGGTAGAAGAACTGGGGGAGGCATACCATTTTGATAGCGTTAAGTCGACCTAACCACGATACCACTCTTTAGTCTTTTTCAAGGCTATTGGTACTGGCTTGTAGCCCCCTGTGGGGTTCTGGTTGATGGGTCTGGTGCTTGCGCTGCGGTTATAGTGGCTCCAGTTGGGCCTTGTGATGCCCGCGATGGGCGTCCTGTGATGTCCGTGCTTGATAAAGACCCTTGGGTCGAAACACGCATCGGCTGACAACAAGGGGTTTCAAGAACCCTCCAAAGTACTATATGTATATGACAACATAAACCAACCACTTGCACAAATAAAAATGAAATTACATCGCAGTTAACAACGTGTAAGAACAATTCTTTGAAACCCATAAGCAAGATAGCCAGGAACGAACCCCCCTTTCTCCTACAGTAACATAGTTTGTATTCACCTTTTCAAATACTGACCCAGCACCTTGTTTACCTAACTTACCGCCGGCCTCTGTATCCATTTCTTCAAACACTGACCCAGCCATTGGACCACTCAATTTACTTCCGGTCATTGATCTTGTGACACAGCCCACGCACCCGACTCTAGAGATGGCTAACCCTATGACTAACTGGGAACTCTGTTCTACTGCAAAACCTGTCGTTCACCATCGCCAACAACACAGTCTTAAAGGGGATAAGCAATGGCAATGTGACGCGGCCCCGGAAAACAACTGGTAGGCAAAAAAACGGCCTTAAACAGAAAAGGTTTGTCACAAAGAAGTACTTTTTAAGTTGAAAGAAATATTCTTTGTAACTTACTAATCTGAAGACAGCCTCTAATACACCGACTGTGGCGGCTTCTAATATTCAATCAGAGTGATATATAGCAGCAGTGCTACTTCACAAACTAACCTGGCCAATATCCACCAGAGTGTGGCAAAGGCTAACACGAGAACTCTTGCCGCCCAAAAGGCTGCTCTTCAGATAGAAGACCAAACATGTGGTCCTTAGGATAGATGGATATGATATTGCATTTATAACGCGCCTATACACAAGTGTTTCAACTAGGTAGCCTGGAAAAAAATCCCTGTACATTATTCATTAGAGTCTGGAAACAGGATTTACGAGGATCAGTTCTACAACAAGAAGATGGCACACTTAGAGAAGTGAACCTGCATGGTCCCCTTGATAGATTGTTGCAAATTAATGGTCCGGGTAAAACAACTACACTGGACCTGCAACCATTTGGGTCGAATGGGCTGTGCCACACTCCCAGGTGCTACACTCTCGGGAGGCTTGTCAGCAATATCAGAAGCTAATGCCACAATGATACAAGAAGGTCCGAACTATACAAATGGCCCACAGGGAATATCTGAACATAAAGCCCTGGTTGGAAAAATGTATAGTTTTCATATGAATACCATCTTCAACACACAGGGGCACAACTTGTCTCAGACTATGGAAACTTGTAAAGAAAGTGCATCTCACTAAATGACCCATTGGTTTGACATCCAGACAACCATAGTACCTAATTCCAATTTCCAAGCACAGATGGTGGCCCCAGGAGGATAGGCGTAAGTGGAGCCATGACCTCCATGTAATGCTTCCACTAGGTAAATGGATAAACATTGAAGAATTGAATCCTACTGCACTGAGCCCCTTCATGAATCAGGGTTGTATCATGAATTTACTCTATTCCATCCCAGAACTCAGAAATATCCAAAGAGAAGACATTGTACACCTTGAACTTCCCAAAACTGACAGCCCTACGAATTGGGCCGTTATTGAATTTGTCTCTTCAGCAGTGACTTCCTTATTGAGCACTTACCATACATCGCTGAAAAAAAAGGGTTTTCAGCTCACAGTATGTAGGAAGCAAACTACATATGAAGGAAATGAGTAACCAAGACTGATGTACGAAAAAAGTGGACAGTTAAATAAACGGAGATCCAATGTATCAAACGAAAGACCCAGCTTACTGGCCACAATGGCAACAATAAAACCAGAGATGAACATACATAGAGCCATTGATGAATGGGTCTCAGAAATACTACTGTGAATTAGTACTCGGTCCGATTCTCAAAGTATTAATTGGGTGACTTGGAACATTCGTTGTTTCAACTCGTTTTTCAGTAATCCGGTTGGCCTATCGCTACTCTTGACAAGTGATGCTTTCCTCCTACAAGAAACTTGGTTATTGGATAGTTTTGTTGTTGATGGTTATAATGTTTTGTGTATGCCTGCCATGAGGGGTCTGAGGGGCAGACCTAAGGGAGGTTTAGCTATCGATGCAAAATCAGTGATTATATTAACCCCTTTTCTTACAGGTATTGTATCTACTTACATTCAATCGATCAGTATATTTACCGGGATGTGAGAACCTAAGACTACTCATCATAAATATATATGAATGAGGGGCGTGGCCGAGTGGCAACGAAGATGGCCGCGTAGCTGAGGAGCTCCGGGAGTTAAGGAGATATATTTCTTATTAAGCACATTGTGGTTTGATTTTTTAACATAATCAATGCCATTCCGTGGTTTGGGAACACAACTACGTTGCAGTAGAATTGTTTCTTTTATGCCTTTCACTATAAAGGCTGACCGCATCGGGTGTCTACCTGTTCGCGCCTCTACATGGCGTTAATTCTCCTCATAGATCCGCTTTCACTTGTTTAAAGTACTATTGCTGAATACTACCGCTACACAAGTATTTCACTAACCGGCTGGATCACATCTTTAGTCTCCCGATGCAGCTCGTACATGGTTCTGCGTTCCTTGTTACCTGCGCATACACAGAAAGAATGGTGAGGAGGCCTGCAGCAGCGGCCCCGAATAAGAAATAACTCGATGCGCTCAGTAAGCTGATCGGGTTGACGCGTAGCAGGTAACCAGTTGAGAGTTGGAATACACTTCTTTCCCACCACAAAGACAATTGCTGGTACGCCTGCATAACGGAATGCCTCAACAAAATGATATTTCATGTATAACTGAAAAGATGTAATAATTAATTACCAAACTATTCTTGAATATTTTAGATAATCCTTTGGGGATTCTTTAAATTAATAGGTCCATTTAGACTCCCATTTGCTGGTATGTTTCAGTAACTGAAATATTTAAGTTTGAACTGATACAATAATTATTGTTTTTCGCATATTTGGAGTTCCACGTTCATTTTTAATAGATTGCATCTATCTTGATACCAATGATTTACCTACTGTTATAGGAAACCGCAAGTGCCTACATTCGCAGTGACTATGTTTTTTTTTTCAAATCTTTAAACACATTGTGTGACATTTTCTGGAGATTCCACTAAAAGAGCCGTTCCAACTTCAATTTAATTTGCAAGCTGCGAATTTCTGGACCTGAGGCCCCTTATCTTAGCCATAAGAAGACTATATTCATGAGCTTTGCTTGCTTTTGATGCTTGTCACTGAAAATTCTATGTTTTTGCAGACAACATATCTCTATTTGGATTCCAACTAAATTATTGTTAGCTCATTCAAAACCGGTGGTGATCTACCTCACTCATTATCTCGTCGAATCATCTCCAGTTAAGTGCACCATAAGCATTTCCTCAAATTTACCGGTACCACTTTCACAGGCTCACTCTCCTCACATCCATAAGTACTTAATTCTTGTATGCTACTTATCTAATCTACTTTTTATCTCTTAATCGAAGAGAATCATTCTGTTTTCACCTCAATCTTCTTCCATTATTACCAAACATGGCCGACATTTCCAAAACATTCTTCTGAGAATGCACCATTCAATGCGTGTAAGGAAAAGATTCTTGAAGAACTTGGTAACATACGTTCCTCTATTTCCGCACTAGATCAAGCACATCTTCCATTCAGGAAGAACTTAAAGGCTTCAAAAATGACATTAAGCTATTCTCAGGGAGACTAGATGAAGCAGAAGAAAGAGTTAGTACTGTGGAAGATAGAGTATAAGGTCTACAAAGCATGCAAACAACAACCTTACAACTGGAGTGTGAAGTCACAGAGTTAGAGGATAGGAACCGCAGAGACAACTTACGTTTTTATGGGATTCCTGAAAAAGCTGAAGGGGAAGATCCTATCAACTTTCTAATCAATTGGATCCCTTCCATCCTTGAAATCACTTTCTCACGACCACTAGAGCTACAACGTGCTCATAGGATCAGACCTCGTTTCTCCAGAACTGACTCTTCTCCAAGACCCTTTATTGCATGTTTTCTTCGACACCAATAGGCACGTCAAATTCATCTAGCGGCCAGAAAAATTCCCCTATTCTCTTTCAAAACAAAAGAATGTTCATCTCTCTGGACTTTTCGAGTGCCACCCCAGCGGAAAGGAAGAGATTTCTAGACATGAGACTTACTCTTACATCTCTCAACATCAGATATGGTCTTCTAGACCCAGCAAACACGATTATTACCATCCCCGACGGACCCACTAAAGAATTCCCAAAACCAGATGAACTTTCTAATTTGCTTTAAGCTTTGCAAGCAACTCCGATGGATACATCTCCTGCAAAATCCATGGCTAATGTGTCTTCATTAGATCCTCAACTTCTTATATCAACTTTCAGAATTCCCAAAATCCAACATATAAAATACACTCCTAAACGTAGTACATCAACTTCATCAATTCCTCTGGAAACTCCATCCAACTCAACTCATCTCAGAGACAAATCTAGATCTCCAATCAAATCGTCCGATTCTTCATTTACAACCTTGCAAACCTCATTGTTTTGCAAACTCAGTGTTTCTATATCTTTGATGTGATTGTAATATCCTCTTTCACCTTTTTGATCAGTCTGATCCTCCCTTTACAAAACTACGGATTCCCTAACGTGTTTAAACCTCTAAATTCACATTACTATTCTCTCCTTTGCTCTTACTTGTCAATGCTTATTCCATCTTCACACTCGACATCCCCTATGAGACTCGTGTTTGGTCATTTTTCTGCTAATCAAATCTCTACCCTTTTGCCTTTACTTATTCATATATATCCATTCATATTCATCACTTACATTTCTTTATGTCTTTTATTACTTTGTCGTCTTCCCTCCCTTTTGATTTTACCTATTTGCTCCAAGTTTAGAATTGAATTCAGTAATCTCTATTCCATTGGTTTTGTGATGTTTCTAAAAACATGCTTGAGTAGTTATAATTAGATTTGTCTTTTTGCTTTATATGTTATTGCAGCAAAGATTCTCTTAATGTTTTCTAATATCTATTAAACTTACTACTTATGAAATGTTAAAGGGTTGGGCCACCCTATTAAACGTAGCAAGATTATTTCTTTATTAACTAAACAGAAATTGAATATTATATGCCTTCAAGAAACTCATTTATGCTCTGATAAAGAAAATCTTAAAATCAAAGCCCCCTGGATCAGTCACACATTTTCTGCAAATGCTTTAGATAAGAAGGGTGGAGTATCTATCTTAATCATTAGGCGTTTAAATTTCACTTGTGTTAGTGAAGAAAAACATTCAGAAGGCAGATGGATCATTGTTGAAACTATCAAACTCCTACGCGCTATTATTATCAATGTGTATGGTCCTAATGCCCTTAATCCCTCTTTTTGGTCCAATTTTCTTACTAAAATTGCACAGAAGAATCCCTGCATCCTAATCTTTTGCAGCGATATGTATCAGGTTTTTGACTTTGTTCTTGATCGAAAATCCTTGTCCAACATTACCAATTCTAAACCCAGAACCAGTTTCTTAAATCTAATACAAAATCTAAACTTAGTTGATTTCGAGGTGCTTCTGCCATCCTGAAACAACCGACTTTATGTTTTACTCCCCACTTCATCAATCTTTCTCTAGACTTGATTACATTTAAGTTAATTCATCATTAACTCCTATTTTAAACTCTGAAATGGGCCCCATAACCATTTCTGATCATGCCCCAGTATCCCCTATTCTTGAATGGACTCCTGTCAATAAATTCTCAACTAGATGGAGATTCAATTAATTCCATTTGAAAGATCAATCCTTTATAAATAAAACCAATACCTTCATTATAGAGTTTTTCTTCAATAATCTTCCTGAACACACACCAATACACGACAACTGGGATGCTTTTAAACGCTCCCTCTGGGGATTCATAATCCAATTTGTTGCCATCAAAAAGAGACAGTCTGAATATACTCATAACTCACATTTAGCCTCAATGAAAGATCTAGAGAAATCATATTATACAAACCCGTATCCCAATATCTTGAAAACCCTTATGACCAAACGCATCAAATTTAATAAAACCTGCACTGACAAAGCTGCCAATTCCATCCTTAGTTCTAGAACCAAATTTTACAATAACTCCAACAAAGCGGGTAAAATGTTGGCTTCGTATTTCAAGAAGAAAAAAGAAAAATCCCGCTACCCATATACTCTTCTCTGAAGGTATCAGCCTAACTAATCCCAAGGACATAAACCATGGTTTTCTTGATTTTTATTCTACACTACATATCTCCGATTGCCCTATCAACTCTGAAAATATCAAATCTTTCTTCCAAACTAACAAGAAAGCTCATTTTTCTGATATGATTGATTCTTCTTCCCTTGACTCACATATCCACCTCTCTGAAGTCAAACAAGCCATACTTGATCTTAAACCTAACAAAGCCCTTGGCCCTGACGGATTCACTTTACATTTTTACAAAATCTTTGCCGATTCTATTGCGCCTAAACTCTTAGGGCCTCATTACGAGAAGCGCCGTAAAAACGGGTTAATTACCGTCATGGAGGAACTAGCGCGTCCGTGCTCTTATGACGCCGCTAATAGCGGGTGATTACGGGTGCGTGAGCATGCGCGAACCCCCATGCTGGTAATGACCATACCGGCATGCCACTAAAGGCCCTCCAACCCCCCGATAGCACCATCACGGGACCCGCCGATAATGCCTCCGCCTAGGAGGCACCCCTTAATACCGACCCGGTAATAACAGCATGCTAATACCGTGCTCGTAATACCGGACCGGGAAGTAACGTCATCGCGTCGGAACGGGAAATGCGCCGGCGGCCATCTTTAAAAACACAATCCATTGCCATCCTCCCAAACCACCAGTTGCATTCAGGAGAGACCAGTGCCAATCCCTTCACCATGTCAAAGGCTAGCCGGAAAACAACCCCACGCCTGCGCAAAAAGCGTTTTTCAGATGAAGAACTTAATATGCTGGCAGACACCCTTGCTGCACATGCGGACGAGATCCACCTGCAGAACCAGAAGAAGGAGGCGCAGCACCGCAAAAAGGAGTGCTGGGAGGAGGTAGTCCGCAAGGTCTCGGCAGTCGGCACCACCCTACGGACAGTGAAGGACTGCAAAAAGCGGTGGGATGACCTCCGCCTCAGGGTTCAGAATATCCTGGCCAGCAACAGGAGGGAGGCCATGGCCAAGGCGGGGGTCCCCACTCACCTGCCAAACTGTCACGCTGGGAGGAGACTACAAGCACGTTCATTCAGAAGGAGTCCATCGAGGGATTTGGGGAGATGGAGATGGGTGTCGCAACATCTGCAGATGGAGGTGAGTGACCCTGCAGATCCCTTTAGGGGAAACCATAACGTAGCACAAGTGATGTGGAAGAGAGTCTAGGCAAGGCAATGCATATCCCAACACACACATCAACATATCCTTGTGTAGATGGAGGGCCCCACCCTGCCACACTGAAATGCATGCTGAGTGCCAATCCCATTACCAACACACATGGTCCGTGCCCATGTAATACATCACACAAACCCCAACACAACGGCATGCCACCTGCAATGCATCAAATGCAAAAATGCCCCCTTCATACTACCCTGTGTGACACAACTGTAAGACATTTATACTACTATTAATCTTAACACTAGCTACTTAATTGAAAAATATATTGAAATGACTGAAAGATGGTTGCCTCTTTTTCTCTCTTGGTGGGGACGTCTAGACACTATTAAAATGATGATTAGTTCCATCATCCTCTATTCGCTTTCCATGATCCCCACTAGAATGAATTCCTCTTTCTACAAAAAAACTTGACTCCTTACTTATTACATTTCTTTGTAATCATAAAACACCTCACATCGCAATTAACAAGTTGAGGCTTCCTAAATCCTCAGGTGGAGTAAATCTCCCTAATTTTCAACTTTATCATAAAGCTTTTGTCCTAAAACAATTAGTTGTCTTTAAACATTTCAAGTCCTGCCTTGATAAGGCTCCACTCTGGATCGATATTGAAGCTAGCCTTATTTCCCCACTTTCCTTTCTTACTTTCCAATTACCTCATCCTGGCCCAACGTTACTTCTTACCCATCACTTCACTTTTTCAAGATTATTTGGAATAAACTTCCTGCTAATTCTTTCAATAAAGTAAATCCAAATACTTTTTTTCTATGGTTTAACAAACAAAACCCTACCAAATCTAACCCTTCTACTATTTATAGATGGTACACTTCTGGTATTAAATTCATCAAACAACTAGTTCAGAATTCAGAAGCAATCCCCTTTCCGATGATTTGTACACACACAAAATATTCCTACTTCTGATCTACCCTTTTACACTTCTTTAATCAAATCAATCACTAAATACCTTTCTACCTTTAATCAGAAATCCCCTTCTTTTTTAAATCTTCTAATTAATAATTCTTATATTAATGCAGCCAAGATTTAAATATTTCTAATTGATCCTCCCTCCTCTAATTCACTGAATCTTAGTACTATTTGGGAAGAAGATTGGAACTTCAGTCCTTCCTAGATAATTGGACTAAAATTTGCAAAGTATCAATCCGCATCTCCTGCTGCCAATCTCACTCAAACCTATTTTTTCACTTTTCACCGTGCTTTTCTGACTCCTTCTCGTATTGCCAAAAATATTGTTAGTGTCTCTAATACATGTTGGTCATGTCATGAATCAAATGCTGATTTCACTCATTTAATCTTCAAATGTAAATCTATTTATGCTTTCTCGTCTAAAGTTTGGGTACAAATGCAATCATTTTTTCATTTAACAGAACCTTTAACACTTGCTAATCTTATGGTTGGTACTATAGTCAATCCTACTTTAAATCAAATTGACTCTCCTTCACTGTTTAACTTGTTTATAAACATTGCTTATCATAATTTCACATGCAATTGGAAAAATGCTACCAATCTTTCTTACAACCTTTGATGGAACTCTATTTGTTCCATACATTGAATAGAACAATGTAATGCATCATTATTTGATTATATGCATACATTTAACAGAAAATGGAATAGATTCATACAATATTTGAACATTCTAGAATGATCGTTATCAATTCATTAAGTAATCTCCTCCCCTCTCCTACTCTTTCCCTGTTTTATGTCCTGTTTCAGTATTTAAGATCCCCCTTGTTTTGTCTTATTTATTTTACCTTAGTAAGTTAAATGAAACTACGATACCCAACATGTTTATTTCAATTGTACAAGCTTTGACTGTACTAAGTTATGCAATTGCCTAAAAATGTACACACTCTGTAATTGTTGCCTTTACTTAACATTAATAAAATATTTAAACACAAAAAAAGAAAGAAAAAATATATATGATCCACGTGAGGAGGAGATTACATATACACTAAGGGATACAATTAATACCATCCTGTATACCTGGTTTGAACCGTACCCTGATAGGCAAGTGATTGTGGCCAGGGACTTAAATTAAACCACTGACTGTGAAACTCATCAAGGGGAACAGATTAGTCAAACGTCACAAACGTGCAGAGAGAATAAAAACAAAACGCATCGAGCAAGAGTTCGGGGTAATTGCTTGGAAGCACATGACTTAACTTGTTTAAATACCAAAGGTAGAGGTGGTGCTACCCTTCTCGCTACTTGGTCAAACGGAAAAACTTCATCCTGTATAGATCATGTGTAAATAAGTCAAGGTTTTTGGCGCCATTGCAGCACTATTACCCAGGTCTCAAATACACCTAGTGACTGTTAGGAAGCGTTCTCTTTACTGCACCTTTCTTTCCATCTTTATGGAACCCCCAAACCTTTTGCTTTTATTTTTTAATCTGACCTGTACTTTTCATAGTGCAGTGAAGCTTTAAGCTTCACTAAACTGGCCTTTGCTCATATGTTATGGGGAAACTGATATGTCCTTCAGGCTGTCAGTACTGGGAAACATTGCTTCTGTTAGTCGTGTTACTGTGTTACTAATTTTAGTTACTTTTGCATCACTTATGGTAACTTTTTATCATTGTACAATGGAGCTTAGACTGCTGTACAATAGGGTGCATTTTTGTTTTGCCCTAAACTAACACTTAGAGGATATTTGGCTACTCTAGATGTGCTAAAAGGGTAGGCTGGTGGCAGTAGTGACGTTTCCCCACTTTTTGGGGATTTTCATTTTAGCTTTACCACGTTTGTCTACTAACTGCGGCTAGTGGTCAAATATGGCCGTGCCACAAGATTTTTCGCCTGTTCTTTTGCCATCTTGTCTTTTAGCCTTTTTCCTGGCCTGAGAGGCTAGGAAAATCATTATAAGGACTTCCAGTCCATGGGAAAGCAGGAGCCTTTGGTGGGCTACTGGAGGGATGTATGCGTTTGCTGGCAGGATGTGGGCTGGGTATGTCTGCCCACAATCCACAAACTGGTTTCAGTGTGTCTGAGTGGTATGCATGAATGTTCCCACCAGTGGTCCTGATTGGACCACTGCATGTGTGTGTGTGTTGTGTTTTTGTGTGTGTGTGTGTGTTTTTGTGTGTGTGTGTGTGTGTTTTTGTGTGTTTTTGTGTGTGTGTGTTTTTTGTGTTTGTGTGTTTTTTTGTGTTTGTGTGTGTGTGTGTGTGTGTGTGTAGGCTAGTCCTGCTATTGGCTCGTGGGAGTTTCAGCTTTTACCTGGCTTTTAGGATAAGAGGAGGACCCCTGCACTCATTCTTCAGAGATCCTGGAGAAACCTGAAGGAGCCAAGTATCCTATCCAGCTGTGAGACCCCGCGAAGAAACCAGAGACGCGACTGAAGGAGGCCTGGCAACCAACTTCTGATGCTGTCCTGGAGGAACCCTGTCTTGCTCTTGATCTTTAGTAGTCCTGCGAAGGAGCTACGACCCTTGGAGTGGAGGGACCATCCATTCTCGACTTCTGTTCTGTGCCCTGCCAAAGGAAGCCTTCGGAAGTGCCCTGGAACCGTCCTTTGGCTTACCAGCTTTGTTTTTGGGCTACTGTGCTGCCGGCATCACCATACCGAGATTCCGCCCGAAACTTGGGGTATCCTTAGATGGCCTGCAAGACTACCTCCTCCGGTGTCCTAGCATCAAGGGGACCAGAGATAGGAGGGAAAGTCTGACAGCAGCTGCTGAGTCCTTTTGTGTTGCCGTGCACGGTGACTACCGTCTGAAAATTGCTTACCTGGCCCGAGTCCAGTCCTGAGAGGGGTGCTGCATTGAGTTTTCCTGCATTCTTCGACCGAGAGTCTTTGCAGCAGTAAAAGACACCAACTGGAGATCAGCTCGTACCTGCAACCAGTGGGGTTCGAGGACTGCAACTTTCGGCAGGAAAAGCAAGGTTGGATACTCTTCCTTTGTTCTGCCAAGTCTGGTGAAGAATCGGAGTATGGGGGGCTAAGTTACAGAGTATCTAACCTACCCCCATAGTCCCACTATAAGTCAATGGGCTTATAATAAAGCTTATTTATAACACTTTGGCGTTCTATTGCTTGCTTGCACAAGACATCTGACTGATGGGGTTACTTTTGGGCATTAGTCCAACTTGAACCCTAACCCTAAGAACCCTTCTCTGGACCCCAGACACCCTACCTGCATTTTTTCCTGCATCCCAAGTTCTGTGGAACTGTAACCTGAACTATTGGGCACAAGGCCCCAGGCAACCTAGGGCTGGACAATTTCAGTTAGCGATCATCTCTGTGGACCTTTTTGTGCATAATACTCGTCTAACCTTCCCTTTGCAGGAGTGTCTGATTTGTATTATGCCTTATGACCAAGTGAATGTATATATGTAATTAGTTTGATAGTGTTGTGTGATACGTCTACCTGCTTATAGTCATTTTTCTATAGTTTGTTTTGGCCATAAATAAATAATTGTAACCTAAGAAAACGATTGTATGGAGAGGAGTTGATGCCAACCACCAAGGTAATAGACTGCAATGGTCCAACGTTAATATGGACACATTGGAGTCTCACATATTACTGGATTATGATGGATGGTAAACCTATTGACCTATTATGGTTGAGACATGAACAGAGTCATGATACGCTTGCTGCCTCAGAGAAATTACGCGGTAGAGCGATCCCTAGGAATCGCCCTACAAGAAGCCCATTTGATGTAGTCATTTTTGAGAGGAAAAAACAGCTTAGTAGAGACCGAAGTGTTGTAAAGAGAAATTTAAACCTGTCAAAGAGAGAACAGAGAGCTGCCTTGACACTGCTCATTACCAACTATAAAAACTGGATTCGCCAACACAAGAACTCCCTTCAGAGTGCAGCTTGCTTAACTATGTTTAAATTACTGCACTCCAATGATAGTGGTAAATTCTGGGCACACTATCACTGAGGCATTGTGGACCAGTCAATGGTCGCATTCAATCCCATTGCGGAGACAGTATGGCTTACCCACATTAAATCACTTTTTTTATGATGACAACTTGCAGTCACAGCCGCCGATCAAACGGGCGGATGGACAATTGAAATCGACCTTCGACACCTTAGACATAAAGAAAATAATTAAGTGTATGCAGGCATCCAGAGCGCTAGGATCTGATTGGGTCCCCAATATTGTTCACAAAACAAACCCGGATTATTGGGCCCAGGTTCTGCAATGCGGTTTCAGAGAAATAATACACACTTGTACTCTTCCTACAAGTTGGACAAAACCGGTCCGGGTTCACATCCACAAAAAAGCAGACCAATTAGAACCCTTGAATTTTAGACTTTTGGCAATGTTGGACTCCTGTGCAAAGATATTTGCCTCCCTATTGTTGAGTAAGTGTTAGGCAGAATCCTGTACAGTTCCCTTGGGGACCACTGCAAAAAGATTAAGACTACAGGAGTAAGCAGTAAACCCAATTGGTAGCAGTCTGTACCACCCAGATTTACCTGGTAGCTGTGGCTGAGCAGTCAGACTTCTCTCGAGAAGAGTAGGGCAGTATGTAGAGTATACACAATAGGGCTAAAAACACAATAGGGCAAACAAACACTGACCAGAGCTTTGTATATAAAAACGTATATAATTATTTATTTAAAACACACTTTAGGCAATATACTAGCACTCTAAATCAAAAGCAAGTTAAACCACAGTCAGGTAAAGTATACACACCTCCCTTGGTAACTATCAGACAAGTCAGAGTTAAAACACCACGATTTGTTAAACAGATGTGAGCGCCTAACCTGATGGCACTCCAATAGTTCAGTTAAAGGGAGAGAAAAAGGCAGAGCATAGAAAAAAAACAGGTCCCAACACTTTTAGGAGTTCTCAGCAAGGGAATAAAGGCAGTATATACTGTAGAGCCAAAGTTCATAGGCCAGGCCCACTTTAAATGGAGCAAAGTGAAATGTGCCCAGGATCACACGGTTTAAAATGCACTAAAAGTCTTTGCAGAATGTGCAAAAGAGGTTGGGGTGATTCAAGAAGGTAAAGTTAGAAGGTCTGGGGCCAACCCAGTTGCAAAGCCAAGGATTTAAGGGTCACCTTGGGCAAACCGAAGAAAGGGAGGCCAGGCAGGACACAGTACCTTAAAGAGAGAGGAAGCTCCAGCGGTGGCAGTTGTTCCTGGCAGAGGTTGCTGTTCGTTGTTTCGACCAGGGGAAGAGAGGATCTCGTCGAGGAGGAAACGTGGAGTCGTTGCACTGTACAGGGATGAAACCAGCCGTGGAGTTCGTCGATAAAAGGTGCGTTCCTTTTATTCGCGGTCAAAGTGGTGAAGCTTGGCTATCCGGCCGCTTGGCACGGGCGATTCGACCAAGACACGTCTTTGGAAGGTGAAAAGGGCGAACTGGTTGGTCCCACCAGCTCAGAGGAAGAAGACTAGTCCAGCAGAAGATCTTCTCTTGTCGTTGGGAAAGTGGTGGGTTCGTTGCAGCAGGGCTCCACCGGTGGTGTCGTCGTTGCAGATGGTTTAGCTTCTCCCCTCTTCGGATTCTTATGTGGCGACTTCTGAAGTTCCAGTCCCAAAGGCCCTGCTTTTATGCAGAAAAACCCCCATTCAACAGCCTAGCTGTCACTCAAACATGCTAAGTGGTGAGCCGGGCGGCTCACCACTGGGCCAATCAGAATAGAGTGAGATTTGAGTTGCTAAGGCAACGCAGTCCAGGGTGCCAATTCCCCTCCCCACACATCCTGTGGAACCCAGACAGAGTGGCACCATTTGGAGGGCTTCTGTGGAGAAGCCCGCCTAAAAGTGGAACAAAGGGCTCGACCTTGGTCAGAGTTACAGAGACGGACACGAATGCCATTTTAGAAAAAAGAGTTCTGGCAAAAAGACCCAACCGTTGATTTAATATTAAATAAACAAACCAGCGGTATCTTTAACATTGCACCAAAAAGTGGTGCGTTTAAAATCAATGGAAAATCCCACAGAGAATATTCCGGTGGAATATTTTGCGTGGTAACCACTGCCACCAGCCAGAAACTTGACAAGGGGGGACTGGAGAGTGCCCCCTTGAAAACAGACCCAGGGGCAATATAATTAACCCCTTCCAGTACTTCCACAATATGATGGTTTGTACTGGTTCTGTTCACAATGTAAGACTAGTAAAGTCAATGGTGACTTTACATGCCCTGGGAGACGGTAGTCAGTCCCAGGGTATGGAGTCTATGTTTGGGGGTCACTATGACACCCCTGTGTTACTGCATTGGCGGTGCTGTGTAACACATACACAAACATTAGATGATACCCTATGGAGTAAAAGACCCCATAGCCCAAAATCACACAAATAGTCAGAGACATATCTCAAATCATGTCTGAGAGTGGGAGTAAAAGAGTCTCACTCTTAGCAGGAGAAAAAAAAAAACCGCACAAATCCAGCAAAGCTGCTGGGGGACTCACTAGGTTTGGGAAATTAGCCTTATAAGAGAATTCTCCCTAACAGTAAGTTACAATTTTGGGCAGAAACAAACCATTGGCTAAATAAATACCAAAAAGGGTTTTAGGAAGTCGCATAGCACAGTATTAAGCACCGGCGTATGGCAATATTTTGCTACTGAGATGACTTCCTCAAAGAGAAGCTTCTATCTGTGCTTTGTGGATTTCTCCAAAGCATTTGGCACTATCTCTAGGCCACTACTCTGGGAAAAACTCAGAAACTGGGGTCTTGACTATCATCCCTGCTATGGTTTATTATGGCACTATATGATGACACTAGTGTGTCAATTCGGCTAAATCAAGAGGGCGCTACCTCTGCAGAATTAAAGGTAAATGTTGGACTTAAGGAGGGTTGTGGATTAACACCACTTTTATACAACCTCTACATCTCTGATCTAGACGAAGCCCTGAGAGCAACTCGTAATTTTCTTCAGAGTATTGAGACTATGCCTGCACCCTGGTTGCCATACGCTGACGACACAGTCCTGTACGCAAATGGGGCTTCAACGCCTGATTGAGGCCCTCCGCAGCTATGCCACTGCCTATCATCTTCTCACAAATGCAGACAAGACTAAAATAATGATCCTAAGGAAGAGCAATAGAAGGAAACCGACCTTTCCATGGAAATTGGGTGACAGAAGATTGGAAGTGGTGGAGAAATATGTATATTTTGGCTTTCCAATGTACACAACCCTTACTGAAATGTATTACAGGGATCATATTGGGCGGAAGGCCCTGAGAAAAAGGGGGGGCTATCCAAAGATACATAGCAATATACGGAGGGAATAACATTGAAGAGTCGCTCACTGTTTATAATACCAACATAATACCGGGCCTACTGTATCGGCTGGAACTTCTTGAAGAGCATCACATAGGCTGGTTGGAAAGACTACAAGGTAAAATCCTTAGAACAATACTTGGTGCCTCCAAATGTGCTCCAGTGGAGGCACTTCATCTGGAACCAAGAGTCCAGTCGTTAAGAGCCAGTTGGTGCATTAAACGCTGCAGGTTATGCATAACTTTGAGCAGAGACTTAAATACAAACTTTACATTGGCTGGTTTATTTGCAGGAAGATTTCGGTCCTCCAATCTTAATCCTTTTTTAGGAGCTCTTAAAAAAACGGTACATGAACATATTAACAACATAAACCTGGAGGCTGAAATGAGTGGAGATGCTTCCATGGGTAAAACTAGTCTTGAGATATATAACAAATTAAAAGTAAAAACACAAGTTTGGGACAGAGCCAATTCGATAGCCCAACTCAGTAAGAAAAAGAGATACTCTGAATACAGCAGACAAGGTTTCTTATATAACAAACCTAGTAAATATGTCACTAAGTGTTGTAGTAAACAGCTATGTAGATTTGAGAGCTATCTCTGCTTAAATACATTGCCCACATACGAATATACAGGGGACTGGGGGGGGGGGGGTGGGGAGGATAACCCCAGGGTAGCAGCAACCTTGGTCATCAGCCTCTGGAAAGATGCTCCAAGCTACCCAGGGTTGGAGCAGAAAGGATATCCATCTCTGGGGAGTTGTCAAGACCACTGGCCTCCTGAAGGTCTAAAGCCAGTAAGGCAGAGTGCCGGAGAGCGGCAGTCTTGCTGCCAAACCCGAAGTCTGCTTCTACTGTTTACTGCTTGGAAGAGGAGGCGTGTCTACACCATCACCTCAACCTCTCCATAAAACCCTCCATTCTCCGCGGAGCGTCCTCGGAGTGGAGGAGAGTGGCAGTCTTGCAGTCTTGGCTGCCATGACTGCAGACTCCCCAAACCTCGCCGATTCTGAAAATAAAAACCTGTGCAAGGAAGAAGGCCGCCTGCTCTGAAGTGCGCGTCCTCGCGTACAACAAAACAAACAGCAGTCTAAAAATCGCCCTCATTCAAAGGACCCACCGACTCAGCACCAAAGAGGTGAAGAGCTAGTCACCACCCATGTAACAAAAGCAGCCTCGGGACTCGAAGACTGCGACCCCCGCAAGCCCTGAGGACTTCCGTTTGCAAGGAGTCGAGGATAGTGGGCCCTGAGGGGGCTGGAGAAAACGTACCCGCGCTGGGGAGGTCCTCGTCTCTACTCAGCCCCCGCTGTTCCACCCGTCGACATCGCCCCCCCTGCCCCGGTTCCCGGCTTCCTTCCGAGGGAGGGCCGAGGACCGGGAGCAGAGAGGGGGGGTCCGGGTAGCCAGGAGGCTGGAGCGATGCTGCAGGACACGGAGACAGGATCGACTGAAACCAGCGAGGCTCCCCCCTCAGGCGAACAGAGGGCGGGGCAAGGTCTTTGAATATAAATCACTCTCTTCTTCCCCTCGGCTCCACTGCAATTGCCTGCTCCACAACCCCAAAAAGACATTACCAACGAGGGAAAAATCACAGAGGCAACTTCTAAAACCACAAACAATCCAATCGACTTGGGTTCGAGTAACCCTCACAATCGGCTACAAATCTCTGCCCAGGTCCATTCTGGTCAGTCGCAAAAAGGCCTACTAGCTCCAGTTGAGGCTTCTTTTTCGCTTCAAACAGACTCAAATATTCAGCAACCCTCTGCTCTAAATATCCAAGACCCAACAGAAGATTACCCCTCAGAGGAAGCCCAAAGTGTTTGAAATCTGCAAACTAAAAAGCGTCACTGGAGCCAGACGACTTCACCGGAAAAAGGAAAAAAGCGACATCGAAAGCTGAAAGGGAAAACCAAATAAAATCAGCAAAAAAAGCGACTACTATCCTGACGACTACGACATCCAAAAAACTAGGGGTCAAACAAACAAAAAAAACCTGGAAACCGGAATCCAACAAACCATCAGCGGCGAGTTTAGTAACCGGCTTTTTCAACGTGCTTGCACCACAGGTTGTGGGTCTGCAAGAAGACCTCACAGACGCAGAAATTCTGGAGGCCGTCATGATTTGCCAACCTCCCCAAAAGTCGAGAAAAATTAACTTTACCCCAGAGCCGCCACCTAAAGAACACACTCTTTGCAAGGAACACCAAGACCTGCAAACAGCTGATTTGCTGACACAAGAGTTAATGACCAAACGACAATAGTCCTCTTCCCCTGCCACAAACTGGTGGGAACACATCGGCCCTGGCCACACGGGCCACGCCAACTTCAAAGACTGCAACCCAACATCGTCCAATCCAAGGGGAGGAACAACAGCCCCAAACAACGTCTCCCTGGCGCGGATCACAAACCGGGGAAAAAATGCTAACACCTGCTGTTAAGCCACAGGAAAAACGGGCGGCATCGTGGGTAAATCTTGACCAAACGCCGTCTCCACCATCACCTCGACCGCAAGAAAAGGCCACAGACAAAGAGACCATGAGCGCGCAGTCGTCCCAGGAAAACAACCAAGGCAACACGCCAAATTCCACCAAAAAACAAACCCCAAGAAGTCACTCTCAGGCTGGAGACATAAGCAAAAACCCACACAGAAAGCAAAGTTTGGAAAGGGACAGGCCTGGCTCCGTAGACCTCTCAAATGGCCCTTTAACCCGAAGGCTGCTCAATGAAAGCCATGAAAAAATTCCATCGTCCAAAAAAGACATACAACAAATTGGAACTCCAATTGAGTCACCTTAAAAAAAAAAGCTGGACATTTTATCTATCATGTCAGCAGTAACAATTGCCCTTGCCCCGTTCACAAAGCTTTATGAATCAATAAATGACAATCTAAAAGACCATACCAGCATACAAGCGATGATGCACACAAAATTAATCTTCATAGAAGGCTACATCACCGCACTAGACGAACGCCTAAAGAAGACCAACATCAACTGTGACATCCAACCGGCTCATACATACCAATATGTTCAAGAATCACACTGTGCTGGTGTAGAATCCAAAACCCGGTCAACCTTGCCAAATAATCCATCACCTTCCACTTCAGAGCCAGTCATCGTGTCTAAGGCAGAAACCACCAAGCCTGAACTACGGGAAGTCATCCACATTATAGATGACAACCCCCCAGATCTTTCCAACACAAACCAAATACAGACGACAAAGATCGAGCCTATCTGATATTCTCTGCACCAAAAAAAATCCAAACCGAAAATCAAGACCAAGTTCCAAAAACCCCAGAGGCGGGAAAGCAAAAAAAAAGCATTTCCAAAAAAAGAAAAGACAGCCCGACGCCCCGACCAGACACAAGCATTGTCTTGCAGCTCGCCAACCCAAAGCGCAAGCAAAATTCACCCAAAACAACGGAAGAGTTTTTAGCTGATGAGAATTTGATGAACATTAGCCAGCATATCGACACCGACCCTGCAAGCCCCATAGTAAGGCTAAACCGGGAACCCCTCGCTGTCCACAACGAAACCATGAGGCAATACCACATAGGGGCCAACCCAACAACACCCCAGAAGAACCTTCTCCTCCATTTTGTACACTGGAGGATCGGAGAAAAATCTCACAGCACGTACTAAAAAGGAAGCCGTCAACTAATTCCAGGGCACAGAAAGTATCCTTCTCATCCAGGAAAAACTCGCCACCTCTGACTTGCAGGACGCCTGAATCTCGTCCACAGTGTATGCACCTAAAGAGGGGCGGGTCTCATGCCAGAGACTCAAGACCGAAAGACAAACAGTCAAGCCCGAAAGCAAAATCCGCTCAGGACAACCTGAAAGACCACTACACCCACTACAAATCTAGAACTGAGAACTATCACAAGTCGACTAGGAGTACGGAAAAGCCTGTCTGGGCCTTAAAACTTGAACAATGCGCTGAAAATAGGGATGACATAATCCTCAATCATAGAGGAATTCTTGCCCTGTTTGAACTCATACCAGCTCTCCGTCGGATCAAGTCAGAGGATTTGAAGATCGTGGATCCATACCACTCTCACCAAAGAACAAAAACTTATTTACACATCTCGTGAAGGAGGGTGAAAAGCAAAATAACCCGAGAGTCTAACTACTAGCATTGGGCTACATATTGACCGACCAAACCACAATCCGATCTCCCAGGTTGGAGGTAAACAATAGAAAACAAAATAGCTCTCCAGGGCCAAACACTACCTCTATTGAGCCCCAGAAGCATAACAAACGGAATGTCATACCTAACACAAACAGAAGTAACGACAAATGCAAATCAACCGGCGAAAGAAAAACCATCAAGAACCGCACAGTAAATACTGACTCCAAACTCAACACACCATAGGATCTAATGAGGAGCGAGAGATACAATATCTCAGACGAATGCACCAAATCAAAAGCCAAACTCACCTCTAAACACTCAAGAGAAAAAGACCCTGCCCAAAATCAGGTACTTAGACCCCCCAGCGGACAGTTACCAGAGAAAGAAAGGACGCCAGAAACTCTACGAGGAAATGATAAACTTCAGGGTCTTTGGTCCTGGCTGCTCAAGGCCTTAACTCAAACCAACAAAAAAATAAAATAGCAACTCGCAGGTCGGCAACCCAGCGAATATGACGACTCGCCAGCCGACCAAAACCCAAGTCTACTAAAACTTTGCTCATGGAATACCCGAGGCCACCTGCATCTGACATCTCCGGGGGACGCAGACCTGGCCTCCTTTGACGTAATCTGCCTTCAGGAAACGTGGCTACTGAGTATCCCAGTTTTGGACAGGTACGACATTGTCTTGGCACCTGCAAAAAAAGGTACTCTAGGCCGTCCTACCTCCTCCCTTCTGACAGCGTGTCGACAAGGAAAGGGACTGAAAATCAAAGAAACACTGTTGTCAAACTTATCAATCTTGGCAGTTCTTCTCGACTGTGAAGACACGTCGAGAAGACAAACCTCCCCAATAGCAATTGTAAATACATACTGGAACCCTGTGGCCAAAGAGCAAAACACCTTCTTGTCTATGATGGAAAAAACGATAGATGACTTACAGTCCATCTACCAGGTGTCACTCATCATAATATGTGGGGACTTGAATGTACTATGCCACCCCACCACTGACAAAAAGGGAAGAATGACAATGGTCAAAACTAATGGCCTGAAGAAAAATGCTAAACCTCGACACCACCTTCACAAAAAAAGACCGCCCACCCACTTGGGAGCAGGGAAACTTGCAAGCGACAATAGACTACATCTTTGTATCCCGCACTTTCTTGGAAAAGACAATGGCGTTTGACGTCCGCAAAACAAAAGAAAGTGACCATAACCAATTTACAACTACTTGGCAAAACTGCTTTAAGCAACTGAACCTCAACAGCTTTGGAGTCGAACCAAACAAACAGGGAAACCACCTGAAACTCACGGCAGACTCAGTCAAAGACTGATTGAAAGGTACTCGCCTGGAGGGGGCCCAGAAACCAAAGCAAAACCCGACTACGTTCAACTACTAACCCCATACATTGTGAAAAACAAAACAAATCCCAACTCTTCCAACTCTCACAAGCACATATACGACGTGCAACTAGTAGAAAAACGACGCAAACTGCGTAGAACCAAAAGAAATTTGGGAAAAACTCCATCAAACCAAGAAAAATTACTGGCCACAATCAAAACCTACCAGAACTGGGCCAAGCATCATCGACTCCAACTTTACCAGCGCGATTCGGAAAACATATTAAAAGCAATTTGCGGAAACAAAACCAGGGATTTCTGGTCCCTACTAAAAACATCCATGCCCTCGAGGAAAAACTCGATTCTGAATTGCATGGGTGAGCAAAAATGGATTGACCACTTCACCTCTCTTTTCAAACCCCCCATGCAGCTCGAAACGGAACCCAGTGCCACCAACAACGACGACTGGCTAATTCTCAACGACCTGGAGGAAATCATCGAACAGCTTAAAAAGCTCAAAAACTCCAGAGCGGCTGGACCAAACGGGATAACCAACATGGATCTCAAAAACAATCCTATAGAATGGGCAATCCTCCTAAAGAAAATCTTTGAGAGATGCGCTTACCAGAAATCCATCCCGACCTCGTGGACAAAAGCAACAATCGTCCCGATTTACAAGAAAGGTGATATCTATCAGCGAACCTTCAAATTTTCACCCAATAGCCCTCCAAGATTGCATCGGGAAAGTTTTTGGGGCCTTACAACTGAAAACATTCCAGGCCTGCGCAAAATTGGCCCCATGTAACGACATCTTCCAAACAGGGTTTAAAAAAAATGTTGGTACCACAGCCAACATTCTAACGATCAGTACCCTAAAAAGCAAGGTCCTTGAAGGAAAGCCCCAAACATTTGTAGCCTTCATAGACTTATCCAAAGCTTTCGATCTAGTGGACAGGGGCTCGTCTCTGGAAGAAACTAGAGGAGTGGAGACGCCCGAAAGGGATCCTCCTGCCTATAAAATCCCTACATACCGATACAACACTCAGGGTGCGGCTATCACAACAAGGTAACCTTTCAGCAGAAATACCGACCGGATGAGGGGTGAAACAAGGATGCCTGCTAGCCCCAGCCCGGTTTCTAGCATACATGGGCGACTACGGAGAAACAGAAGACCTCACCAGAACCTTTCCACCGAAACTGGCTAATGTAAAAATCAGCCGACTTCTGTATACGGACGATCCTATTTTATTTGACCAAACCCAGATCGGACTCCAGAGACAGCTAAACAACCTGCTGCTTTACACTATAGAAAACATCTGAAAATTAACAAAGAAAAAACAAAAATAATGATACTGAAGGACACCCCAAAAACATCTGAAAAGCACAAATGGTTCCTTGAGGAAACTGAGATTGAAAAAATCAAAGAGTTCAAATACCTTGTTGTAATAATCGACAGCTCCAAACATGAAAATTCCATGCAAGAAAATCTCAAAAGTAAAATAAAAAAGCTGGCGGCCCAAGGAAAGGCAATAGACATGAACTTTGGAAAATTCTCTATTCCAGTATTTGCATTCTACAAGAAGAAAGTGGTTCCCTCAATTACATATGGTGCAGAAGCCATGACCTTGATACCCAAAACAGTCTGGCCAAAGCTAGAAGGTCATTTCTGGAGGACAGCTTTGTCTTTGCCAAAATCTACATCAATGCCGGCAATAAGGCGAGAACTTAGCCTATCTCTTCTGGGCACAGTCAACATCAATTCCCTACTCATATACCGAAAATGCATCATCCAAGACAGTCAAGAAATGTACACTCTGGTAGCAAAGAAATGCAGACTGAAAGGGTAAAAATGTTAACTGCATGGAAGAACGACAACAAGGCTTTACTTTACAGTCGCCTGCTCTGAAGAAGATCTTATCTCAAACCCAGTCAGAGTGACTAAGAAATTATTGAAATATCTAGACTGGTCGCTAACCCAGGAGACACCAGCCGCAAACAAACTGCTTTCCCACCTACCACAAACAACCTGCAAACTAAACAAGCCTATGAGATACTTAAAAAAAAAATCCTAGCAGATTGGCACAAAACTTTCTGCTCAGGGCAAGATTAAACTTATTGGATACTAATGAAATACAGAAGATTAGAGGAACTTCCACCACATCCAAGTGTCGCCTATGCGGTTCAGAAACTGAATCGATTCGCCACTTGCTTCTGTCTTGCTCAAAAAACCAACAAATAAGATCAGCCCACCTCAAACACTTTCTTGTTGAAGACCGGTGGTGGGATGAGGATAAATGGTGGCACAGATTGATTGGAGGCGACAGAACAACGTGGCAACTTGCTCTCGTCAAAATCCTACAACAGACAATGAAAATGATAACGTGAACTTGGTCATTCTTAAGAAGTAATCGTTTTACACAAACTCTCTTTGTAAAGTTCCATTTTGGAACATACACAAATAATAAAATAAAAAAATAAAAAAGCCAGTAACTGGATGTCCTAACCTTCCCTATAAAATTCCCTCTCCTCTATGGAGCCCATGGGTACCATCCAAAAGGATATAGGGTTGCCTTTCTCACCTGACATCTGGCTAGTTTTTTACATAAATGGCCTCATCGGAAGAAGGGCATATTCTAGAGGGGCTCCGTCGTCCTCATCAGTGATCAGCGCAATGTGGAAGATGTGGGTGGGACAGGTGCCGAGGCCTGGCCATCTAAAGGTTCCATCAGTGAGCGCAGGGAAATACCATTGCCCTTGTGATTCAGGCCTGAGCCTGTAGCCGTGTGCGTTTGTTCTTCTGTGGGTAACATGCTGTTTTGTGGCAATGCGCTGGGTCCCGTTGAAGTTGGCAGTGACTAGGATGAACAGTGCCGGGGTTTTGACAACGATATCAAGAATCTTCCAATGAAGGGTCTCCTATTCCTCCGGGGCGGAGGTTTGGGTGGGAAAACAGTACATGTGGCGCCGCTTCTGGGGAGTCTCTAGCGCGAGGACCACTCTTCCTCGAGGACAAACCAGAATATAACGGGAAGAACCGCCTGCAGAGCAAGACGTTCTGTGGTGCTTCATCTCATCTTTCTTCGCGGGGATACCTGTTCTTGGACAGGCCCTCCACACGGCTGAGACCTCTCACCCACAACTGAAGTCTTGTGGGGGTAGGTGAAGAGTTTAGCCACCCGTTCTCAGACTGCATCGGAATGCATGGATTGGCACGACCCGCACCATTTGACGTGATTCTCCCCCAAGAGGTACACACAGATATGATGGTGATCCGACTGCTGCCCGCAATCCATGCAAGGCTTAAAACAAAGGCCTTAGTAGGGATGAGCATTATTTTGTTTGAACAAAGTAGCGTGTTCGCAAAGCGTGCAAACTGTGGAAAAAAAAGGAACGGAGATCACAGGGTGCAGTGCCTCAACATATACTGGCCTTGATGTCAGGGGGCAGAAAAGATTCAAAATATCAGATGCGTTGCAGAAAGGATATCATGAATGAGGAATGAGTCAATTAGAAAAGTCTTGAAACAGATCTCCCAGTACCTCAGAATCTGGTACAGTTGTTGAATGAAGAATGGGCTTAGGATTTCCCAGTTAAACATACTGTCTCACACACACGGCGGGACTAAACAGTAACCCCATCCCCCATCATCACCCAAGCTACATCCAAAGTTTTATTTATTTTCACAACACAAAACAAAACCATCACACCCGACATTTTCGGTCACAAGCTTCTTAGCATACATATTCATTTTTACTGTCTTCCCCTCCTCCCCCCACTTTAACTCGAGCTTCCATTTCAGTTCTTCAGATTTCCTTTCTCTCTGGGTTAATCCCATTTGCCGTTCTCAGACATGTCATATTCGCTGGAGTTGGCATGGGAGGATCCCGACAATGTGGCTACAAATTTTCTCCAAGCTATCAGAGGTCCTACTTCAATTTCCTCCCCTCTGCTGGCTGCCTCGTACCATACCACTGTCTCGGTCTCTGCCCATTTCAGGAGATTGTTCCACCATGCCTCTAATCTGGGTCTGTGGGTTGCTTTCCAGCTCATGGCTATTCTTTTAGCCAGTATGTAGGCCAGGTCCTTGAGTTTGCAAACATGCTTCAGGTTGCGTGGTCTGGTAAACCCCCCCCCCCCATCATGCACACCCATATGGATTCCACCTCTAGCTTGATTCCCTTTTCAGATAGTCTAAGCTGGACTTCCTTCCAGAATTTTCCCACCTCTGGACACGCCCAGAACATATGGATCATCCCGGCATCCACCTCCCTGCACTTGGAGCATTTTTGTACTTCAGTACCCCCTAAACTAGCGATCTTATCGCATTCCTAGACACATTTTTATGACATCTCTGGGCTCTTTCCCACTGCCCGTCTTGCATGGGTTCTCCCGCTTCCTCCTCCCAGTCCCGTCTCAATTGTGGCAACTCCTTACCCACTCTAGACATCACCAATTCATAGATCCGGGATATTTCGTGCCCTCCTTCCGAGATATCATACATCGTTTCTATGGCAGTATCAGGTTGTTCTGCTAGTGCTGTTTCAGACCATGTTTCCTTCACCCTTTTAATTACTCTAGTATATGTGATACATTGCCCTGTGTGTACTTAAATTTCATCCACTATCTTTTGGAAGTCCAGTGCCATCCCCTCTTGCCATATATCTCCCAAGGTTGCTAGGCCTACCGGCTCCCAATATTTGCGGATCCCTTTTCTCAGTTGCTCATCCACCCCGCATAGCGCCACAAGTGGCGCCTGTGGCGAGCATGGGGTCGGATTTCCCATAGCTCGACATGGTTTTTGCCATGTTTTCCAGCTCAGTTCGAACAATCTCGATCGCCCATGTACTTTGGTTTGGGTAGCCAT
The DNA here is from genome assembly GCF_040938575.1 of Ambystoma mexicanum. Classification (NCBI taxonomy): domain Eukaryota; kingdom Metazoa; phylum Chordata; class Amphibia; order Caudata; family Ambystomatidae; genus Ambystoma; species Ambystoma mexicanum. The sequence goes on from NC_090929.1 coordinate 437,880,656, forward strand.
ATCAGTTCTTTAAGGAAATAGGGGTTGGATTCACCCCTCAGCAATCTGGATTCTGATGTCTTGTCTTCCGACAGCCACCTTGCGACATATTGTAGCTTCCCTGCCAAGTGGTATATCTCAAAGTTCGGCAGGTTGATGCCCCCTCTGTTGTACGTATTCTGTAATTTCCATAGGGCCACTCTGTTTCTGGTGTTGTGCCACAGGAAACCTCTACATAAACTCAGGAGTTTAATAAAAAAGTGTTTGGGCAACAAGTGTGGGATGTTTGCAAAAAAGTGTAATAGCCTAGGTAGGACCACCATCTTGAGCAAGGCCGCCCTTCCCACCATGGCTAGGGGGAGCTTTGCCCAGAACCCCATGCTGTTCTTGATACCTTCTACTGCCCTCTCAGTATTATATTTGTGCTCGTCTACAATCGTGTGATATATGTTAATCCCCAGATATCTGAATGTTTTGGTCTGCCAGGCTATCTGCAAGATGGGTAAATTCTCCTGTGAGACTCCTCTGTACCTCCCTAGGGGGAACATGCACGATGTTTTGGGGTTCACCGCTATGCCCGAAAGAGGCGCGTAGCACTCCATCACTTCCAGGATGTATTGCAAGTTTTCCACTGGGTACCACAGGTATAACAGTATATCATCTGCATACAATGATATCAAGTGTGCCCCCCCCCCCCATAGTGTAGACTCCTATTTCTTCATACTGCTGTCTCAAATAGATTTCTAATGGTTCTAGTGCAAGGATGTACAACATCGGGGACCATGGACAGCCCTGTCTCGTGCCTCTGCTAAGTTGCCATTTCTCCGAAATCAACACTCCTGTTTTGACCCTCGCGGTCGGGGAGCTTTACATCATTTTCACCCACCGCAGGTACCCTGGTCCCATCCCATACTCTTTCAAGACCGCCATCAACCAAGGCCACCTTACGGAGTCGAGGGCTTTCACTGCATCTAATGAGACTATTGCCATTTCACTTGGGTCGCCCTCCGCCTGCCTGATTTGGTGGAGCCTTCTGTGGTTATCAGATATGCTTCTACCTGGGACATATCCTGTTTGGTCGGGGTGCATGAGTTTGTTTATTACCCTCTTCAATTTGTTAGCCAGCACAGCTGTGAGAATTTTACTGTCCTTGTTTAGCACAGACAGTGGTCTGTACGACCCACAATCTGTACTTGGCTTGTCAGGTTTGAGGAGTGGAATAATTACTGCCTCCCTCAGAGATTCCAGCAGACTCCCTTTCTCGAAGGCCTCGTTTAGCATTGCCAGTAGCGGGGGGAGCACTTCTTGTCTGTACGTTTTATAGAATTTGCTAGGAAGCCTGTCTGTTCCAGGAGCTTTTCTCATAGGCAGATGTATTACCACTGTCTTTAATTCCTCTAATGTGACTGGGGCATCCAGGTTCTCCCTGTCTTCCTCGTTCAATTTAGGTAATCCTATGTCTTCTAACGTCTCCTGCTCTGCGGTCTCTACTGTATCTGCATAGAGGCATTTGTAGAATTTAAGGAATCCCTCGTTCACACTCTCCTGACTTCCAGACTTGGCCCGCTTCTCCCGTTATCTCTCAGATTGCTGCTCTTGGTGCCTCGTTCTTATATAGCCATGCAAGCAGCCTCCCTGGTTTATCTCCCCCTGCGTGTTGTCTTTCAATATATGTTTTATAATTCAGGTTGCATAACATCTCCCAGAGCCTACCACAAGCCTGTTGTAATTGGCTCACCTGTTCGGCGTCTTCCTGTGAAGTGCCCCCTCTTTTCATAATTACTTCCAGTTTCTTTTCTGTCTCTTGTAACTCTCGCTCTATAACCCCTGGGAGCCCTCTAGATTTAGATATGGCCGCCCCCCTTACCACCAGCTTAAAGGCCTCCCATAGGGTACCCTCTGACTCTACGCTTCCTGTGTTATTTTCGAAATACCCAATTATCTCTTCCCTTACGTCCTCTCGGAATGCAGTATCCTTGAGTGCCTCGGCTCTAAGCCTCCATGTTGGCATCCTGCCTCTAGGGGGCTGATGTTGCCACGTTAGGACCAGAGGGGAGTGGTCCGATAATATTCTCGCCTTATATTCTGAATCCGTCATTTCCCCAGCCAGTTCTGGAGTGGCGAACATGTAATCCAGTATCGTGAACAGGTTGTGTGGGGCGGCATAGTGCAAATAGTGCCTATCTTCCGGGTGTTGTTGCCTCCATATGTCTTCCAGCCCAAAGTCTCTCAGCAGGACTTGTAGCGTTTTCGCTGCGGGGGCGGGCTTATCTAGTTTTGTGTCTGACCTATCAATTTTGGGGTTCAGCGTACAGCTACATCCAAAGTTTTGGTGTTCACACGTAAGGGCACATTTTCTCTGTCAGAAAAGTGCATTACCTGCAAACCACAGGAAGTCTTTGTTTAATCTGTTTGGTAGGTGCTCCTAAATTTATTGAATAACTTCATCTGCATTCTCTGCACTAGTAAAGACAATTATTTTGTGGAACCGTCTGGCCAAAAGGATGTTATCTCCGGGCCACATCTGAAAGAACACAGATATTCCTAGAAAGGAAATTAGGTCTTCATATGTTGCACTTCTGGCTGCATAGGATCAAAACAAGGGTGGTGTAGAGAAGGAGGATCTGAAATACCCTTTTGTACATCTGGAAGAAAGCCTATTGACATGTGGGTCAGGGTATGTAAGAAACAAATCTGCAATATAGTTGACCAAACGCAAGTTTACTTTGTTGCGCATGAACACATAAGGAAGTGAGTAGAGGAAAGGCCTCTTAAGGCAGAATGCGGTATGTCGGTTTGTTGAATTAGCACAGAATCAGTAGTTAGTCTGAGAGTCTGGGAGAGTAGCTGGCCTGGCGGCTTTGGGCTGAGGAAAGATGGGAGGAGGGAAAGGGGTACAATTGCTTCAAGCCATCTTTTGTGTTTTATCTGATGGATGGCCTGGATACAACCGGGAGCAACTGTAATACAGGATGTGGAAGACTATAACTTGATGGTTCGAACCCTATTGGAAGACTGAACTACTTACAGACAGTTAGGAAAAGACCCTAACGAGGATATCCAGAATTCGATCCAACCCATCCTGGAGGAAGCCATCGCTGAAGGCCATATTAGCCTTAAAGAATATGAGTTCTTATCCCCAAAAACACCAAGGAGGCCAGCGTTTTATGCTTTACCTAAAATTCACAAAGAAAAAACACCTATCCCGGGAAGACCTATAGTATCGGGGATAGGATCAGTTCTGGAGCCATTTTCTGAATTTGTGGACTTTTTCTTAAGACCTAGAGTGAACAAAATGCGCTCATATTTAAAGGACACAACAGCTGCATTACTCCTTCTGAAGAATCGGCACTTTGACCCCAAAACCCATTTCCTTTTCACTCTGGACATCGAATCATTACATAAACGAATCCCCCAAATGGCCACTTTACAAGTAGTCGATAACATTGTTAGAAGTCTGGATCCACCTTTAGAGACCCCAGTAACCCTGATCATGCAACTGGCGGAAATAGCACTCACCAAGAACTATTTTGTTTTTGAACAAAACATTTTTGAACAAACATCGGGTACTGGGATGGGCGCGACTTTTGCGCCCAGCCTCGCTAATCTGTATGTAGCAGCATTTGAGGAGGCTATGATCTACCCCGACACAAATCCCTGGAAAGCCAATATAGAACTGTGGTCACGCTATATTGACAATGTTCTTATGATCTTCAGAGGCACCGAATTAGAACTTGGGAATTTCATGCTTTGGCTTAACGAACAGAACAGATATCTGAAGTTCACGGAAACACACAGTGAATCTAAGATACACTTCTTAGACTTACAACTTGAAGTACGCAACAATACCATAGCTACTTTGGTTTTCAATAAACCGACCGACAGGAATTCCCTATTAACATTCTCAAGCTTCCATCCAGCAAGTCTGAAGAATAATTTGCCGTTCGGCCAATTCCTAAGGTATAGAAGAAACTGTTCAAACGTTATAGATTTTGATAGACAATCAGAACAGCTGGTAAACAAACTGAAGACAAGAGGATACCCAAAAAGAACCATCAAACAGGCGAAAAAGAGAGCACGTAACATACCAGGCGATACCACACTAGAACAACATGCCAAAACTAGGAGCTCTGAGGACAAAATTACCGCAGTCTTTACATTCTCACCTCTCACCAACAAACTAAAACAAGAAGTTCTGAGACTGTGGCCTATTCTAAATGTAGGAGAATCAAACCTGGCTACTCCATGGTTCGCCATGAAAAGGAATAAGAATTTGAGAGACTCCCTCGTAAAAACCTATAAAGAAAAAAGCTTGCCTGTCGAGACCATGTGGAATCAAGAAAAACCAACAGGACATACCCCATGTGGGTCATGCAGTGCCTGCTCTGGAACCACCAGAACAAAATCTATAGATATCAGCTGGCGCTACCCATGGATACAAAAAGAAATAAACTGCAATACTAAAAATGTTATCTACCTGATTACATGCCCGTGTGCTTTGAGATATGTAGGAATGACCACCCGTCCAATTTAAACAAGACTGGCTGAACATCGCTCGTGTATACGAACCAAGAAGATCACGGCACCTATGGTAGAACACTACATAGAGAAGAAACACAGCCCCACAGATATTCAATGGACAATTTTGGAAAAGGTCAAGATACCCACAAGAGGAGGAATTATCCACAATTTGCTTTTCAGACGTGAGCAGATATGGATATACAAACTGAGAACAGTAGTGGAAGGCTTAAACAAATCCATGTGCTGGCAAACTCTTGCAACTCTCTACTACCAGTTTTTCTCCCTGTTTTTTGGTGTTTTTTGGTGTTGTGATATAGTTGCTTGATATATTTCTGAGAATCCTTGATAAGTGTCCCCAGTGTATTGAGGTCTAATTGATTGTGAGTAACTGTCTAAGGATGTATGGGTTTCTTGTTCACACACAATCAACATCTCATTCTTACGTAACCAGTGCTATGTTTTGAAGTGTGCTCATCCACTTGCACACCTTGCCTTTTCATATACCACCTAGCTGTACACAGAATGTAATTAGATCCACATTATGTCACGCTCACCTGATTCCCACGGAGGCTTAGGTCTGGCTTCGAGTGCTGATGCTTCTTCAATGGTGAAGCGCAGGACTCTGATGATGGACAGGAAGGGCCCCTTTACTCTGGCTTTTCTGGCTCGCAGGAATATTCCCCTGTGCGTGAAAAGGGAGTATTACCTACTGACGGAATAATGCTCAAGCCTCCCACTCCCTTCCAACCCTCCTCGATACCCTTCCACGCTTCCCCGTGAAGTCTCACCTTAGGGTCTGGAAGGATGAGTTCTCCATCCTGCTTCTGATGCAGGGGCGCGTTGAAACCCAGTTACTTCACTGGATTGAGGTTTGATGGGAGTTCAAAATAAGCTTGACTATTCAGATGAGGCGCTGTAAGAGTTCTGTTGCAAGTTCAAAAGTTCAAGCTTAATAATAATGTTCATTGTCTTATTGTAGCAAGTGCTAATGCTTATGTCTTTTTCCCCTTAGGGGCCGGGGTTCGGAATGCCGGAGATATGGCGCCGACCCGAAGTCTAAGTTCTGGATGAGCGTTCAGGTAATGTCTTTGCATTCGCTCATTCAATGTCTTTGTCATTTTTCCCCATTGGGGCCGGGGTCCGGAATGCCAGGAAGCGGCAGGACCCGAAATGAAATGGGAATGACCCAACAGGTAAGTCTTAGAAGGAAACTGAGCTTTTCCTATTTCCCTTTCTTCTCTCACCTTGTTTTCTTGTCTTTTCTCTCTAGGCTCTGGGAAGTGGGTGCGGATCCGGATGATCGCTGCTGAAGATGGAGGCGCCCAGAAAAAGGTGAGTGAAATGCAGCGCTGCAGCGATCGAAGCGAAATGCTTTTAAAATGATGTCTTCCCTTTCAGGATCGTCGGTGTGATGTCCCCGTGATGCAGCTTTAGCAGGTAAGGTCTTCTTTCTCTCCAATTCTCTCTTATCTCCCTTTGCAGGCGACCCAGGATGCTGACAGGCGTGGCTGAAGTCCAGATGCAGGAGCTGACACGGTGAGCGTCCAGCTGCGAGGAGCAGAACAACGCGAAGCGTGAGTTGCTGATCGGGCGTGGTTTAAATAGCCTTGGAAGAAGTTCCAGGCATGTATCCTTCCACCGATCAGGTATGTATCCTTCCCCGACCACACCCAGGTGGAAAGTGGTCCCACAGGTAAAGTAGTTCCATTCAGGCCTCAAGAGGGCCTGGATGTAGCAGCATGGTCTGCATCAGGTAAGTGCACATTAAAACACTTGAACACATGTCTAGCTTTATGAGCCTGGCGCCTAAGGCGCCAGGACATGGGTCCAACATGAGCCTGGCGCCTAAGGCGCCAGGACTGTATCCAAAGGGCCCCAGCTTGGGCCCGCTGGCACTTCCCTGGGGGGAATGATGCCTGCCTCTGGGGTTGCTGGGTCGGACCTGGCTCCTTGGAGGTAGGCATCATGACAGTACCCCCCTCAAGGCCCCTCCCAAGGTTGTTCCCTCCGGGGGTTTTGGCTTGTTCGGAAATCTCTGGGGGAACCTTTGTATTAATCGAGGTGCGTGAACATGGTTACTAGGCTCCCACGATCTCTCCTGAGGTCCATATCCCTTCCAGTCAACAAGATAGAAGAGTTTTGACTTTAACACTTTGGAGTCTAAAATGTCTTTAACTTCGAATTCTAATTCCCCTTCAATTTGAACTGGGTCTGGAGGCTTGGACAGTCGGGTCCCTGGTTGTACTGGCTTCAAAAGTGATGCATGAAAAACTGGATGAATACGCATGTTAGACGGTAAATCCAGTTTAAAGGCCACGGGATTGATTATAGCCTTGATGGGATAAGGTCCTATGAATCTGGGATTGAAGGTTCGCGGGCCCTTGAGGGGTAAATGTTTCGTTGCTAGCCATACCTGGTCTCCTACTTGGTAAGGAGGGGTTTTACTTCGGTGCAAATCAGCATTTTCTTTATACTTTTTCTTGGCTTGCTGTAAATGAGTTGCAGCTTCTTTGAAGGCTCGGGTTATTGTGGAATGCAGATGATTTACTGCGGGCATTTCCAGGGTCAGAGGTGGATATAGGTCAGAGGTCCGAGGATGGTGACCATACAAAGTATAAAAAGGAGTTTGTCCGGTTCCAGAATGCACTAAATTGTTGTATGCATATTCTGCGATCCAAAGGATGTCTTTCCAATTTAACTCGGATTGGTGTAACATGCACCGAAGATATTGCTCGAGAGTCTGATTGGTTCTCTCGCTTTGTCCGTCGGTCTGGGGGTGGTGGCTGGTGGATAACCGCACATCTATTTGTGCTAGTTGGCAACATTTCTTCCAAAAATGGGAGATAAATTGACTTCCACGATCCGAGACTAATATGGAAGGAAAACCATGTATGCGAATTATATTCTCCAGAAATCCCTTGGCCAAGGTGGAAGCTGAAGGCAAACCTTTTAAAGGGATAAAGTGGGCCATTTTGGAGAATAGATCCACAATTATAAGGATAGTGTTGTAACCAGCACAAGGAGGCAGGTCAGTTATAAAGTCCATTGACAAGGTGTGCCATGGTGCCGGTGGAATATCCAAGGGTTGAAGTAGGCCGGCTGGCCTTTTCTTTTGACCCATGTTTTGGGTGCAAATTCCGCAAGACAATACAAAAGACTTTATGGCTTTTCTCCAAGAAGACCACCAGAAGTGGCGTTTGATTTTTTCCTCCGTTTTAGCGATACCAGGGTGTCCTTCCATTAATGATTCATGATGATGGGCAATAACAAGTTCTTGCAATTCTTTACTTGGCAGAAACAATCGCTCCTGGAAGTAGGGTAAATCATCCTTAACGGTGTAATGAGGACCCTTTTGACTCCATTCCAGTAAGGCTGAAGAGTCTAGTAGTTGTTTTACTTGCGTTTGGATGTCCTCAATAGTTTGCAATGAAGTTAGGCCTAAGATTCTTTGTTCAGGTATGATTGGCACAGGTTCTAAACTCGAATTGGGTTCTTCCATGCCAAACCGGGATAAGGTGTCCGCTTTACCATTCTTGCAGCCAGGGCGATAGGTAATTACGAAATCAAATTCCGCAAAGAATAGAGCCCATCGGAGTTGCCGTGAAGATTGAGCTTTGGCCGTCTTTAAATATTGTAAATTTCTGTGGTCCGTAATTACGGTGATGGTGTGTCTTGCCCCGAGAAGGTAGTGACGCCAAGCCTTGAAAGCAGATTTAATAGCCAGTAACTCCTTGTCGGTAATTGCGTAGTTGATTTCAGGAGGAGAACATTTCCTGGACCAAAAGGCCACAGGGTGTAGTTGGTTAGTTTCTGGGTCTCTTTGCGACAGGACAGCTCCCATGGCCGAACTGGATGCGTCGGTTTCCACAATGTAAGGGAGATCTGGGTGCGGGTGCTTCAATACAGGTGCAGAGGTGAATTTGGTTTTCAGGTCCTGAAAGGCTTGTTCGGCCTCAAGAGTCCATTCAAAGCGTTTGTTTTTCTTTAGGAGAGCTGTGATGGAAAAATTCCGGAATGAATCTTCGATAGAAATTGGCGAAGCCGAGCATGCTCTGAACTCCCTTCACCGAGCTAGGAGATGGCCATTTGAGGATGGCGTCCACCTTTCGCGAGTCCATTCGGTCTCCTTGAGGTGTCAGGATGAATCCGAGAAACTCAACTTCTGTGGTATGAAAAACGCATTTTTCGAGCTTTGCAAATAGTCTGTGCTGGTGCAATTTCTCAAGAACTGCCCTAACTTGTTTTCTGTGATCGGATTCTGAAGAAGAGTACACCAGGATGTCGTCAATATAAACAATGACACAGACATCGATAAGTTCCCGAAGAACATCATTCATAAAGTACTGAAAGTGGCAGGTGCATTGCACAAACCGAAGGGCATCACCTGATATTCGAAGAGCCCAAATTTGGTGCGGAATGCAGTCTTCCATTCGTCGCCTTCTTTTATACACACCAGGTGATAAGCTCCTCGGAGATCTAACTTGGTGTACACAGAAGCGTCTTTAACCTGGTCGATAAGCTCAGGGATCAGGGGCAGAGGATAACGATTCTTAATCGTTATTTGATTTAGGGCGCGATAGTCTATACATGTTCTAAGGTCGCCCTCTTTTTTCGGCACGAAGAACAGAGCTGAGGAGACAGGAGACTTGGACGGGCGAATAAAACCATTGGCTAGGTACTGATCTAAATACTGACGCAAATGCAGCTTCTCAGGTTCCGTAAGAGCATAAATCCTACTACAAGGTAGTTGAGCATTGGGTACCAGATCGATTTGGCAATCATAAGACCGATGGGGAGGTAACGTGTTAGCCTGTTCCTTCTGAAAAACGTCTTGGAATTCTTGGTATTCTGACGGTAGCTGTACAGGGGTGGAAGTTGCTGAGGCTAGACCCATAACTGGATTTCTTGGATACCAAGTTGGTTCACAATCAGGAAAACTTATCTTCTTTGCTCGCCAGTCGATTCTGGGATTATGTGTTTCTAACCAAGGAATTCCAAGAATTACTTGAAATTGTGGGGCCTTGATCACATCAAACACGATTGCTTCCTGATGTCCATCCTGACCCACCAGTGTCATTTCAACAGTGGAATGCGTTACAGGCCCTGAGGCTATTTCGGTTCCATCTACCGTAGTAATGACATCTTGGGTTACTTTCGGGCGGAGAGGGAGCTTAATCCTGGAAGCAATTCACGGTCTATGTAGTTTCCAATAGCTCCACTGTCGATGTATGCTTTTACAGCATGCAACTGCTGAGGCTGTTTTGGGTCCACGAGCACCATTGGCATGACAAAGTGCGAGGTCAAAGAGTTTGTTTTCAAGCTCGGCAAGCGGACCCCTACGCTTGTCGGGCTAGGTCGTTTCCCAAATCAGGTGTCAATAAATCGTTATCAGTGGCTCCAACCACCTTCTTAGGTGGTTTAACCGGACAATTTCGAAGAAAGTGACCGGAAGTCCCGCAATACAGACAAAGTTGCATTTGCCGCCTTCTCTCTCGTTCCTTCTGCGTTAATGGTCCTTTAACACCGCCGATTTGCATAGGTTCGGATACGTCAGTACTCTTGGAGTTAGTGTGGGTTTTGATCGGAACTCGGGTTTCGTACTTCAACCGATCTGCTTTTCTATTTTGAAGTCTGTGATCAAGTTGAACCACCAAGACTATGTAGTCTGCGCAGACCTGGGGTGGATCTACTATCTGAGCTAAAACATCCTTAAGCTCTCCGCGCAGGCCTCGATGAAACAATGTGATCCTTTTGTTTTCTGGCCATCCAGTTTCCACAACCAGTCTTATAAAGGTGGCAACGTAGGACAGGAGATCCTGATTACCTTGTCGTAAGGATAGCAGCTCGTTATCAAGGGCCTGTCCTTGAGAGTGTCGAGCAAACAATCTTTCCATGCTGGCCTGGAAGCCCTGAAAATCCTGGAGAATGGGATCATCCTGATTTACCAATGGAATAGACCAATCGGCAGCACTGCCACTGAGGTAAGATAGTATAAAGGCTACCTTGGTCTGGTCGTTAGGGAAGGCCCCGGGTCTGCATAGAAAGTGTAAACGACATTGGTTCATAAAGACGGCATATTTCTTGGGATCCCCCGCAAAACGTTCAGGCGGGGCCAAAGGCATGTGTCCAAGTAGATTGATTTGTACCGGGTTATTCAAACCCATTGATGTGGAAGTACCTCCGGAATTAGGTAAAGGAGTGTGCCCTGCCTGGGCCTGCAATAACATTTTGGCCAGGTCATCAGTTCTTTCCTTGGATAGGATCAGTTCTCTTTTGAGAGCGTTAGTCTCCTGGCGGGCTGAGTGCACTTCTGCCCGTAATTCCCCCAAAAGCTGGGGCAGCTGATCTGTCTCGGAAGTCTCCATAGCGCCCGGGTGGGAAATTGTGGGTAGGCTTCGCGTTCTGTCACGCTCACCTGATTCCCACGGAGGCGCAGGTCTGGCTTCGAGTGCTGATGCTTCTTCAATGGTGAAGCGCAGGACTCTGATGATGGACAGGAAGGGCCCCTCTACTCTGGCTTTTCTGGCTCGCAGGAATATTCCCCTGTGCGTGAAAAGGGAGTATTACCTACTGACGGAATAATGCTCAAGCCTCCCACTCCCTTCCAACCCTCCTCGATACCCTTCCACGCTTCCCCGTGAAGTCTCACCTTAGGGTCTGGAAGGATGAGTTCTCCATCCTGCTTCTGATGCAGGGGCGCGTTGAAACCCAGTTACTTCACTGGATTGAGGTTTGATGGGAGTTCAAAATAAGCTTGACTATTCAGATGAGGCGCTGTAAGAGTTCTGTTGCAAGTTCAAACTTAATAATAATGTTCATTGTCTTATTGTAGCAAGTGCTAAGGAACAAGTTACTTACCTGTAACTGTTGTTCTCCAGCATGGGTCTGGCATGGATTCACATGCTCATGAATATTCCCTGTCGTCAGGTTGGGAATCCTCGGTAAAGAAAAAAAAAACAGTATCAGTTTCGTTTCTGATCTGTCTTTCGTAGTAATAACCAATCACTGGTCTCTGCGTCATACTGACCACAGCCAATGACTGCCCTCTACCTAAGCACCGCCTCTGGCAGCCATCTTCAGATTTGGAAGCACGTGAAGTGGCAGTATGACCAAGTGAAGAGCCGCAGAGGGGTAGGCGGGAGGGTTCGCATGTGAATCCATGCCAGACCCATGCTGGAGAACAACAGTTACAGGTAAGTAACTTGTTCCTTCTCCAGCCTGGGGTCTGGCATGGATTCACATGCTCATGAATAAAGAATACATAGCAGTACACACATGCACAACCACGGGAGGTGGCAAAGGCTCAACATTAAGCATTACATCAAACTCAACATTAAGCATCTTACCTCCTCACCAGGCTCACCTCAGGCGAACAGGTTGCGCAGCACTGCTTGGCCGACCCTGGACTCCTCCCTGGAATCCCGATCGACGCAGTAGAATTTCGTGAAGGTGTGCGTCGACCTCCACGTAGCAGCCCTACATATGTCCAGCAGGGGCACACCAGAAAGGAACGCCGTGGTAGCTGCGATCGCTCTGGTGGAATGGGCTCTCGGACGGCCAGGCAGCGGTCGGTTCGCCAACCGATGACAGTACATGATACAGCCGGAGAGCCATCTGGAAATGGAAGCCTTCGAGAGAGCCTTCCCCTGATTGACAGGTCCAAAGTTCACAAAGAGTTGTGACGTCTTCCGAAAACACTTCGTGCGGTCCACGTAGAACTTCAGCGCTCTAGCCACATCCAGCAAGTGCAAAGTCCTCTCAGCCGGCGACGAAGGCGACGGGAAGAACACAGGCAACACCAAGGGTTCGTTGAGATGGGGATGAAGGAGGAGTGCGTCCTGAGCACTACCCTCGTGTCGTGAAAAGTCAAGTACGGGGCCTTGCAGGAAAGGGCCTGGATCTCTCCCACCCGTCGTGCGGAGGTGATGGCCACAAGAAACGCTGTTTTCCACGACAGAAACTTCAACGGGGCCGAGTGCAGAGGCTCGAACGGAGGTCCCATGAGCTTGGTCAGCACCACGTTGAGCTCCCACGCCGGGGCCGGAGCCTTCACCGGCGGGAACGATCTGAACAGTCCCTTCATGAACTCTTTCACCAGACGATGAGACCACAAGGACGTCCGCCCCGTGGTTCTGGTGTATCGGGAGATCGCAGCAAGATGAATCTTGATGGACGCGTGTGCCAGTCCAGCTTTGACCAGCGTCAGCAGGTACGGCACTACCTGGGGAGCCGTAATCTGTAGAGGGTTAATCTTCTGTGCGTGGCACCAGACAGAGAACCTCTTCCATTTGTGTCCGTAGCATTTAAGAGTCGAGGACGCCCTGGCCTTTGCAAGAACCTCTCTGCAGTCGGCCGGTATGTCGTATCCTCCAAACTCTAGCGCTGCAGGAGCCAGGCCTGCAAGTTCAGTGATTTCGGGTCGTGGTGGAGGATGGCGCCTCCTACCCTGGAGAGTAGATCCGCGTCCACCGGCAGCTTGATTGGCGGGGACGCTGACAAGTCCAGAAGGTCTGGGAACCATATCTGCCTCGGCCACGCAGGTGCGACTAGGATCATCCTTCACCGTGACCTCTTGAGCTGGTTGACGAGCCGGATTAGCAGTGGCAAAGGAGGGAACGCGTAGAGGAACAGGCCCTCCCAGGGGAACGAGAAAGCATCGCCCATGCTCCTCGCCTGGGGAAACCTGCTGGCGAACCTCCGGCACTTGGAGTTCGTCGCCGTCGCGAACAGGTCGATCTGGGGTGGGCCCCACCGTCGGAAGAGGCGATCCACTAGATCCTGCCGTAGTTCCCACTCGTGGCACGAGCGCAGCTCCCTGCTGAGTGAGTCGGCGATGGTGTTTTTTATCCCTGCCAGATGAAACGGCACCAGAAACATCCTTTGGGCGACGGCCCAATGCCACAGGTCCTGCGCCTCCTTGGACAGTGCTGGGGACCTGGTTCCGCCCTGTTTCCTGATGTAAAACATGGTGGTGGTGTTGTCGGTGAAGATCCTCACCACCTTGCCCTTGAGGGACGGAAGGAAGGACCTGAGGGCCCAGAACACTGCACGGAGCTCCAGGACGTTGATATGGAGGGACTTCTCCGTCGGGAGCCAAAGGCCTCTCGCTTGCAGATTTTCGGTGTGCGCTCCCCACCCTTCCAGGGAGGCATCCGTGGTCACTGTCTCCTGGTGGTCTGGGGTCTGGAAGTCCATGCCCGCCGTCAGATGCGCGCGGGTGCCCCACCACCGGACCGCTCGGCGGAAACCTTTCCTCCGACGGGGAGGCCAGAAGGGACACTGTGTCGAGCTTCGCTCCCAGAAACAGTGCGTTTTGCGCGGGTACCAGGTGGGACTTGGCGTAGTTCACGGAGAATCCCAGGTCCGTGAGAAGTTGGACGGTCCTTGCCGTGTGCTCCACGGCGAGCTCCCTCGTCTTGGCTCGGATGAGCCAGTCGTCCAGGTAGGGGTGGACGTGGATCCCCTCGCGGCGCAGCTGCGCCGCCACCGGTGCAAGGCACTTGGTGAATACCCTGGGTGCCGACCGTAGTCCGAAGGGGAGGGCTTTGAACTGGTAGTGACGCCCTTGGACCACAAACCTGAGGAATTTTCGGTGCCCCTTTAGGATGGGAATATGGAAGTAGGCATCCTCCAAATCCAACGACGACAGGAAGTCTCCTTCCTCCAGCTGACCCAGGACGTGCTGGAGGGTGACCATCCGGAACTTCTGCGCCTTGATGAACTTGTTCAGACGTCGCAGGTCTAGGATGGGGCGCCATCCTCCCGTCTTCTTCTTAACGAGGAAGTATCTCGAGTAAACTCCGGAGCCCCGAAGCCTCTTTGGGATGAGTTCGATGGCGCCCTTCCTGAGCATCGCCTTTACCTCCAGGAGAAGCTGAGGGACGTGAAGCTCTTTCCTGGCCACGGGGGGACGTGCGGGCACCTTCTTTGAAACTCGAGCGCGTGGCCCCGGGCTAAGGCGTCCAGCACCCAACGGTCGGTGGAGATGGACTCCCACACGCTGACGAATCTCGCCAGCCGGCCTCCCACCGGGGTGCTTCGGTGGGGGCCCGACCCCACGGCCGGTTCAATCCTGTTTCGACGAGGCTTTGCCGCCTTGACCTCCTTGGCGACGACGGCGGGGTCCGCCAGACTTGCCTCGTCCTCTGTAGGCCTCCTGAGACGACGAGCGGGCCGCTTGACGGTAGGTGGAGAAACCGCCGCCGGAACCTTTGGAGGCGCCCTTGCCTCCGTTGCTCCGAAAGGGCGTCCGTCATTGCTGCAGAACCCCAAGGGCCCGGGCCGTCTCAGTGTCCGCTTTAATGGCCTGAAGGGAATCGTCCACTGTTTTCCCAAACAGGTTGTTCCCATCGAACGGCATGTCCAGGACTCTGGTCTGTACGTCTTGACGGAAGTCCGTAGCCTTGAGCCATCCACGCCGCCTAAGGCACACGCCGTTGCCCAACTGGCGAAACCCAGTGTCGGCGATGTCCGTCGCAATAGTGATGGCGTGGTCCGACGCCACCTCACCTTCCTGTAGGATCTCCAGGGCATCCGCCCTCTTGTCCGGTAGGAAGTCCAGCAGGGGAGCCAGTTTTTACCGTAGCTCCCTGTCGTAGCGGGCCACGATAGCCAAGGCGTTGGCCGCTTTAATCGTCGTCGCTGCAGACGAGATGACCCTGCGTCCCATAGCGTCCAATTTCTTTCCCTCGCCGTCCAGTGGGGAAGTCGATGTGGAGGCCGCACCCCCCCTCGCTTTCTTCCTGGCCGCCGCGGAGACGACGGAGGCTGCACCCGGAGGCACAGGGGGGCCGCGTCCGGGACCCGGTACTTCTTCTCGTACCGGTCTCTTCTAGCTGGCGTCGTGGAAGGGTTCTTGAGGAGGGCGAGGCCCTCATCCCAAATGTCGTCCAGTAGAGGCACCGCGAGGACCGTCTTCCTCTTGGCCTCGCGCCGTTGGTAAAGGAATCCTTCCTTTTTCTTCTCCTCAGGGCAGAGTTGGAAAGCTCGGATGCCCTGGGGATCATGGAGTGGAACGATCCAATCTCGTCGGGCGGAGAAGCCCTGGTGGGAGGTGACGACGGTAGATCCTCGTCGTATACCTCCTCGTCCGTACCCGTCGCTGCCGTGTCAGTCCCTGTATCACCCCCTCGGGTGGACGGGGAGGAGGGCTGGACGGGGCGCGACGGCTGAAAAGGAGGTGGAGGGTGAATCCTTCTTTTCTCGGGCGGGGGAACACCAGAAGGTCCCGGTTCAGGATCCCCCGACGGGAGAGGTTCCTCCGTCGGCAACGGTAGTCTCGTCCTTATCTCTGAGCATAAGGACTGTATAGCCAACAAAATGGCCGCCGAGTTGTCTTGCGGCGCTGGCAGAGGGGAATCCGACGGGCGATCAGGGGCCCCGTCGGCACCCTCGACGATGTCGTCGTCACCTGCGTCGGGATCCATCCCGACGGGCCGGTCTTCTTCCACGCCAAGGCCGTGGCTTAAGACCTCGATCAGCTCTTCCTCCGAGGTTGAAGCCGAATCTACGACGACGCCCTGCCCCCCCTTTTTCTTCCCCGCCGGGGATTTCACGGGGGTCCTATCGATGGGCACAAAAGAGGACTCCCTCCGAGGTGGCAGGGAGACTCTGAGCCCCGAGGTCGCCACCACTGGTGTAGCCTCCACAGGCTGAGCCAGGGCCGCCGCGACAGTTTCGATAGAGGGCTTGGCCGGATGGATTAAGGCCTTCACCACCTTAGGTGCGCACACCGCCTTATCCTTGAGGGGGGGGACACTGCCTCGCTCCCCCTCCGATGGGGCCTTCCAGCTCGACCGGGGCCTCTCCAGGAGCTTCGCCGGGTGCTCGCCCTTCCTCTTACCCGACCCAGAGCGTTGGCTCGTGGCTGAAGGTGCCGGGGAGGGTGCGCCCTGCCTGGCGCCCGTAGAGCCCGACCGTTCGGCGCTCCCGGTGCCAGCGGACTCGCGCTGCTTGGCCTTGTGTTGGACCCCTCTTAGAAGACCGCTCGGATTTCTTCCTCTTTTCTCGCCTGACGGGCTCTTCCCTTCCAGCCAGTTGGCGAGACGTTGATGGCGGTCCTTCATGGTCCGCTCCGACATATTGCCGCAAAACGCACAGTCCTTCTCCACGTGCGTCTTGTCCTCATGTACTTAAAGACGTTCTGCAGCTGGCATCCAGGGCAGACCCTGAACAGCTTTCCGGGCGTCGAGCTTCCCTTCTCCTGGGCCATGTCCGGGCCTGAGAAGCTTCTGGAGTCCTCCAAAAGCGTAGCTCGACGAAATCTTCACCCTTGAGGGGCGCAGACGATTCCGACACGGGTCCCCGTTGATCGGATGGAGAGTCGGTGGAGCTTGAGGCTGTTTTGACCGAAAAAAAATAAGTTTTTGAGAAAAAACGTGAAAAAATAGCACTAACGCTCGAGAGCAATAGCACGAGGATCCCAACACATGAACGTGCGGTAAAAATCTGAAGATGGCTGCCAGAGGCGGTGCTTAGGTAAAGGGCAGTCATTGGCTGTGGTCAGTATGACGCAGAGACCAGTGATTGGTTATTACTACGAAAGACAGATCAGAAACGAAACTGATACTGTTTTTTTTTTCTTTACCGAGGATTCCCAGCCTGACGACGGGGAATATTCATGAGCATGTGAATCCATGCCAGACCCCATGCTGGAGAATGCTTATGTCTTTTTCCCCTTAGGGGCCGGGGTTCGGAATGCCGGAGATATGGCGCCGACCCGAAGTGTAAGTTCTGGATGAGCGTTCAAGTAATGTCTTTGCATTCGCTCATTCAATGTCTTTGTCTTTTTTCCCCATTGGGGCCGGGGTCCGGAATGCCAGGAAGCGGCAGGACCCGAAATGAAATGGGAATGACCCAACAGGTAAGTCTTAGAAGGAAACTGAGCTTTTCCTATTTCCCTTTCTTCTCTCACCTTGTTTTCTTGTCTTTTCTCTCTAGGCTCTGGGAAGTGGGTGCGGATCCGGATGATCGCTGCTGAAGATGGAGGCACCCAGGAAAGGTGAGTGAAATGCAGCGCTGCAGCGATCGAAGCGAAATGCTTTTAAAATGATGTCTTCCCTTTCAGGATCGTCGGTGTGATGTCCCCGTGATGCAGCTTTAGCAGGTAAGGTCTTCTTTCTCTCCAATTCTCTCTTATCTCCCTTTGCAGGCGACCCAGGATCCTGACAGGCGTGGCTGAAGTCCAGATGCAGAAGCTGACACGGTGAGCGTCCAGCTGCGAGGAGCAGAACAACGCAAAGCGTGAGTTGCTGATCGGGCGTGGTTTAAATAGCCTTGGAAGAAGTTCCAGGCATGTATCCTTCTACAGATCAGGTATGTATCCTTCCCCGACCACACCCAGGTGGAAAGTGGTCCCACAGGTAAAGTAGTTCTATTCAGGCCTCAAGAGGGCCTGGATGTAGCAGCATGGTCTGCATCAGGTAAGTGCACATTAAAACACTTGAACACATGTCTAGCTTTATGAGCCTGGCGCCTAAGGCGCCAGGACAGGGGTCCAACATGAGCCTGGCGCCTAAGGCGCCAGGACTGTGTCCAAAGGGCCCCAGCTTGGGCCCGCTGGCACTTCCCTGGGGGGAATGATGCCTGCCTCTGGGGGTGCTGGGTCGGACCTGGCTCCTTGGAGGTAGGCATCATGACACATTATGCCAGACCTGTATAATGCCTGCATTACGTGCATACACTGCATTATCTGTTTTTAGAATCTATGACAGCTCACAGTCTGGGATCAGTACTACTTTCACCCTTCTGATTTCCATTCAGTATTAGTACTTTACATTTTCTCTGGTGACCTCCCTAGACCTTGTCAATTCAGGAACTTTGGCTTGTTGGGGTCGAGTGATCCGATTCACACAAATTAGTTCAAGTATTTATATCCACATACATATTAAGATGTGGGTGCTTACTTTTGAGTTCTCTTTCAATTTCTTTGTCTCTTTATTTCTTCATTTCTTTCTTGTGTCTCTGGCTAGCAGCATTACCTTTACAAGCCCCGTAAACTACACACCATTCTAAGATGGAGGTAAGCGATGATACGATACCCTGCTGATATAACATAGACAGCACTTCTTCACTCTGACTTCTTTCGCCCATAAACATGCCCGCATTGCTCCATTCTTTAAATGAGGCCTGCCCAAGGCACGTCTGTATAACGTAAGCCAGTGATACTAGTAGATACCTTTTCTACATGCTGGTCACGACGTAGCCCCCAGGGAGGTCCTGACACCCGCAATTGCACCAGGGGACAGTTAGACCGCCACCAATAAGCGCCTCCCTCGAGAACATTAATGTTACGTAATTGTTTCCTATGTGTTAATCACTTTTCTAAGATAATCGTCGGCGCTAGAGCCCCTTTTCATTTTTTTGCGGCACGAATAGCAACCAATTCGGAAATACTTTGAGGATGTCTATTTGGGCTTGTGTGCATCCCAGATAGAGCTCACTTTGAGCTGACCTGTGTAATAATTTAGCTAGTTTTACATGCATTTTTAAATGTACTTTGCCATTATACTATTATGTTTGATTAGTGTGATATGGCAGTCCTTCTAGTGTTCCATGTGAAAACTTACAGAATATTTTCTCTGTAGGTGTACAAGGAAATCGCTAAAACTTTTGGATTTGGGACATAGCAAGGAATTAAACCTGCTCAAATCCAGGACCCTGATAGATGGGAGTTTTTTCAGCTCTGTTGGGTAAGATGTAGACCCCATATCCATTGATCTTTTTGAGGTAAACTGTGGGACATGTTCCTAATGGCATTTCCCCCTGTTTCTCTCTCCCTCCCATACCCCGCCCCATGTACCTCACAGGGCGACCTCCTATTCCCGAATACTAGAGATTCAGCCAATTCAACAAGAAGAAATCAGACCGCACACAAAATTGGTGGGTGTCTCCAGCCCTGAAGAAAGTGGTGACATTCATCTCCATACCACTAAAACCGGTCGGCTTCTCTCGCGACCCGAGTAGATAAATACGGATCAGGGAGATCCCTACATCAGATTGCATTCCGATCCCAGTATTAAGAAGGGATCGTCATTTTAGTTAACTGAGGAACAGAGCTCATACACAAAAAAATAGACCTCCGAATCCCAAAAAATAGGAGTTACCTTTGACGACTAGTCATCTTCGACTATCATCGGCCCAGGTCCGACACTCTACATTTTAACTAGTTGCAAAATCCAAAAAATGCAAATAAATAAATTAATGTTTATTTGGAAAACAACACAGAAAACAAACCAAAATGTGTGGAACCCTGAAGGCAAACCGCAGGAATTTATAACCATGGATTAATTCCAAAGGAGAAGTAATAATAGAATAAATGTGACTCGAATTCGAGTGTGATACAGATTTGAGGTCTTGATACCCAATTCAGGTTCTAGTTTTGTGGATTCCTGGCCTAGATACAAGTCACTTCTGATGCAGCCAGATTGGGATGTGGATGGGTCAATACTATTGAGCCATTGCCCCCAGCTAATGTTAGAAATGGAAATCACAGTGGCGGCAAGTTCAATCTGATTCTATAACCGGCTTTTCAAGTCTCATTCAGGCCCCTTTATCAATTAAATAAGGTTGGTGTCTGCCCCCAAATCAAGCTGGAGCAGCATTGTTATCTCCATGTACAACTTGCCTTGTATTTCCATGTTATTGAGTGTGTAATTGTTCAAGACAAATGGGAAGGTGGAGAGTGACCCTCCCTGTAAAACATGCAGCACAGAGTGTACCTGGCTAGTCTGGCCTACCCCATCAGAAGAACTTAAGGGTGATGGCTGGAAGGTTTTGGATTAATCATACCTATGGGCATCGTTCTGGGCAACAGCATGATAAGAAAAGGACCCACTTTCCTTTTGAAATGCTTCCTCATTATACTGAGTTCCATAGTGCTCCCCCTGTGATATGTTTCCTTGCTTTCTAATGGTGTGATGAATCCATATGATGTGATTTGTTTCTATAAATATGCTTTACACTGTTGAGTTCTTCAGCCATATACCCCCAATAATAATATGCTACAGTCTATAAGAGATGTTTTTTGTACGATATATTTTTTGAATGACATTTCAGGATGCTATTGGCCTTGTCATTCCTATTGGAATATTGCCATTTTATACCTACCCCTACTGTGTCTGCCCGAGGGACCTCATGGCACAGTGGAACTGGACACCAGCTCAATGGGTGAACATGTGTCACTAACGTGAGTGTCAAGTGTACAGGTGGTGTGCAAGTGGAGTGTGTTATTGCTTACTGTGAATGTGATTTGGCATTAGACTTGGGGGCGTAAGAGCTTTGTAGGGTTCAAATTTTAGCACATTTCACTAAAAATTTCCACTAGCCTAAGGGGAGATGCAAAGGACTCCTGGGGTAGGGAAATAGGTGTTTTGGGGCCCTAATGGGGCAGAGTCATCAAAGGTGAGTAGCAGGGGGACAGAACATGTCAGAATGGTTTGGTAGGGCAAGGCTAAACCAGGTGCCCTGAGAGTCTTTCCCTCTATCCTGACTATCTCTTCATGACACCAAGATAGCACCACCACACTCCACCCCAACAAGTTTACCCTTAGCAGGAGGCCCTTAGAGGATAGTGATTGCATTCTTTCTGTCGCCCAGCTACCCCAGATTCACTTTGCAAACTACCAATTCTTGGCTCCATCACCTCCAATAATGGCTGGGAAGACTCCAGTCTACATATCTGAGACAGCAGGGGACATCCTATCAAGACTAGCTAACAAACTTTGGCCTACATTTCAATAGGGAACGGCCAAGCACTTATTGGGCCGTTCGTGCATCCATGCTTCACTAATTTCTCAAGCACTTCTTAGTTTTGGAAAAAAATACCTTCACAGTAAAAATACTGGTCTCCACTAGGGATAGTTTTCCTTTTCTCAGCCATTGTACATAACGCATACATATACACATAAAGACACCAACACTTCCGCATTCCCACCATTCTCATCCCCTTGTGTCTCAAAGTATCTCGTCACCTCATTATTCCTGTCTCTAGTGTTATGTTTGTCCTTACTACTTTTCCTTTCCCTAGACTATGGCCTAGGTATTCCGGGCAGAATAAGTGGACTGTGGTGGTGATTGGCACAGTTTAAAAGATGCCTAACATAACAGAACATATGCCCCTATTTTATTACTGAAACTGTCCAAGCTGAGCGTGTCATTTGTAGAGGGTTATATTTATACATATTCGTTAGTGCTTGCATCCAAAGTGAGGAATCAACCTGCACGGCAAACGCATCACACACTTTTCTTGTATGCCTCTATCCCAACTCACTTTTCACAAGTCAGGTCTGCCCAGTTTTTCTGCAAGTACACTAAGCTCCGTCTGCATACCCGTTACCCCTTGCCATCTTCCTCCCTCACTATTCTCCTTCTCTACCCATGCACCCTGCCACTCTAAACCTGGATTAATACACTGTCTATGTTATGTTAAAGAAAATGGGAGGTTAGCAAGTCCTGCATCCCCCTGGTTTGCACCTTCCTCAACTCGACTCCACATTCAAACTGCACCCTGCCATCCTCTGCACCATGTCACTTCACTGCCCACATCCACTTCCTGGTCATGCAGTACCGCTCATACCCACATGCACTAGTTTTGTCGAGCCCCAATCAGCAAAGATATGTAAGCAAAAAAAGGGAGAGTCTTCTGGTTGGGATCATTATTATATATCATTTGAATCTCATAATCTTGGGGAAAGGATTGTGTTCTGAACAGGTCGCATATTTGGCAGTCGGGTATGCACCTTGTTGAATTAACATAGCCTGGGGTGTGTTATGTAGGGGTGCCATGGTATATTCTTTTCCGGGGTTTTCTTACCGACCCTGTGATGTATAAACTAAACTTACTTCCCCTGTGGTCTATCTATGTGAGGAAGTATCTTGATTCACAATATGTAGGTTGTTTCTGTCTCACAAATTATCCCTTCCCCATAATCATGTTCAATCTGGTATCTTGGTGGTTGCTGTGAGAATCCCTTCCAGGGAACTACCAGTATGTTGCTTGTGTTGTACTTAGTAACCAGATTAGAGAGTAGTGAAAAGCCAGCTAACAGTAATATGTCTTTTGCATGAAAAGAGATATTTAGAGCTCCCGAAGAGCACTAGACTTGGAGCAAAATAAACTCATATCGCTATAGACAAACACATAACCTAGTAGGGAGAGACAAACTCCTCAACAAAGCACATACGCCTTCTTTTAGATGGACACAGGACACATACAATACAGAAGCAATCAGAACACTTAATTAGCATGACCACAGTGTGCGATACCGCCATTCGTATGTACATTGCTGATATCAGTGAGTCCCATGTGAACCCTATCAATATTCTGTGGTATGCAATTCTCCCTTTAACCTCCCTCACCTGTATAGAACTTCATCAATGAAGGAACCAGCAATTTGGTGGAAAGTGGATGGTTTTCAATCATCTCAAAGAACTTCTGTGTTCTGGGTTGTATGGAGGGATTCGTCACAAACATCACCTCCACAAGCTTGGCGACTAGGTAAGGGTTCCGGATGTAGTTCTGGTTACAGAGAAGCACAACCAGAAACGTCACAATATCCTGGGTGCAAGGCTCAAAAAGAACCTGAGGGCAGTATCTGCAAGAGTGAAGAAATCACAGCGTATCAGCAGGGCAGCAGATAACACTGAAGTAGACAGATGAGAATACAAATCGTGCTGAGCAGCGCATGCTTTGAACTTAAGTTCAGCCGATGATACACATTTCGCACTCTGAAACCTCTGTGTATGAGCGCGATACAAATGAAATATCAATAACACAAGAGGAATGAAAGGAAACTTCCTATGTGGGCACATTTCTTTCCTGATAACGGCCTATTAAAAAATGCTTTGCTATAGGTGATCCAATTTTCAAATACTATGTATGGCAGATAAGAGATCATGAAGTATCAGACAGAGTGGGGCTTTATCTATTTATAAAAGAAAAAAACTTCAGTTAACAGCAAAGAATACAACTACGCATAGTTATAAACAGCTGGGAACATATGAAAGCCAACCATCTAACCGATGATTAAAATGTTTTCAACTTACTGGACAATAAAAAACAAAAACTCAGCTACATCTTCCACATAAAACTCTGGCAGTGCAGCAAACAGCATAGGAACGTCTGGGTGTAAAGGCAGGGTTATACTAGGAAACGAGAGAAAAAGGGAAATATAAAGTAACATGGCAGATTCAGTCAATATGTTACACAACATAAAAGTTCCATCCATCCTCACAAGCGAGAGAACACTAAGGCGGCCCTCTTACAGCAGAAGGAGGCCAAAATAAAATGAGACAGAAACCACAAGAAAACTAAAGAGTATAGAATGCTGAAGTTCAAAGACCAGCATCTGTAGATAATAGACATATGCAGCATGTAGCATGGCCACAGATGATATTGTCACTACAAGAAAAGCTTCATTTCTGTTATACTGAAATGATAAACTTACAGCAACTTTCAAACTCTTACCTTTAGACCAATGATTATTCCAAGTTCCAGCAGGAAAAATTACTTTCATGGTTACCAAGTACAACTAGTCCTTACACACCCCTCCTACATATTATTTGAAAAATACTTGCTATTAAAGGAATGGTTCGCCCCAAAAATGTTATTTCAAAAATAGATAGACAACATAAAAAAAAAAAATGATTGGCTCAAAAATTGAAAAAGCAAGCACATGGGTGCATCCATTTTGTGAAATGGCGGCCCGCCTGTGCTGGCTTTTGCGGCACTAATGAAGGAAAAGCCAGCCAGCTGTAGTAAACAAAAGCTACCATTGGGTGGCTTTTCCTTCAAAACGGTGTGGTTTTTCTTTCTAAGGAGCCTGAGAAACTTAGAAAGAAAAACCGCAGCGTTTTCAAACACAATAACGTTGTATTTATGTTTGCGGTCGCTTCAAAAGCTACCGCAAACATAAATACAACGTTTTTAAAGCTGCAGTTTTATTTCTAAGTTTTCCGGGCTCCTCCAGCCCGGAAAACTTAGAAAAAAAAACGCAGCTAGTGTTTATTTTTATAAAAAAAATAGCACTTACCGAGATGCAGCTGCAGCTTTTCTGCCTGTTGTCTCCGGTCCCCGTCCTCCGCGTACAGCACCAATGAAGGAAAAGCCACCCAGTGATAGCTTTTGTTTACTACAGCTGGCTGGCTTTTCCTTCATTAGTGCCGCAAAAGCCAAAGCGAGCACAGCGGCGGGCATCCATTTCACAAAATGGATGCCCCCATGTGCTATCTTTGAGCTTGAATTGCTCAAAATTTTACATAGGGACTTTCGAAAAAAAAAAAGCCAATCTTTTTTTTTATGTTGCCTATCTATTTTTGAAATAAAAATGTTTGGGCGAACCATTCCTTTAAGGAGGAATTAGTCATCCGTGTGTTCAGGGATTGAGAGTTCCTTCCTAATAGGCACAAGAGCATCTTAAGCATTCCTTGGCCTAGCTAGTGGTTGGAATGGTTAAGCATTCACAGTCAACACTGACGGAGTGGGTGAAGTAGATAAACTACAGGGAAACATCCTTTCACACAAAATAAACAGCCATGCAGGGGCCATTATAAAATATTCTTTATATCGTGTAGAAGGTAAATAAATGTACTGGTGCAAGTTATAGGGTAATACAGTTAGGAAGTCTTTTGGAGCATCTGTGAGGAGTTGGTCCTATTCATTAGGGTCAATTGGGACATTCAGGCACAAGGTTTGAAACTTGATACCACACAGGTACTCGAGGTCATGCATTAGTTCATCCAGGAGTCAGCGTCTCAAAGGAAAACACTACATGGACAGACTGGCAAAGGAAATACTTATGCTAATCTGATTTTCTAGACCATACGTTTAGGGGGCTCAATCCACACCTCAATTGAAGGGCTTCTCGGTATATGCTGATCATACAAGCATGGCAGAGAAGGAACAAGTTACTTACCTGTAACTATTCTTCTCCAACATGGGTCTGGCATAGATTCACATGCTCATGAATATTCCCAGTCAGGCAGGGAATCCTTGGCAAAAGAAAAAACAGTTTCACTTTCATTTACAAACTGTATTTATCCTTTAAACCAATCACTGTCCTCTGGGTCATACTGACCCCATCCAACAACAGTCCTCTCCCTAAGCCCCTCCTCTGGCAGCATCTTCACATTTGGTAAGCACGCAAAGTGGCAGTATGACCAAGAAGAGCTGCAGAGGGGACAGAGGGAGGGTTCGCATTTGAATCCATGCCAGATCCATGCTGGAGAACAATAGTTACAGGTAAGTAACTTGTTCCTTCTCCAGCACGGGGTCTGGCAAGGATTCACATGCTCATGAATAACAAATACATAACAGTACAACATTACACAACCACGGGAGGTGGCAAGGCTCAACAGAAACAAACTCTTACCTCTGGAACAGACTCCCCTCAAGCGAACAGGTTGCGTAGCACTGCTTAACAGACTCTGGACTCCTCTGTGGAATTCCTGTCGATACAGTAGAATCTCATGAAGGTGTGCATGGACCTCCACGTAGCCGCCTTGCAGATGTCTAGCAAAGGCACACCAGACAGGAATGCTGTCGTCGCAGCGATCGCTCTGGTAGAGTGGGCTCTCAGACGGCCGGGGACACAGTTGGTTCGCCAACCAACGACAGTGCGTGAATCAGCCGGAGACCCACCTTGAGGCTGGAAGCCTTGGACAAGGCCTTCTCATGGCTCACAAGCCCAAAGTTCATGAACAGTTGAGAAGTCTTACGAAAACTCTTCATGTGTGTCGTGTAGAACTTCAGGGCACGAGCAACGTCCAGCGAGTGCAGGGCCCTTTCACCCGGTGACGAAGGCTTCAGAAAAAAAACAGGTAACACCAAAGGATCGTTAAGGTGCAATTCCGACGGAACCTTTAGCATTAAAGAGGGGTGCATCCGCAGCACCACCCTCGATTCATGAAAATTCAGGTATGGCCGTTTGCAGAACAAGGCCTGGATCTCACCTACCCTCCTGGCCGAGGTGATGGCCACAAGGAAAGCTGTTTTCCACAAGAGGAACTTGAGGGGGGCCCGATGCATAGGCTCGAAGGTAGGCCCCATGAGCCTCATCAGTACCACGTTGAGTTCACACGCTGGGGGAGGAGCCTTCACCGGCGGGAAAGATCGAAACAGTTCTTGATGAACATCTTGACGAGTCGATGAGACCAAAGTGAAGATCTACCTGGAGACGTGGTGAAGCAGGAGAATGCCGCCAAATGTACCTTGATAGAGGCGTGTGCCAGTCTGGCCTTGGCCAAGGATAGCAAATATGGAAGAACCTGCGGGCCGTGACCCTCAGAGGGGTAATCTTCTAAGACTGGCACCATGTAGTGAAAAGTTTCCACTTGCGACCGTAGCACTTCAATGTCGGCTACACCCTGGCCTTGCGAGGACCTTGCTACAGTCCGCAGGCAATTCATATCCTCCAAACCCTAGGGCTGCTGGAGCCAAGCCCCCAGGTTCAGCGAGCCTGGGTCATGTGAAGGATTGCGCCTCCCTCTCTGGTGAGAAGATCCGGAACCACTGGAAGCTTGACCAGATGCGACGCTGACAGGCTGAGAAGGTCCGGGTACCAAATCTGCCTCTGCCATGCCGGAGCGACGAGTATCATCGTGCATTGGGACGGTCTGACTGCATTGGTGACTTGTAGCAGGAGACGAAGCAGAGGAAACGCGTACAGAATCAGGCCTTCCCACATGAAGGAGAATGCATCCCCCAGGCTCCTCGGTCCGTGGAACCTGCTGGCAAACCTCTGGCATTTGGAGTTCGCCACCGTCGCAAACAGATTGATCTGGGGCCTGCCCTGCTTGATGAAGATGCGGTCCACCTGGTCCTACTGAAGTTCCCACTTGTGGCAGGAGCGCAATTCCCTGCTGCGGGAGTCTGCAATGGTTTTCTGGACTCCCGCCACGTGAAGAGGAATGAGCAACATCTCCTGACTGATGGCACAAGTCCTGCGCTTCCTCAGAGAGCGCTGGGGAGCAAGTGCCCCCGTTTCCTGATGTAGAACATTGTGGTGGTGTTGTCCATGATGATCCTCACCACCTTGCCCTTCAGAGACGGAAGGAATGACTTGAGGGCTAAGAACACTGCCTGTAGCTCTAGGAAATTGATATGGTGATCCTTCTCCAGCAGCCACAGGCCTCTGGCGTGCAGACGTCTGGTGTGGGTACCCCCAACCTCCAGGCAAGCATCCGTGGTGGCTGTTGTCCGAAATGGAGGGTTTTGAAACCCTGTGCCCCGGGCGATGTTGGAGTGGATGCACTATCACCTTATCACCCGATGGAACTCCTAGTCGGGCAGGATCTTCTCCGAGAAGTTTCCGGACACCTGTATCCTGCGAGCGTCCAGAAACTCCTGAAGGGGTCGCATCTGTAACCTGCCGAGCCAGATGAGGAAGATGCAAGACGACATCATGCCGAGCAACGACATGATGGTTCTCACTGTGGCGTTCTTCATTGTCAACCGTCGCTGCACTTTCCCCTGAATGGCCGCTACTCCCTACGAGGGTGATGCCAGGAAAGAAAGCATATCTAGTCAGGCTCCCACGAACAGCGCGTTCTGCAATGGTGTCAAGCAGGACTTTGGATAGTTGATGTTGAATCCCAGATCTGTCAGCAGCAGGACGGTCGTCTGTGTGTCTGACGACCCACTCCCACGAGCCGGCCCGGATGAGCCAGTCGTCGAGGTATGGGTACACGTGTATACCCCGTAGACGCAGATGGGCCGCCACTGGTGCCAGGCACTTCGTGAACAATCTGGGGGCCGACTTCAAGCCATAAGGATGGACTTTGAACTGGTAGTTCTGTCTCTGCACCACAAAGCGTAGAAACTTTCGGTGTTTCATGTAAATGGGGATGTGGAAGTAGGCGTCCTCCAAGTCCAGCGACGTCAAGAAGTCTCCTTTTTCCAGTTGGCCAAGCACATGCTGCAAAATGACCATCCAGAATTTTTAGAACTTGAGGTACTTCCCCAAAATACACACCTCCTCCAACATCTCCTTGGACTATGGTGTTCCCCAAGGCTCTGTACTTGGCCCTTTCCTTTTCTCCCTTTAGACCTCCCTTCTCGCCCCCGTTATCTCCTCTTTCGGCTTTTCCCACCACTTCTACGCTGATGACACCCAACTCTTCCTCTCCTCCTCCTCTTTCACTCCTGATCTCCACCACTCCTTATCTTCCTGCCTTACGGCCATTAAAAACTAGATGTCATCTCACTTTCTCTCCCCCAATATTGACAAGACAGTAGTCCTTTTCTTTCCTTCTAACACACTTTCCCCTACTCCTCATTCAATCAACTTTCCCCCTTCTACTCTTCCCATCTCTGCCCATGCTCGCAATCTTGGTCTCCACTTCGACTCCTCTCTTTCCTTCTCCCACCACATTTCTCTCACCTCTCGCACCTGCCGTCACCACCTTTACAACATTCTTAAAATACGATCCGATCCTCACCTTCCACGCTTCTAAACTCTTAATCTCCTCCCTCATCTTCTCCCGTCTCTTCTATTGCTCTTCTCTCCTCTTTGGTCTCCCTGTCTCTCATCTGACCCCCTTCAAATCCATCTACCACTCCTCTATCCATACTCTCCGTCTCCTCGGTCCACGCAACTATTTCCTCCTCACTCTCCCTCCTTGGCTGGCTTCCCTTCCTCTCCCAACTTAAGTTTCAATTCCTCTGTCTGGCTTTCAAATCTCTCCATGACCTTGCCCCCCCACCTCGCCTCTCTCCTTTCATTCTACACTCCCGCCCGCTCTCTCCGCTCCGCTGATCTCTTCCTACTCACTGTACACACCCTTCACCATGTGCCTCTTCACGCTTCCGTTCCTTTCAGCTCTTAGCCCCCCTACACTGGAACTCCTTACCTCTCTCCATCCGCTCCATCCCCACCTACTCCTCCTTCCGCACTGCCTTGAAAGCCCTCCTTCTCCACTCCCCCCCTTGACTTCCTTCCTTCCTCTCTCCTCCCTTCTCCCCTGTCCCCCCTATCCCCTTCATCCCTCCCTCTTCCCCCCCTTTTCTCACACCCGCGGGAATTTAAATCAGACAACTGAATTTGATCCCACTCCCCGACTACCTCCACTCCCTTCCTCCTCACCCTTCCCACGCATCCTCCATCTAAGGACACTGTTCTACGTATTGTTATACTGGTTTGTATCACAATTGTTTATATGCTTCTCCCTCTATTATACCTGTTATATTGTAAAGCGCTTTGGGTTAAAGTGCTATATAAACCTAATAAACATAACATAAACATAAACGTACTTGTTCAGATGTAGCAGGTCTAGAATAGGCCTCCAGCCCCGGTCTTCTTTTTGACTAAAAGGTATCTGGAATAGACTCCAGAGCCCCACAGTCGCCGGGGAACTAGCTCTATCACCCCTTTTCGCAGAACTAGCTCTATCGCCCCTCCTACAAGAGCTGAGGGATGTGGTGCTCCTGCCGGGCCACCGGAGGGATCTGCGGACACCTGCGCTGCAATTCCAGGGTATGTCCTTGGGCGAAAAGCGTCCAGCACTCCTCTGTCAGTGGTGATCTTTTCCCACTTGCTGATGTACCTCGTCAGCCAGCCTCCCACGGGTTGCACGAGTGGGGGCCGGACGTCCTGGCAGGTTTGGGCTTGCTTCTGCGCTGGCGTCCTGCCTTGTGGCCGACGGCAGCAAAGTCCTCCACCGTAGGCCTGGGAACAGCCTCTGTAGGCTTCCTGAGTCGTGGACCTGGAAGGCTGACGGTACGAGGAATGACCTTGAGACAACCTTCTCGACTTCCCTCTGGAGGAGCAAAAAGAAGAGCAGTGCTGCTGAAGTGTGACAAGGGAACGGGCCGTCTCTGTATCTGCCTTCCCAAAAAGATTATCTCAGTTGAAAGGTATGTCCAGCACCCTCGTCTGGACATCCTCGCAGAAATTTGTGGCCTTCAACCAGCCTTGGTGACAAAGGCAGACACTGTTCCCCATCTGCTGGAACCCAGTGTCGGCACTATCCAACACCACTATGATGGCGGGATCCAAAGCTACCTCCCCCTCCTGGAAGAGAGCGATTGCCTCCATCCTCTTGTCATCTGGGAGGAACTCCAAAATCGGACGCAACTTGTACCACAGCTCCCTGTCGTACCTGGCTAGGTTTGCCAGTGCGTTGTCTGCCTTTATGGTGGACGTTGCAGTGTAGATCACCTTTCTTCCCCTCGCTGTCCGGAGGGACTCAAGATGAGGACGGGTTAGCTGACCGTTTCCTCGCGGCTGCTGAAACCACCGAACCCGGCGATGGTTGAGACCTCAGGCACTTGGGTGCAGATTCCAGCCCCCGGTACTTCTTCTCCAGCCTATCCTTCTTGGCCAGAGCTTTGCAAGGGTTCTTTAAGATGGCCAAGCTCTCCTCCCACACATCGTCCAGAACGGGCAACGTCATTATTGTCTTACGCTTGGCCTCGCATCTCTGGTAAAGGAAACCCTCCTTTTTGGTTTCTTAGGGCACAAGCTGTAACAACTCAGAAGCTTTGGCGACCATGGAATGGAACAACCCCACCTCATCCGGTGGGGACGACCTAGGCTGAGGAGACACGCTGCAACGGTGTTGTCTGTTGTCGTGGCCGTATTCGTCTGCGCACCCATGTCTGGGTCTACTGGGGGAGAGGGTGCCCGACGCAGATGTGGAGGTTGAAATTGAGGGAATTGGATGACGCTTCCTCCTCTTCGCAGGCCGCTGATATGGGGCCTGGGCACCATGGGAACCAGGCCCTGCGGCATCCTCTACTGGATCACTGACACCAAGGTGTGGTAGTGGCCAGGATGTCCAGAGACGCATCCCTCGGCTCAGCTGGCATGATCAGAACACTAGGCTCCACGCCATCATTGTGCTGCTCTTCCACGTCCTCGTAGACCGTGTGCAAGGACTCCAGGTCCTCGTTGTCCGTGGACGAAACTTTCATGGCCTGGGACACGGCCTGGGGCTGGTCCGGGGCATCCTTGCCCCATGCCCCCTTTTTTCAACCTTGAGGGGTCCGAGCCAGGCTCAGAGAAGGCATCCCATTCTCCAGGGTGCTAGCAGACTAAGCCAAAGTCACAGCAGTGATTTCGCACCTTGGGGTAGAGACACCTTCTGTGCTGTGGGGGCCACCTTCACAGGATCAGCCCTCTTCGCAACAGCAGCTGCCACCAGCTCTTTTATCAACTAAGACATCTCCTATGCCTTCTTGGCCAGTTCAACGTTCTCCTCCGTCCCTGGCTTCTCCTGCAGTTTAGCCGGGTTGGATGATTTTCTCTTTGAGGAGGAGCTCGAAAGCCAGCTGGATGGTGGTGATGTTCATCGCGCCCTGTCCATCGCAAGATCTGCTTGTGCAGCAACCCCGATGGAACCAGACTTGCGGTTCTTGGACCCCCACAGATGAGGGACATTCAAAGGACATAGAAGACCCCTCCTCGGCCCGGCTGTTCCTGGGTGAGGCATGACCCTGCATGGAACACGCGGCAGAGGACTTGGCGTTCAGCCACGCCACCAGTCTACTGTGCCTAGCCTGCCTTGTCTTCTTGGAGAAGCCGAGGCATATCTCGCAATCTCCTTCCTTGTGGTCTGGATGCAGACAGTAGAGGCACTGCAGGTGTTTGTCCTTCACAAACACATTCCGCACTTGGTGCAGGGCTTAAAGAGGGATCTTCCTTCCTTCCTTCTCCTTCGTTATGTCGGAGGGCACGAAGTAGTAAGCCTGATGGCCTTCTGGAAACTTCGATGATCTTCGCCCTTGAGGGGTGCTGAAATTCACTGACAACGGATCACCGCTGTCGGCAGATGGAGAAAATGGCACACAATCTCTTTTGGAACAAAAATAAACCTTTTTCTGTGGAAAACCCGAAAAACCATAGAAGTAGCTCACAGAGCAAACTCAAGGACTCCCAACAATGAAGCGTGCAATAAAAATCTGAAGATGGATGCCAGAGGAGAGGCTTAGGGAAAGAACTGTCATTGGCTACGGACAGTATGACCCAGAGGACAGTGATTGGTTTAAAGGAGAAATACAGTTTGTAAGTGAAAGTGAAACTTTCTTTTACCGAGGATTCCCAGCCTGACGACAGGGAATATTCCTGAGCATGTGAATCCATGCCAGACCCCATGCTGGAGAAGTCAAGGCTATAGTCTTAAGAAGGGAGCAGGCGGAAAAAAAGTACAGTTTAGCAAGCAAGAAAGATTAAGGGAATGCTCTCACTGTCTAGATTTTGAAATATTCTCTTTATATAGTTTTAAAAGAAATGGTTATGCTACATTTTACAAGTAAATTACCTTTTAAGGACAGTGTTTGTGGGCAGTAACTGCAGCAGACGTCCCTAAATGTTCAGGAAGCAGTTCAGGAGTCTAGTTTGCCATGCTTTTATAGCTTGGTAAAAGATCAGTGTTACTGAAATGGTGAAAACCTGCCACAAAGCTTGCAGCTATTATGACAAGGAGCCTTAAAATTGCAAGCGGTCTGCACCAGTTGTGGCTGTGCTGAGGTTGTACCAAACATTTTTCAATGGGCTCAATGTTATTGAACATGACAAAGCCAGTAAGCGAGTCTCTGGTTGGAGGGAAAGATACTCATCATAATGATTACTGTACCCCTATTTCATGTTCCCCTTTCCTCCAAACTAATGGCACAGTCTGTCCTCGGGAGACAAGAACAGAGCATGATGCAAAGCAGCATCAATTATAAAAACTAAAAAGGTGCCAGGTCGCATGCCATATTGGCAGCTCACTGGCGCATGCTTCTGGGCCAAACTGCCAGTCCTTTTATTGGGTGGTCTTGTGCAATCTTAGGAATAGAGAGGAGGGTGGGGGGGGAACGTGGACGGAACGGCCATAGGGAATAAAGGGGTATATGGGCTAGTAGCACAGCAGTCACTAACGTAATGCTCACTTACTCCTACGTCCTTCCGCTTTCCTCCATAATGATGGGAGATTCAACAGCATACTATAGAATGGGTGGATTCTAGCTCCAATAAGTCATAATCTGATTAGGTCTCTGGTTAACTGAAATGTTCTAGGGGGCATCTCGACCAAACCAGGCATCAGCCCTAGAACTCGTGTCCATGGTCTAATGCTTATAGAATGCATCTGGGGCAGCCCACATAGTCGTCTTGCAAATGCCCTCCAATGGAAAATGTTGCCGGAAGGCAACGAACGCTGACTTCAGGCTGACCAAATGTGCATTCAGACCCTTGGCCAAGGTTGCCTTTCTCAAAGGTCTCCAGTATGCATGACATAATCCATTGAGTGATGGATGGATTCACTTTCGTGCACAGGCCAGAGCCTCTGAATGTTACAAACTAATGATTTGAGGACCTGAAATCTTTGGATCACTGAGTAAAACTGGAGTGCCCTAGCAACATCTAGTGTATGCATAAACCCCTCTGCCTCTGTAGAGGGATGAGAAAAAACAAGTGAATATTGTTTCCGGATATAAATGAAATGCCTATACCACTTTGGGATGAGTGAGGGCCGCTAACTTATCCTTGTGAAAAGATAGAAAGGGTGATTTGATACTCAAAGAAGTGAGAACCACTAGAAAGATTGTCTTCTAAGTGACAAACCTGATGTCTGCAGAGTCATTGGAGGCGCAGTTCATCCCCAGCGTAATGTATAAACCTGTGGCCAAGCCGACGGGAACGCGCAGCAATCCTGCTGGGCGCCAGAACAGAGAAACCCGGCCCACATGAATCTCCTGCAGTGAACGCCAGAACGAAGGAGCAGTGCAATGCAGAACCAGTGCTGAACCCCCACAGGAAGACAGCCGGAAGGGAGCACCTGCTCTATTAGACACGGAACACTTGGTGGATGCCGGAAGGAAGAAACTACGTCTGCCTTTGTGGACGACTGCTGGGAGGAGCACAGCACAGAGACAGAAGGTATGCCGCCTCTCCAGGGAGCCGGGAGGTTGGTGGAAAGGCCAGACCGGATCCCAAGGCGGTGTGAGAGCAACCACATCCCAAGGCGGAGTGAGAGCACCAACACCCCAAGGCGGAGTGAGGGCAACAACACCCCAAGGCGGAGTGAGGGCAACAACACCCCAAGGCTGAGTGAGGGCAACAACACCCCAAGGCGGGGTGAGAGCAACCACATCCCAAGGCGGGGTGAGAGCAACCACATCCCAAGGTGGGGTGAGAGCATCCAGACCCCAAGGCGGGGAGAGAGAGAGAGAGAGAGATACAACCCCGAAGTGGGGTGAAAGAAACCAGGCCCCAAGGTGGGCTGAGAGAAAACAAACTCCCAGGCAGGGTGTGAAACCAGAGACCCCAGGGAGGGGTGAAAACCAGGAGGTAGTTGAGTGGGAAAAACACAATGACATTCCCTGATGAGTAGCCTGAGGAGAGTAAGTACCTGGTGTGGACTAAAGAACCATGGGGTTAACAAGGGTGGGAGACGACCAAAGACTGGGACCAAGTGCCTGGAAATCCAGGAAGAGAGACTAAACAACTCTGTGCAAACTGAGGAGGGAAGGTGGAATAGACATTTGGTGCCTTTACTTTAACTGTGCAACGGGGCAAGAAACCCCTTTCTGATAAAGAGACATCACAGTGCGGTTAGAAACCATCCATCATTCTACTGTCTGGGCAAAAGGCTCTTATTGTACCTTTGTTTAAGTTAGGTTCTTTTAGAGGTAGGGAAAACAAGCAGGCTAGAACAGGTTTCTGGACGGCAGACTTATGTTATTTTGTAGGACTTTTTAAGCTTCTTTCTATCTTTACCCCGTAAGTGCGGAGGACGAGGTATCTCGTTCTCGGCACTACGTCCCAGTGCGGGGTAAGAGATACCTCATCCTCTGCACTACTTACCTTTGGGGGGGCCAATCGCCTTCCCCCCCTTTGCTCCCTCCATCTCCCCGACCCCCAGGTAGTGAAGGGGAGGACTTCCCCTTCCGTGGCTGGGGGTTGACATGATGATGTCGGCACACGCTACATGAGCCGACGTCATCAGGAAATGAAATTTAGATGCTGAAGCCAAAAGGATTCAGCATGTAAATTTCGAAGCAATGATTTTGCGTGCTGCTCTGGCATTCTTTTTTTTTTTTTTATTTGTTTTTGGTTAAAAAAAACCTTTACAAAATTGAATCATATTTATCACATGTTAAACACATCTTACATATACAAATCGTAAAACACATTTAAAACAAATATTAAATTTACAATTTTTGTCATTTCATATCATTGTCCGTTTACAAGACATATATTCATACAATAAATTTAAAATGCGTTCTAATTGATCTATACTTTAAACGGAAGTTTTGAAAATTAAAATCGTACATCTTTGTTAGTTGATTTTTTCTTGGGTTTCAAATCTCTTGAGTTCTGTTTCTATGATTTTTAATAAATTACCCAGGGCTAAAATTAATGGGTAGTGTGCACCGTTCATAAGTCTTTCCCATAGAAATGCGGAACAGTCAGTAAACTCGATATTAACAAATTTAGCCAGATAAAATGTGTGTAGACCTTTAAAGTAACCACACTCCAACACTAGGTGTTTTAGAGTTTCATAGGGTTCTTTACATAGCGGAAATCTACATTGCGTTGTTTGCATATGCATTGCTTTTCCTGCCCAATGCTGGCACCGTTCTTTTGTATGGAATTGATTTAATTTAAAATGTATGTACAATCTCCTAATAACCGGACAAGGAAATAGATTAACATAGCGATTGCAGGGAATTCGTTTCCGCGAAAATTTAGCATATTCGGAGTATGTAGAGTAAGACTATTTGGTCAATTGTTCGAATCCAATCGTCCTCAAATAGTTTTTTCTTAAAGGCAGGACGTAGGCACAAATCCTCAGAAGTTACTTTAAGTCTATCTAATATCAAATTCATTCAAGTTTCAAAGCTCTTAATCGTGGCTACTGAATTAGTTTCCATCGCGTGTTGTAAGTCTTGGTATAGACAATTTCTAGGTGGATTTAATATCTTCGCATAATTTGATAATAAACGCCATACCACTCTGCATGATAGAGAGATCAAGCTTAGCTCGTGCCTAATCATGCAATTTGGGATAGACATTGCGATATTTAAAACATCTTTAAGTATACGTCCTTGTATAGTATCCAAATACTCACATAAGTCAAAAGGACACACATCCAGAATATAAATCAAAACCGCTTGAACCTTCATGGTTAAAAAGTCACACATAGGGCTTAAGGAAAATTGGCAGTATCTTGCAAAAATGATCTTTATTTGGCTCTTTAATGGACATACTTTATTGTTCAATCTTTCTTTCCAGATATTAATTGAAGAGTTACTGCTTAGTTGATAGCCAAGATAACAGATTTCAGACTGTATTTGTATTGCAAGATTGCCCATTTTCCACCTAAATGATTTTAATTTCCTGCCAGCATGTAATATCAGGATATTTGTTTTGTTGACATTCGGTACAAGATTTAAATCCAAGGCATATTTCTCAAAAGCAAGTAATTTCGCTTGAAGGCCAGATGGAGTAGTATCCATTAAAAGCAGGTCATCGGTGAATGCCAACCAGTGTAATCTTATTGCACCTAGCCCAACGGGATACATCCCCAGTTCCTTCCAAATCCGATCTAGATCGCAGATGTACAGATTAAAAAGCATAGCTGCAAGATTACAGCCTTGTTTTAAACCGATCTGAGTTCTAATGGCCTCCGTGATTGCACCATCACTGGATAATTTTACTTTATATGCAGTGTTGGAATGCAGCATTATTAACCAATATATTAATTCTGATGGAATTCCTAGTTGTAGTAATTTAATCCATAGTATGTCCCTTATAACACAGTCAAAGGCACAAGATAGATCAATGCTTGCTATGTAGATCGGATATGCTCCTTTCTTTTTTGTACTAGAAATTATATGGGACATCAATGTAGAGTTCAGCGTAGTGCCCATTGACTTCCTAAAACCTATCAGATTTTGCCAAAATATCATTGGTGGGAATGCACTTTTCCAAGTCGTGGAGAAGAAGGCTTGCAAAAATCTTCGCACATGTATTAATAAGCGATATAGGTCTATAGTTTTGAGGTTCAAGAGCATTGCCTTTCTTATATATTGGTACGATTATTGATGTACCCCATTGCTCTGGTATGTTACCGGTTTTAAAGATCACATCGAATTTAATTTTCAGTATCGCAGCCCATAGCATTGGGTCGGCTTTATACATGCACAAAGGAATGCCATCAGGGCCGGGGGCATTTGATTGAGATAGTTTATTAATTGCCCATATAATGTCTGTTTCGGACCATTTCAAAGTATCCCATTTCGTAAGGGAGTTTAGTACAGGTGTATTAGATTTAAATCGCGATGGCATAGCGAATTTCTCTGTTATGTATGCGGCCCATTTATTAGCCGGGATAATATTCACATTATTAGCAACCTTAGAGCAGGTGGGGTTATGCATAATCGACCAAATATACCTGGAGTCATGTCTACATAATTTACGCACAATTTCACAATTAAGGTTATTCGATTGAGTTTTTTTCAGAATTCTTGTTTCATTTTTAAACTTTAGTAAAATGCGATTTTGTACATATTTGATCTGAGCATAGTTATGCACAAGTTTCTTAACAGTGCGCAACTCTGTTTTTTTCCATTTTAGGAGCTGTATAGCAAGGTCAAACGTATTAATATGAAGTAAACCCTTCGAAAATTGATTTACCTTCAACAGTTTGTATAGCATTGCTAATTATTCCGACTTTTTCTTCCTCTTTGTCGAACAAAGAGACACCGAGATCCCAACATAATGATGTTCTAATGAACTCTGTACTGACTGTCTCTATTTGATTACATAATGCCAAGTTCCATCTCACAGATAGTTTAGGTCGATTAATTTCATATAATGGCAACAAATAATTAATCTTATAGCAAGCATGTGTATACGTTCGATTTAATTGAATGGGAGCATGATCACTCAGGTTAAGTGGATGGATCAGCACCAGAGAAACTAAATGTATCAACTCATTCGAAATAGCAAAATAATCTATCTTGGAAGTATGAATGCCACGACTCCATGTGTGATTAGGACCGTCTACCTGGTAGTTCACAAACGATATCTCCCATGTATCAAGGTAGGCAATCCATTTCGAACCCCTGTTCCTAGCTTCCAACTTCCCCAAGTTAACATTGCAATTCATCACCATATTATTCAAACAACATAAGGAGTTAAAATCACCTGCTATAATAATCTTGGGAACAGCTGCCAGATCATGAATATGTTCCAAACAAAGATCTATGTCGTCGAACATAACGTCTAAGGATACTTTCAAAGGATTCCAGTAGAGTGATAACAAGTATAGGCAATCCTGGGGATCGCTGCCCAGATCTATTTCTATTGCCACCACTTGGGAGGAAAGATGAATCTCAGATGATTTGCATTTAAACCTATTGTTTATTGCAATAGCAATTCCTCCCGTTGGGCGCCCCCAGAGTACCCATATTCGCATGGCTACAAATCGTGCAATATTCATCTAGAGTCAAATCAAAGGTACACATTGTCTCTTGTAAGAAGATATCTGGTTTATCATTATTGGAGAAGGAAGAAAGCCAACTTTGAAGAGCATGGTAGCCACATGAGTTCCATGATATTAGGTTTAAATTTGATTGCTTTTTTGCTAGGCTGAGAACGAAAGATTTTTAAAAGAAGAGATAGAACGCATTAACGGTTCAATCCATGCTAAATTTTGGTTGCCAGCAGTCATAGCAATGATCTGAGATATACAGGTTTGTTCTATGGCCATTCCAGATGATTCAGAAGGGATCACTGTTGGTATTGGAATAGGTTTATGAAGGAACTCTTGAGCATCACATTCACAATTGAAAGTGTGCAGGCTGTAACCCATGTTCTTCAATTCAGTTCTATAACTCCAAATCAATTTTCAACACCATAGAATTACTGACATATCCCAACATTCTATAGTTATTCTCTAGTGGCAAAGCAATTTGTTCGAAGTCCGTGGTAGTTAACATACGCAGTGGCGGTATCTTCGCTAATATCTCTGAAAGGTAAGTTCTATTGATCCGTTTCCCCCTCAAGACTTCGAACTCGCCTTCCAGTCCTATGATATTGAGCTCATCCCTAGGTGATGCATCCTGTTTAAACCTTTGTTCGCCAGAAGACAGGTTACCAGCTGCCAAGCTTAGGTTAGGGATAGCTACTTCCGATGAGGCTAAAGTTACTGGGGAAAGATTCGGAGTATTATAGATGGTAGTCTGGTTAGGGATGTGATCGTCAGCACGTGACACTAGCTGGTATTTATTCACTGCGCTTGGCTCCGGATATTTCAATTCTGATAGATTAAATTCTCTTGCTTGTACTTTTGAAGATAGAGCGCCACTTTCGACTGCAGAATTTAAGATTTGGATCATACCAGTAAGTGATACTGTATCTGATGACTTAACTTGGGTTTGCTCATTACTCCAAGGGCCAGGTAGTTTAAGTGCTG
This sequence comes from Ambystoma mexicanum, assembly GCF_040938575.1. NCBI lineage: Eukaryota > Metazoa > Chordata > Amphibia > Caudata > Ambystomatidae > Ambystoma > Ambystoma mexicanum. The sequence goes on from NC_090929.1 coordinate 437,920,556, forward strand.
GCAATGTAGATCCTAGCTTATGGTTTAAATCAGCAGCATTAATTCGCTCATCACTCTTCACTTGAGTTTGTGCATTGCTCAAGGGGCCAAGTGTTTTTGATAATGGCATTATGGGTCCTAAGTCATGACTTCACTTAGTAGCAATAGTTCGCTCATCACTCCTCAATTCCTGCTCAATCCTATGTACTGAGGTAGTAGGTGTTATATCTATTTTTGCAGCCAGACTAAGGTCTGTATGCTTTCCTGGACCACAAATAAACACATAATTGTTCCTAGTAAGAGGGTGGATTGGTTGTATAGTAGATAAGTCAGGACCGCATACGTCAGCGTATGATGGAGCCGTTGTAAGTCCCGAAGGTTTAGGTATCGAGGAAGCAGTTTTAGTGCTTTTCTCTTCTTCAATTTCTTGCCTAGTAGTTAAAATCCCTGCCTTAGTGGTAGATTTTAGGCCCTTTGATGGGAAGTAATGCCCCAAATCATTTTGAGTTTTTATAGGATCATCATTCGAGGTCACGGAATCCCCGTTCCTGATCCCAATTCCGGGTAACATTTTCTTAGATTTATTTTTGGTAGCTGTTTCAGATAATCCCAGATTGGTCATTTGGGTGACCCCATCGGTCGTTTTTGTTAAACCTTTGGCATTATTTATTTATTTATTTTTTTTGTTAATTTTCGGGGATAATGGATATACTAGTAGTGCACGACTTTCTTCCGAAAGCTGATCTACAATGTCATCTTCTTGGTGGGAAGGTATTTCATGCTTCATTCCTGATTCAATCTTTTCACCTTCAGTACTTAATTGATCTTGGGATTTTAACATTTGTTTCTCTTTTATACGTTTCTCAGCTCGTTTTTTTGCTTTCAGATGGATTTTTTTAATACGTCTTGAGATAAACGAGGATTTATCACTTTTAGCCGTATTCTCCTCGTCTGCCGTCTGCTCTTCGATAATTTTTAAGAGTTCAGACAGACTATCAGGAGATACAGACAAAATGTTAGGCTGAGGGGAAGAAGGCTTTGTGTCAAATGTAGATTTTATCTTTCTGATATCCTGCTTCATGGATTCGATATCAGTACCTAAGGTTACTAAAATATTAGCCAAATCTATGGGTGGTAATCGTGGTTGGTCCTCCTTAATTCCACGAAGTTCCAAGTCCTCATTTGGAAAGTGGCACTGAGTTTATGTTCTAATGTCAACGTTTCAGAAATGCCAGGAGGTTTATGGGAACTAGCGGCACAGGGGCAGAACAGCTGAACAAATGTCTCTTTGGCTAACATAAAGCCTTCGAGGCGATTGAGTTTCACAAGTATCTCATTAGATGTGGACTTCATTTCACGCAGTTCTAGGTGTGTGAGATCATGGCCTTTGTCTAAGAGGTCAAGAATTCTTATAATCACCGGAAAAGAGTAAGGGCTGGGTGGTGAAGAGGTATGCGACAAATCATTTCCCTCCTGTGCATTTTTGCCATGTCCAGAAAAAGGTTGCTGGGTAGAGTCTGACAAAAGTTTTTCAAATTGCTTAGCAGGTGTTCGCGATTGTGTTGGGAAGGTAGGACTAATGATATGGTCGTATAGTAGTTTTTTGTCTATTAATGGAGTTAACGCTCCTATAGATAGATAGATGCCTTAATACGTTTATTCAATTCAAAAAATGGGGCTAGATCATTGCCCAAGGTACCAATGGTACAATTGTCTTCCACATAGGAACTCTCCATAGCCTCATTTATACTACTTGAAGCTGGAGTCCCGTCACACAAAAAATGTTCTCCTTCTGCTAAGTTATGTACACAATTTTGCTTAGAGGGAGTATTGGTGATACCAGCCATATTACAAGAAACTTTGGTTCCCGCAAGTTTTGCTTCCGTGGATAACTCAGCATAACTCTTATTGTCAAGTAAATAACCCATTAGATATTATATCTACCTCGCTCGGATGCCAAAGGTCACCAATTGATGCTGATAATGGGTATGCGGTGTTGCCACTACATACCAAAGCATCAACTTCGGTCAAGTCCGTTAAGCGGCCGCTACGAAGACCAGCTGCCATTAATCAGTCCTATTTTAGTAGCAATACCTTTGCAACACTACGTTTTAGTAAAAAAAATAGGATCTAGTGCCCACTTACCCACCACCCTAACAGCCAAACAGCCAGTCCACTTGTCAGTCCACTTGTCATGCCACTTGCGATGCGCGCGCGATGCGCGGTCACAGTGTATTTGAATTCTTTTCCTCTTCCTGTTGTGGCGTGGCTACAGGCAGAGTCAGGCTGCTAGGGGTGGTGGGAGGAGCACAGCGGTGGGAGTGGGCACTGAAACAGACAGAGAAAATACGAACGTGAGTGCCTCGAGTAGGTAAGTGAGTAAGTAAGGTAAAACCTTACATGCAATTGCTAGAACAACATGTTTAGACCAATAAAAGGAAAATAATTACTTTAGTCCCAAGTTACGGCAAGTCCGCGTTACGAATGCGGATACTTCCTCTTGCCGACTAGTGGCTTTCCACCAGATGAAGGAACGTGATCGTGAACACAACGCAGCAGCAGTCCAGCCAAACAGCCAGTCCACTTGTAATGCCACTTGCGATTTCTTTGAGTGAGGGCTCGTTGGAAAAGGGGAGACTCTTCCCTTTCCAACAACCCCTCACTCAAGAAGATTGCTGGTCGAGGATCGTACGACCAGCAATAACCACTGGACCACCCCAAGCCAAAAAATGTATAAAAAAGGGTGCACAATGTTTTGCCTTCTTTAGGGGCAGATAGGTGCTGTTTTGCAACCATTTGCCCCTAAGGAAGGCAACAAAAAAATAATATCTGGGGCAGACTTGGGGGCATCAGGGGACTGGATCCTTGCCTGCGTGCCAGCCCCCCTCAGCAACATCGTTCTCCCCTCCACCCCAAGGAGGGGCACATCGTTTCTGCTTCCCTGGGGAGCAAAGTGATGGTCTGACCCCATTTTGCCACCGCTGGGACGCAGAAAGAAGCACTAGACCACCAGGGAAATGTTGGGTGGGGGCCCCCCAGGTCAAACAACCCCCTACCACAATGTGGTTTTTCCTTCTTTGGGGGCAGTTGGGTGCCGTTTTGCAACCATTTGTCCCCAAGGAAGGCAAAACAACATTCCATTACATTGTTAGTGGTACACTTGGGGGCAGAAGGGGGCACATCCTTTCTGTTTCCCTGGGGAGGGGCAAAGTGAGGGCCTGGCCCTATTTTGCCACCCCTGGGAAGCAGAAAGGAGCACTAGGCCATAAGGGAAAGAATGTTGGGGGTGAGGGGGGTGGTGGCTGTTTGGCCTGTTGCAGCACCGCCGGCCATCTTAAATCTCTGGCCAAGCCACGTTAGAGCTTTTCCCTCCTGGAAGGGAGAGGGGGAGGGGGACCCTGCCGGGTCACCTCATGACCGCCAGGGCACGGTCGACACACGTATGAGACAGACGCCCAAGTCCGGTTGCAGCATCCCTGGCCGTCTTAGAACTCTGTCCAGGTCGCGTTACAGATTTTCATTCCTGGGAGGGACGGGTACCCCGCTGGGTCGCCCCATGACCGCCGCTGGGCTGGGGGGACGTTCGACACACATGCAAGGCAGATGCTCTACACCGGGGGCAGCACCCCTGGCTGTCCTAGAGCTCAGGCTGGGCCATTCTACAGCTCTTCCTTCCGAGTAGGGATGGGGGACCTTGCCGGGCTCCCTGGGACTGTGGTTGGACTTGTGGACCATCGACCCACATTGTAGACAGGCGCCCAAGGCTGGGGCCAGCACCCCCAGCCATCCCGTAGATCATGCTGTGCTGTGTTACAGCTTTTCCCTCCGGGGAGAGATGGTGACCCCAACATGGCACCCTGGGACCGTAGCTGGACTTGGGGACGGTCGACCCATATGGGAGACAGGCGCCCAAGGCCGGCGGCAGCACCCCTGGCCGTCCTGGAGCTATGGCCACGCAGCATTAACAGCTTTTCCCTCCTGGAAGGGATGGGGGGAACCTGCCGGTCGTCCGATGACCGGGGGGAGGGTGGGGGTCTACCCACATGTGAGGCAGATGCCCAAGGCTGGGGTAGCACGCCCAGCCATCCTAGAACTCTGGCCATGGCGCGTTACAGCTTTTCTCTCCGGGTAGGGATGGGGACCCTGCCGTGGCTCCCTTAGACTGTGGCCTGACTTGTGGACGGTCGGCCCACAATGTAGACAGGCACCCAAGGGTGGGGGCAGCAACCCCGGCCATTCTGGAGCTCTGCCTGGGCTGTGTTACAGCTTTTCCCTCTTGGGAGGGATGGGGACCCTGCTGGTGTTCCCTGGGACCACGGCTGGACTTGTGGACAGTCGGCCCACATGGAAGACAGGCACCCAAGGCTGGGGGCAGCACCCACGGCCATCCTGGAGCTCTGGCTGTGCTGCCTTACAGCTATTCCCTCCGGGGAGAGATGTGGACCTTACAGGGGCTCCCTAAAACCGCAGCTGGGCTTGGTCCACCGACATGGGGGACAGGCGCCCAAGGCCAGGATCCCTGGTTGTCCTGGACCTCTGACTGCGCCTAGTTGGAGCTTGTCCCTGCGCGTAGAGATGGGGACCCTGCCGGGGCACCGTGGGACTGTTGCTGGACTTGGGGACGATCAACTCACATAGGAGACAGGCGCCCATGGCCGGGAACATCACCCCCGGCCGTCCTGGAGTTCTGGCTGCGCTGCCTTACAGCTATTCCCTCCGGGGAGGGATGTGGACCTTGCTGGGGCTCCCTGGGACTGCCGCCGGGCTTGTGATAAACAACCCACATTGTAGACAGGTGCCCAAGGCCAGGGGCAACACCCCCGGACGTCCTGGAGCTCATGCTGTGCCGTATTACAGCTTTTCAATCCGGGAGGGACGGGTAACCTGCCTGGTCATCCAATGACTGCCACTGAGCTGGGGCAGTCTACCCACATGTGAGGCAGATGCCCAACACTGGGGGTAGCACCCACGGCTGTCCTAGAGCTCTGGCCATGCTGCGTTTAACAGCTATTCCCTCTGAGTAGGGATGGGGACCCTTCTGTGGATCCCTGGGACTGTGGCTGGATTTGTGGACAGTCGACCCACATTGTAGATAGGCGCTCAAGGGTGGGGGCAGCACCCCCAACCGTCGTGGAGATCTGGCTGTGCTGCTTTAGAGCTTTTCCCTCCGGGTAGGGATGGGGACCCTGATGGGGCTCTCTGGGACTGCCGCTGGACTTGGGGACAATCAACCCACATAGGAGACAGGTATCCATGGTTGGGAACATCACCGACTGTCTTGGAGCTCTGGCTGCGTTGCGTTACAGCTTTCCCTCTGAGGAAATACGGGAACCCCACTGGTGATCTCTGTGACCGCCGCTGTGCTTGCGGACGGTGAGCCCACATGGGAGACAGGCACCCTGGCCACTGGCAGCACCCCCGACCATCCTGGAGCTCTGGCTGCATTGCATTACAGCTTTTCCCTCTAGGTAGGAATGGGTACCCTGCCGGTACTCCCTGGGGCTGCAGCTGGACTTGGGGACGGTTGATACTTTTTTGTTTTCGCCCAGTTAAGCGCACACACACGTGAGGTACCATTTTCGGACACATGTGGGAACTTGGGAAGGTAGGACGTGTTGTTGCCGGCGTGTTTTGGTGGTTTCCTGGTGGTAAATGTCTGAAAATTGTATTTTGTTCCCTACATTTTGCCCTTTGCCAGGCCTTGGGGGTAATACATACTCTTCCGTCCCATCCCCTTTCCTCCATACTGCATGGGCGTCACTACCAAGGGACGGGAGACAGAACCTTTTTCACCAGAAAAAACCTTCTTCCCCTTTAAATTAATTGGCATGCGGGGGGTGCAGCCCTGGGAGCATGCGCTGCCCTGACTCCGCCCTCCGGCACCACACTTCAGTCCCCTTTTCTGCGTCTACGGGAATGGGCCGAATTCACCAGCACTCCTGGGTTTGGCTTCGGCCATGTAATTCCACGCGCAGATACTACCTTCTTCTGTCTTCTCATACAGGTACTCGTCACACTCCTCCCCGGCGCATGTCGACTTCCACAGGGTTCAGCAGGTATCCATCCTGCGGCGGGCTCTTCCCAACTTCAGACTCACACGCCCTCTGCCTACGTTGGCTTGGCCCAGACCACTGTTGGCAAGCTTGTACAGAGTGCGATGCCCTGTCATTGAGGTCTCTGAAGAACAGACTAGTCAGATTGAGAGAGCTCTTCCAGAAGTCACCTCCAGAGTACCTCAAGGACTTTGTGAAAAATCGATCCAGGTACCAGCACATGCACCGAGGCTGCTTCAGCTACCGGCCTACAGGCCGAGGGATCCTCCCGGTGACAGTGTTGAGGGACTGGAAGGTTCTTGTACCGGGTCTTCAACCAAGGGGGTCCACCCTTGTACTGGCATTATGTCCGAGGGGCCACGCCGTAGTATCGGCAATACATCAGCGGGGCCACGCCACCAGATTAGCAACATGACCATACAGTGATCGTGAAACACGTTAGACAACTAAATCAGGAGTATAGAAACAGGGATCCTGATATTTGTTTCAAAACAATAAGGGACTTTATGACATAGGAATACGTATGTTGTCAATTGTGATTTTGACTCCATGTAACCTATATTTTTCCAAAATATTTTCTTTGAGAATTACTAACCTTTCTTTTTATTCCAATTATCTGTTTTTTCATTCAATTAGTTTTTTTCTATGAATATATGTAATTGTTATAATTCATTCACTCTTTATGAAACTGTCTTTGTAAGTTATTTGTTATTATTTATTATATTTGTAATCATTACATTTTTGATCAACCCAAGACATGTATATGTTTTCTTATACTTTGTGACCTTTATTGAGCACAGAACAATACTTGATGGATTCTAATGAATAAGGATATACAATTAAATTGTCCCCTAGTGTGGTTTCCATTTTTCTCTTCGTTCTAGATTATATACTGCCCTGAATGCACACCCACACCAAAGGGCTACCCTACTTTATGTGTATCACGCCTTAGCACCGGCAATACGTCCAAGGGGGGCCTAAACGCAGTCTACTGGGTCTAGGCCCGAGGAGCAGGATAGGCCTCGCGATCCACACTCAAAGAGTCTTGGAGGAGGCTGGGCACAGCGAGCCGAGCAATTCGACGCAGGACTATGGCAGCCATGCCAGACATCAGCACCCGTCCAACGCCATTCCAGGAGTTCGGCGAGGAACGACTGTCAAGGTGAGACTGGCCTCAACCAGGTACGTGGCCTACAGCCTATCCTTCATTTGCGTAGGGCAGGTTCCTGCTGTGTCCATATGGGCAGGGTATGCAGCAGCCTCCCGCTACCCCTTCTATATCCCCTACCACTCCTGCGGCCTGTGAAGACAGGTTCTTTGAGAGGTTCCTCTGGCTCATGAAGTCCCCTCGGATTGGGGGTTATCCTCAGGGATGCCATCAGGGACGTGCTCCCTCCAATGCTTCCAGCACCTCAGGCTCCTCCGCCGGCACCCCTGGCGCAGCCTCTTCCTCCAGCCAACCAGCTGATTCCTCAGGTGGTTCCGTACCAGCCTCCTCCACAGCCTCCGGCTCCGGTCCCGGTACCCCAGCCGCCGGCTCCCGCTACTCCCCACCGACGCAGGACCCTCCTGACCCTCAGGACACGGATGAGGAGGAGGACCCTGACATGCCCTCGTCAGCCAAGGCCTTCCACATGAACGTCTGTCATGGCTGGCGGAGTACCTGTGCCTGCTTCAACCAGAGGTCGAGCAACCGGCAGAGGGGGTCCTTGCTGAAGTCCTCACACGGTGCCCCTCTGCCAAAACAGGAATTCCACTGCAGACCGATGTCTCCCTGGCCAAAAAGGATTGGCTCAAGCCCCACTCTGTCCAGCCGGTCAATTGACGCCTGGACGCCAAGTACAGGCAGATGGAGGGGGAAACACTCTTGCTATTGGCCCATCCTCAGCCACACTCCTCAGTGATCGCTGCGGCATCACTATACTCCAAGCCGCAGTCATCCTCAGCTTCCTCCTCTGCGACGCTACTAGGCAAGGAGGAGAAGATCTTGGAGGCTTATGGGAAGAAGCTGTATTCCAACGCATCCTTGCATCCTCGTCAGGCCAACGCAGATGCCATGCTGACTGCTGCTAACCAGAGGTTACGGTGGGAAATTGCAGACTTCCTCCCAGAACTCTCTACACAGAGCCAATCACGTTTCAAGGCGGGACTGGCTGAGGCCAAGCTGGTGGTGCAGGACCACATGGTCCACCGTGGCCCATATTGGCACCTCTGGCCATGCCATTTGTATCGCCACGGACATGAGAAGGACAGCCTGGCTCCATGCAACGAAATTCAACCCGGACGTCCAGGAACGCATCTTAGATCTTCCGTTCAAAGGGGGTGACCTCTTCCACTCCACAATGGACGAGGAGCTGGACAAAAAGAAAAACAGCTCACAAACGGCCAAGTCTTTATCCATCTTGACAAAGAACACGCCCAAATCGTACACCCAGTCACAGCAGCGCTCCGACAAGGGGCGTACGTATGGAGGGTTCTTCGGCTTCCAGAAACAGAGGTCCAGGCAGCCGGACCGCTCGCCAACTCCAAATAGGCACAAACAACAAAAAAGGGGTGGGGGGGGGGAGTAAAGGCTTTTTCCAGTCCCCCTCCTCCGCAGCAACCTCTGAGGGGAAAGAAGGCATGACACACCCCTTTGGGTCCATGTGTCTCCAGTGGGGGGCAGGCTTGCTCTCCATGCACATTTCTGGCACCAGAAGTTTGCGGGCCCCTGGATCCTCTCCGTAGTATCCATGGGGTACCGCCTACCCATCCCAGACTCTCCTCCACTCTCTCAAGTTGGGACAGCAACTCTTCTGGCGGAGATCTGCTCGCTCGTAGAGAGCAAGGCCGTGGAGGAAGTCCCAGCCTCCCAGTGAAACTTGGGCTTTTACTCCAGTATTTTCAACATTCAGAAAAACAACCAGGCAGGCCTGAGCGTTGTGCTGGACCTTTCCAAGCTCAACCTCTCCTTACCTCTACAAAAATTCAAGATGGTTACTCCAGCTTTTATAGCCGAGACATTGTGCAGGGGAGACCGAATGTGCTCCCTCGATCTGAGGACGCGTACCTACACGTCCCGATTTTGCAGACACATCCTTTTTTCCTACGGTTCAGGATCTTGGGCCCCCATTTCCAATACAAGGTCCTTCCTTTTGGCCTCAACTCGGCCCCCAGGGTCTTTACCAGACTCATGAATACTGTGGCTGCCCTCCTCAGAGCACAGGGCCTCCACATCTACCCATACCTCGACAACTGGCTCATTAGGGCTACATCTCCGGAAGCGGTTCACCACTCTTCCCATGTCCTTATGAACACACTGCACGATCTGGGCTTCACGCTGAATCTCAAGAAGTCGCAGCTGCAGCCCACGCAGACTCTGACATTCTTGGTTCCATTTGAGACACGTGCTCCGAGAAGGTGTTTCCGTCGGAGGACAAGATCGTAGCCATCAGGAGGGCCACAGCTCACTTCCTCAGAAGAGAGGTGACCTCGGCCTGGTGGTACCAGCATCTCCTGGGTATCTTGGCAGCGGTCCTGTTAGCCGTCCCACACACGAGACTGAGGATAAGGAGGATTCAGCTGCACTTCGCAGCTTCATGGAACCAGGAGCAGGGCTCTCAATCCGAGATGATCAATGTTCCTCCATCTCTTCGCCCGGACCTCACATGGTGGTCCAGGGACTGCAACCTACAGACGGGCAAGCCCTTCCGGCCTCCCACCCCGCAGGTCACCATCACCACGGACTCCTCGCTCGCGGGCTGGGGAGCCACCCACCCTGGACAATCTCTTGGTCCACGCCACCTGGACTTGACAGGAGCAAGAATTCCACATCAATTTGTTGGAGCAGAATGCCAACTTGCTAGCGCTCAGAGTGTTCCTTGCACTTCTCAGGGGCAAGGTTGTCCTCATCTAGACTGACAACTCGACCGGCATGTACTATGTCAACAAGCAGGGAGACAACAGATCCCCTCCACTGTGCAGACTGGCAATCAGAATGTGGGAGTGGGCCCTGGAAAACAACATCTACCTCACGGCAGTCCACCTTCCGGGGGAATCCAACCTGGAAGCGGACAGGCTCAGCAGGTTGGGAGCAGACAATTACGAGTGGCAACTAAACAACCTCGTTATTCAGGAGATCTTCAACAGATGGGGTCTGCCACAGATGGATCTTTTTGCCACCTGGCACAACAAGAATTTCCCTCAGTTCGCCTCCTGGCAGAGACAGGGCCCCGGCTCCCTGGGCGACGCATTTTGGATTCAGTGGAACGGCATGTCAGCGTACGCCTTCCCGCCCACTCTGCTGATTCACAGAGTGATTTGCAAGATCAAGGAGTCTCGCCAGCTCAATATCATTCTAATAGCTCCCTGATGGCCGGCCAGGCCACCGTTCTCGGAGCTGCTCAGCCTCTCGGAGATGCCTTCCATTCACCTTCCGACAGGCCCAGCACATCTTCTGGCGCAACAGGGGGGCAGGGTCATCCACCCTGCGTCACAGAAACTAGCCCTCACAGCGTGGATCCTCAGCAGGTAACGCTAAGGCACCTCAGCCTCTCAAAGGCTAATCTGGAAATCATACAGGGCGCAAGGAGCAAGGCTACCAGTGCCCAGTACAAAAGTAAATGGACCAGGTTCTGCCACTGGGCAGGCTCCAAGGAAATTGACCCTCTGGCATGTACTCTGGATGACGTGCTCTCCTTCTGGGCGCACCTCGCCCACTCGGGCGTGCAGGTGGACACCTGCCGCACTTACCTCGCAGCCATCGGGGCTTACAGGAATTCGAGGAGGGGGTCTTCTCCTCATCCAATCCGATGGTCAAGAAACATTTGACGGGGTTTGCAAGGCTCTATCCGCCCATCAAGAGGCCACACCACGTGTGGGACCTGACTATAGTCTTGGGCGCCCTGGCGCACAAACCATTTGAGCCAGTGGCGTCCGCGGACATCAGGCTGGTCACCATTAAGACAGCCTTACTAGTTGGCCTCACCTCGGCTCGCAGAGTCAGCGATATCCAGGCACTGGTCATCTCAGAACTATATACTACCTGTCACAAGGACAAAGTAGACCTGCGGACACACCCAGCATTTATTCCTAAGGTGCCGTCTGCTTTCCATTTGAACGAGGAAATAGACCTTCCTACGTTTTTTGCCGATCCTAAGGAAGAGGCACATAAGAGTTCTGCACTGCCTGGATGTCAGGCATGCCCTGAAATTCTACCTTGACAGGACCAAGGGCTTCCGCAAATCAGATGCCATGTCTGTCACTTTCGGAGGTGCAAGACCAGGCTATCAGGCCTCCAAGGCCTCCATATCCCACTGGATCGTCTCGGCCATCAAAGAGGCATACGAGGGCCAGCACAAGCCGCTTCCGGCGACCATGCACGCCCAAGCAGTGAGGGCCAAGGCAACGGCCATCGCATTCCAGCGCCATGTCAGTTGGCAAATTATATGCAGGGTGGCCACTTGGGCCACTCCCTCGGCTTTCTGCAAGCATTACTGTATGGATGCCGGCTCTAGATCGGATGCAGCTTTTAGACAGGCGGTTCTCAGGAACCTATTTGCTTAAGGAGGGTCTCCTCTCCACCCTGGGGCTAAATTCAGTTGTAATCGCCCATGCAGTATGGAGGAAAGGCGACGGGACGAAAGAGTAATTATAAATTTCTCACCGTAGTGACTAACATACTCTTAGTCCTTAACCCCTTTCCTCCATACGTCCCATCATCTCCCCCCCTAATAATACTGGTGTCAATAGGCAATGTTAAATCTATTGTCAACGCGTCAAGGACTGAGGTGTGGCGCCGGAGGCCGGAGTCAGCGGAGCGCATGCTCCCAGGGCCGCACCCCTGAACGCCTCTAAATTGAAAGGGGAAGAAGGTTTTTTCTGGTGAAAAAGTTTCTGTCTCCCGTCCCTTGGAAAGGACGCCCATGCAGTATGGAGGAAAGGGGACTAAGAGTATGTTCGTCACTACGGTGAGTAACTTATAATTTCTAGGGCGATTCAAAAAAGTCAGACCTGTTTGGATTCCCACAGGTGTCTTCTTTTCAGAAATGCATCAGGTTCCCTGTTTTCCTTGGTCACTGTGACACCGCAGGCACAAATCTGTGGGCTGTCCAGGCGGCTAAATCCAGTATTCCCCAGGGTGTTTGATGTACCAATGGTTTAGCCTTTTCCCTTTGCGTCCAGGCCAATGCATCGACACATGTAAGGTACCGTTTTTCATTGTGACACCTGTTGGAATGTGGAAAAGTGGGACAAGTTTTCTCTTGGTTTTGATTAGGTTTTCATACATTTCCTACTTACACAACCCTTTCATTTCCCAAATGTGACCTACAGTTAGTTGCTGCTTTCGGCACTGTACGCTTTTGTAACCTGCGCAAGTCACCTATCTTTCAAAAGGTCTGCCTGTGCTCTTTCAAAAAATGTATGCTTGCCATTCTAAACCACATTTGTTTTCTTCATTTTCAAATGCTAAGTACATCTGTTTAGGCCATCAGCATAACAATTCTGTGTACCATGGCACAGTTTTTTACTTGTGGTATTGCTTGTTTTGTGAAACGTTACACAAAATGTGTGATTTCCTAACTAGAGGAGTCGGGGGAATGTAGCAGCGGCATTGCTTTTCAAGTCCAAGCATGTCCAGCACACACCTTTTTTTCTGTCATTTTTCAAATTTCTTTTCACAAACAATTAGAATTTTAGCTAAATAGTTGTTGGCTGACCTGCGCAAATGACAGATTCCTGAACTTGGAATTTTGTCTACATTTCGGAAATGTATGCCTTTCCGTCTTCCTATTCAGTTTTCCTACCCTCTTCTTCCATTCCGTCCAAGCATGTCCGATTGAAAAAAGAGAAAAATCGCATACCTCTCACAAAATGGGTGGTAACCTTATGCAAAATGAGTTTTTTTTGTTTCCACTCAACCTGTTCTTGAAAGCTTGGAAAATGGTGAATTCAGAGCAGTAAACCATTTGTTCCTAGTTCTTACAAGGACCAAACCACAGGCTTCTTTGTACCTCAGTCTATTGTTATTTTCTGAAATAAAAACATGTTGTCAATTTTTTGGTTATTTTGTACAGCAACCTAGGAGTCCTTGGCAGCGTTATGATCGTCTCCATGTGGGAAGAAAAAGGGGAAAATGTTGCCGGGATATCACTTGTAACAAAAAAGTTACAAAGGATTGAATGGGACATACTGAAATTTCCAAAAAAAGGCTCAGCACTGGGAGCGAAAACCCTAAGCAGTTAAGGAGTTAAGAGTAGGGCGAGAAACTTGGGGACAGCTTAGGTTTTGGTATTCAAACAAAGTTCTACTTTACCCAAAATCCACCTTGTCTGTCTCCTGATTATTGGTTACCACAATACTTTAGGTACACAACACACATTAAAAATATACTTGGTGCATGTATAAAAACAGCAAATTGCCCCAAGACACTTCTCACCAATTAAAATGTAAGTGCAGCCCACTACCTAGTGCTAGGCACACAGCATTGACAAGAGAGGGTACAAAGGGGGTGCAGACAGCAGAACACAATAATAATAGATAAAACAGGATCCCAATTGTCAACAACATAGCCGTAGTGTTTCTATCCCCCTAGAACATAATATTTGGAAAATACAATTGTACAGTCTGTGTATGACCAACAGAGGGCAAACCAGTCGACCACAAAGCCAGAGGCCATGAGAAGAACAAATTACTTACCACTAGTAATTTTCTTTCTACTCGATGTTCCTCCCATGGATTCCGCATTTTAGATATTAACCGGCTTTGCAGCTCTCGGAAACTTTTTCCCCATCGGGGGGCGTTGTGCGCACTGGCGTTAATGGCTGTCGAGTCGCCACCTCTGTGACCGGATGGGACGCTGATGCAGATACGAATAAGCATGATCGGCGCCCCATGAACTTAGTTGTCGTTTTTTCCCCCATCGTATAGCCGCGTTAGGAATTTGAGCCAAAAATGTTTAGCGTTAAAGGAGAGCCATCGTATAATTGTATTAGATAGCTCCGTAATTGCGGAGTAGGCTGGGAGGGTGATGAGCAACATCCAGTAGAAAGAACGGTGTGCAGTCATAATGTCGACATCAATAATGTCGACAGTCAAAATGTCGACAAATTAATGTCGAAAAACAATAATGTCGACAAACAAAAATGTCGACATTATTCGATATTTTTTCAACATTAATTTAGTGTATGCATAAATAAATAAATAAATATATATATGATGTGTTGAGTATGAGGGGTGGTTGGGGGGGTGTGGGGGGGCGGCAGGGGGGTGTTGGGTGAGGGGGGGTTGGGGGGGGACCCCCCCATAGTAAATACAATTTTTATTTATTTAATTATTGAATAAATAAATAAATAAATAAATAATTGGTATGTGTTGAGTATGAGGGGTGAAAGGGTGGTTGGGGGGGTGTGGGGGGGCGGCAGGGGAGTGTTGGGTGAGGGGGGGTTGGGGGGGGACCCCCCCCATAGTAAATACAATTTTTATTTATTTAATTATTGAATAAATAAATAAATAAATAAATAAATAATTGGTATGTGTTGAGTATGAGGGGTGAAAGGGTGGTTGGGGGGTGTGGGGGGGGGGTGGCAGGGGGGTGTTGGGTGAGGTGTTGATAGTTTTAAGGGTTTATAGTCATAATGTCAAAAAAAAAAATGTCGACATTTTTTTTTCGAAAAAATGACTTTTTACATTATAAGTATAGGATGTCGACATTATTATTTTCGACATTTTTGTCTGTCGACATTTTTTTTTCGACATTATGACTATAAACCAGAAAGAACATTAGCAGGAGGAAGTAATTGGTTCTTCTAACAAATGGTGTCCTCCCATGGATTCCTCATCTTAGATAGACTCACATAGCAATAAGACCCTTACGGAGGAGGGGAGGAGCGAACTCCATGTCGATTATGTCACTGCCTGTTGGAGGACAGCCCTGCCAGAACTAGACTCAATTGCAGACACTGTGTCCAGGTAGTAGTGTTTTGCAACCGTGTGTATGGAGTATCACGTTGGGGCCTGACAGATATCCTTTACAGGTACTCCTCTTTTGAGAGAAGGGGTTGCTGCCACAACAATAGTGGAATGTGTCCTGAAGCCTTCAGGCATTTCACTACCTGCTCTGGTGTAGTATTCAGAAACACAAAGCACTATCCAGCTAGAGATGGCTTGCTTTGTTATTCCATTGGCCGTTTTTGGGCCTGTATATCCAATGAAGAGCTGGTCTTCCAGCCTGAATTGTCTTGTCCTAGCGAAGTAGAAACTCAGAGCCCACTTGGGATCGAGAACATGCATGGGATCGAAGGACCATGAAAGGTGTCACAGGGAAAGTGTTAGTCATGCCTTTTATAAATTGCACCACAAGGGGAATCGAGAGGTAAGAACCTTGTTCTGGCGTGCGCTTGAAAATATAAAGCACTGCTTGATAGTGGCGACCTGCAGGCTTCTCTTGCCAAATGAAAAAGGAAGGATAACGCCCTTGAGGTGTCACATAAGAAAGGATCCACATCCTGTGCTCTGCACCAACTGCAGCATTTCTTCCAACGGCAGTGGTATAAAGCTTTGTTGTTGGCCTTCTGGCCAAAAGTAACACCTCCAACACGTCTTCCGGAAAGGTCCCAATCCCTGTGCCGTGAGAGAGGAGGTCTGGAAGGCGATGTGGAGGACAGATGGCCATGTGAAGAAGGTCCTGTACCACGTTCTCCTGGCCTAGTCCGGGGCAATCAGGATCATGGCTGCTCCGTACATCTTCAACATGTTGATCACTTGAGGAATGACGGGAATCGGTAGGAACGGGTATAGGAGCTGAAGTTCCAGTCCAACTCTAGTGCTCCTCTTTGGGGAAATTCCCAGAAGCAGAAAGGTTTGCACTTCCTGTTCACACTGGAGGCGAAAAGATCCACTTGAGGGGTTCCCTAAAGGGTGAAGATCTGTATAACCACCTAGCACAGCTCCAATTCTTGAGAGACAGAGCCCTGCATGATCAGGGCGTCCGCCGTCGTATTCTCCTTCCCGGCGATGTGAAATGCTGATAGGGAGATCTTGTTCTGCAACGCCCACAACCAGAGCAGCATCACCTCTCTGCATAGGCGGAGTGACCCTTCACCACCTCTCTTGTTGATGTAGTGCATGGCCACTGTGTTGCCCGTCATGATCAGGACAGTCTTACCCTGTATGGTGGACAAGAAGGCCATCAGCATCTTTCTGATCACCATCAGCTCCAACAGGTGAGCGACCCAGCCTTTCAGAGATGTGTCTGTCATTACGGTTGCCTATGGCCACACTTGCCAAAGCAGCTCTCCCACCATCACTTTCTCAGTGTGAGTCCACCACAGGAGATCCTGAGCGACTCTGCTTGGGACTTGAATCAAGTCTGTCATACAGCCAGAGTACTGAGACCACTGACACCTGGGGGCCCATTGGAGCGATCTCATTCTCAACCAAGCTTCTGGCACCCAGAAGATGCAGGATGTCATGAGGCTGAGCAAGCAACGTAGGAAGTCTAGGACTGGCAGGTATTGGTCGTTCTGGAATTGGGTGACCATCTGCATAATGTCTAGAGCCCTCTCCTCTGGAGGAAAAGCCTTGTCCGAGAGAGAATCCAGGACTGCTCAGATGAATTGGAGCTTTTGAGAAGGTGTCAACAGAGACTTCTTTAAATTGAGGGCGAAGCCCAGTGTGGGGAGGAGGTGGCAGGTGCGATTGAGGTGATCCAGGACTTGGTGTGGAGACCGTGCCCTGATTAACCAATCATCCAGGTAGGGAAAGACATGGATCCCCCTCCCTTTCCTGAGACTGGCTGCCACTACCGCCAACAGCTTGGTGAAGACCCTCATAGGCAGAGGTAAGCCCGAAAAGCAGAACTCTAAACTGGTAGTGGGTAGTGAGTGTTGCCTATGGCAAACAACAGGTACTTCCTGTGCTTATGATGGATCGGCACATGGAAGTAAGCCTCCTGTAGGTCAAGTGAGACCAACCAATTCTGAATTTCAAGGGTCTGTAGGATCTGCGTGAGTGTTAGTATCTTGAATTTGTCTTTCCTGAGGAACTTGCTCAAGCGCCTCAGGTCCAAGATGGGTGGAACACGTCTGTCTTTCTTTGGGACCAATGAATTGTGGCAGTACCACCCCCCCTGTTCCTTTCTTGAATAGGTACCAACTATATGGAACCCTTCTCCAGAAGTGAGAAAACGTCTTGCAGGAGCAAAGGGTCTGGAACAGGAGGTAGGATGACCCGAGGGGGGCAATCCGGCAGGTGCTTTAAAAAATAGGAGGCAGTAACCTTGGGAAACCACCTGAAGCACCCATGCATCCGTAGTAATGGCGCACCATTCTTGCGAGTGGTGTGATAGATGGCCCCCTACCGGCATAGTGTGGCAGAAGTCCTTAAAGAGGTTTTGTGGTGGGGTGGCACTGGAGGGGTCAGTCGCGGAAGCGGCCTGTATCCTGCCTTCTCTACCTCTGGAAGGTTGAGAGAAACCTCTTGGACCTTTTTCCTTTCTATCTGTAGCTGTAGAAACTAAAATGCTTCCATTGAGAGGAAAGTTGAGCAGGTAGCAGCAGCCTTGGATGTCTGTAGTTTCTCAAGACTGTCATTCGCCTTTTGGCCAAACAAATGTGAGCCGTCAAAAGGCAGGTCAAGCAGCTTCGCTTGGACGTCCTGCACAAATCCGGATTCTCTCAGCCAGGCGAATCTTCGCATGACAGAGCTTACTACCACTGATGATCTGACACAATCAGCTGTGTCGAGTCCTGACTGCAGGGATTGGTGCAGTGCTTTCTTGCCATCCTCCACCATTCCTCATGTCACCTTCTGAGATGTGTTTGGCTGCATCTGCAATCACAACCCAAAGTGTGTGTGGTGTGTCTATGTACTTTGATAGTGGACATGAAGTGTTAACTGACTTAACTGCCACACTGTCAGAGGCAAAAACCTTTTTAGCTAAAAGTTGTAACGCTGGACATGCGTGTCAGGAGTTAAAGACGGGTAGTGTGAGAAACCTGAGGGTATTCACCCAAGTATCAAGTAGACCTCAGGAATTCCTTATTCAGGTGGCCAGGTAAGGGTTGGCGCTCTCAGATCACAACCCTGGGGGTGAATGAGCGAGGAAGGATCACCTGGGTAGGGGAGCCCGGGGATATGCTCAGGGGAATGCCCTAGGTGAGACGCTGTACTATACCGGAGAAAGGGACAAGGAAGAAGAGGTCCTTGAGGCTTTTATGGGCTGTATCAGCTCGACCTCCCTTCCACCAAATGAACCTTCTTTTTGAGAATCCACCACCCACTCCCCATCTGGTGAAATCCATTAGACACCCTGTTGCAATTAGAAACCACATTCCCCAGAATACCTGTTTGCCAGTTTCCTACCCGAATACTCCCAACCATTCCTCTCCACGTCCCTATGATTATTCTTTCCGAACACCCAATCTACCTTGACAAAACTCTACAGTTCTCAATCCCCTCTGTTCATTTCACAATACCGGCTATCCATGTTTGCTTCATAAACCCTACCAATCCGGCCCCTCTGACTGCCATTTTCCGAACTCACAGTCAATTGTGACCAACAACTACAGTTCCCACCAACCCTCTTACCCGTTTCACAGACCCTACAAAAACCACCCTTCCAAGATCACCACAAACCCCTGTAGTACAAGGGTTATAATCCCATACAACACCTCTTCCTCTCCATGTCCCATAGGATACACTTAACACTCCCCCCCCACCCCCTTCCAACACAAACCCTTTTCTGCACCATGGAAAACAACAGACTATTTCCAGAGCTGTTCACCTGACGTGTCCCAACCCAAGGGCCAGGCAGAGTCAGGCAATTTACCAGAATCACACACATCTGACAGCCCTTTCCTTTCACCACAGGGATAAAAGGTGGAGCACGAGAGCACAGGACGAGCAAGGCAGACCGCACGACCTGAGAGCTAACTCAGCACGGCAGTTTAAGAGGCAGAGAAAGATGGTGCATACAGAGAGGGAGACAAGAGAGAAGCTACCTTGCCCTTTCTGACCAAGGCCTGTGAAACCTCAGTGGAAGGAATTGTAAGACTGCGAACAATAGCCAGCGTGTGTTGCAGCAGGTGTCAACGGTACACGGTACACAAGACCTTCCTCTGCTGAAAACCAAGCTAGGGATAGATGCTTGTCTCCATGGTACCAACCTTGACTCCAAAGAGAAAAAAAGCCAAGCAGTTCATCACAGTTGGTGAATCGAGAGGAAAGTCGATAAGAAACCGAACTGTGCTGAACAAAAAGTAGCAAACGGCTAATTGAACTATGAAAGCATAAAGAGCAATTGATGTGAGAGGGGGGAAAACCAGAAACAGAGGAGTCCGGCACCATCTGGGGGCTCACGCAGGAAGCTTTGGAAGATTACCCAAGTATTGAAACTACCAGAACAAGAAGGCCTTGGGAAAGGCGAGAAGGGAGTAGTTTCTTACCTGTAACTCCATTTCTCCAGCGTTGGTATCTTTCATGGATTCACATGCTTAGAATATTCCCCGTCGTCAGACTGGGAACCCTCGGTACACATATATAGTCGTTTCCTATAGGAAAAAACTTCCGACACTTGTGTGTCCTATCCACATCTACGTCCTCCCCGGGGCCGTCCACGCATGCCCCATAGGACTTAATGGTATAAAAGCCCCGCCCCGCGGGTCCCGTCAGATTTCGACCCCTCCAAAGTAGAAAGGGGGAAACCTGTTTATGCACATATCTTGCACATTGCATTTCGGGGAGGCTGGTGGGCGCATGTGAATCCATGAAAGATACCAACGCTGGAGAAATGGAGTTACAGGTAAGAAACTACTCCCTTCTCCAGCATTGGATCTTTCATGGATTCACATGCTTAGAATAGATTGTATAGCAGTATCCTAGAAGAAGGAGGTGAGAATGCAATGCAACATACATTACAAAAACAAACCACTCCCAGTCCAAATATATATATGCACGTAAGCAGTAACATATTTTCTGATATAAACATATTCATAATACATACATATATATATATACATATATCTATATCTATATATATATATATATATATATATAAAGGCGACACATCAAGGAAAAAACCAAACATCGGCAAGGTAAAAGACAACAGTTTCACCATATTTGGCTTACCTCATTGAAAAAGATGGCGCAGCACTGCCCTCCCCATCTGTACTTCATCCGCATGCTGCCTTTCCAGGCAGTAATGGCGTGTGAACGTGTGTGGGACTGACCATGCCGCCGCCTGGCAGATGTCTGTCAGAGGAATTCCTGCCCATAGCGCTGCGGAGGAGGCTGTCGATCTCGTGGAATGGGCTCGAGGGTGCCCTTGTAGGGGTCTCCCGGCCTTGGAGTGACTAAAAGCAATTGCCGACGAGACCCATCGAGCCAGTCCTTGCTTGGAAATTGCCCTTCCTCTCGTCGACGGACCATATGCGATGAACAGCTGTCTGGTAGTTCTGAGTTCTTGCGTTCTTTGCAGATAAAACTTTAACGCTCTTTTCACATCGAGCGTATGAAGAGCCTTTTCCGCCGTCGACGACGGGGTCGCAAAGAAAGTAGGGAGAGCAATGGTCGAGTGCTTGTGATAGACCTTCGGTACTTTCGGGATGAAAGTAGGATTAGTTGATAGTATCACTTTGTCTTTAAAGAATCTCATATATGGAGGGTCTATGACTAATGCCTGTAATTCCGACACTCTTCTAGCTGACGTAATGGCAATTAAGAAAGCCAGCTTCCACGATAGGAACTGCATGGATGAAGAGGACATTGGTTCGAAAGGAGGCTTCATTAAAGCCGCCAACACCACATTTAGACTCCACGATGGTGGGAACTGCTTCGTAGGGGGAAAAGTTCTAAAGAGACCCCTCATGAAATGTTTCACCAGTCTGTCGCTGAATAACGGTGCAGACTGTCTCCTTCTCGTGAACCTTGAGATGGCCGCCAGGTGCACCTTGATGGATGACGAAGATAGCCCACTCTCTGCTAGGTGAAGAAGATACGGTAAAATTTGTTCAGGAGTTACTTCCCAAGGCCGTATTTCGTTCTGTGTTTGCCACCACATACAGAACCTTCGCCACTTGCATATGTATGACTTGTTAGTGGAAGGAGCCCTAGCCGCCTGTAGAATTCTCCGGCAATCCGACGAGACTTTCAAATTGCCAAATTCTGCAAAGTCAGGAGCCATGCCGTCAGGTTGAGGCTGTCCGGATTGTGATGCCACACCGTTCCCTTGTCCCTGGATAGGAGATTCGGAACTTTCTGGAAAGTTATCGGTTGTTCCAACGACAGGTGTAGTAGGTCGGAAAACCACGGTTGTCTCGGCCAATACGGTGCCACTAGAATGATCCGGCATTTGTATCTGCGAATCCACTGTATTGTCCTCCGCATAAGGGGAAACGGAGGGAAGGCGTACAGGAACTTTTCTGTCCACGGAAATGAGAACGCTTCCCCTAGGGATCTTTTCTGAAGCCATCTGCTCGCGAACTGCTCGCATTTCTTGTTTTCTTTCGTTGCGAAGAGATCGACTGAGGGGTGACCCCACCTTTTGAAGATTTTTTGCAGCTGAATGGTGTCCATCTCCCACTCGTGTATCTGAGCCATGCTCCT
Source organism: Ambystoma mexicanum (assembly GCF_040938575.1). Classification (NCBI taxonomy): domain Eukaryota; kingdom Metazoa; phylum Chordata; class Amphibia; order Caudata; family Ambystomatidae; genus Ambystoma; species Ambystoma mexicanum. The sequence continues at coordinate 437,942,170 of NC_090929.1, forward strand.
GTTCAGGGAATCCGCTTGTACGTTCTTCACTCCTGGGAGATGGTGAGCCACTATAGATATGTTGTGTTTCAAAGCCCAATGCCATACCTTTTGAGCCTCCACAGAAAGGGTCCTGGATCTCGTGCCGCCTTGTTTTATCAAGGAGAACATGGCTGTCGTGTTGTCTGTCAGCACTCTCACTCTCGACCCCTTGATATGTGGGAGGAATGATTTCAAGGCCCATCTCACTGCCCTCAGTTCCAGCACATTGATATGTAGGCGTGATTCGGTGGGAGACCATCTGCCCTGAGTTTGGTGGTTGTCCATGTGTGCTCCCCAGCCCGTCAGGGATGCGTCCGTGATGATGGTATTCTGAAATTCTGGTTCTTGTAGAGGAACCCCTCTGTCCAGGTTGTGAACGCTTTTCCACCATTGGAGGGCTCGGATGATTTCGTCGTCGTCGACGGTTACCCTGTCTGACCACCGACCCGTGGTCTGCTTCCATCTGTCCGCTAGGAATTCCTGAAGTGGCCTCATGAACAATCGACAGTTGGCTACTAGATGGATGCAGGAAGCCATGGAACCTAGGATCGCCACATACTTTCTCACTGAGAGTGTGCCATGTAGACGTAGTTGACTCGTCAGCCGATTGATCTTTGACATTCTGTCTAGGGAAGGCTTCACTATTCCCGACTGGGTTTCGAATTGAGCTCCCAAGAACTTTAAGTTCTTTGATGGCCTTAGAGAGGACTTTTCGAAGTTCACTGCGAACCCCAGTCATTGCAGAAGCTGTAAGGTAGCCTGTACACTGTCGTTGGTCGACACCGAGGAGGATCCTCTCACAAGCCAGTCGTCGAGGTACGGGTATACATGATGCCCTTTCTTTCTCAGCCAGGCTGCCACGGGCGCCAAACATTTTGTGAACGTTCTTGGGGAGGATTTGAGACCAAACGGGAGCACTGCGAATTGGTAGTGTGTCTGACCTACCATGAACCTCAGAAACTTCCTGTGTTTTTGACATATAGGGATGTGGAAGTACGCGTCCTGTAGATCTAGAGATGCCAAAAAATCTCCCACTTGAACGGACCTGATCACTTCCTGCAGCGTGAGCATTTTGAATTTCTGGCTCTGTAAGGTCTTGTTGAGGTCGCGTAGGTCGAGAATGGGACGCCATTTTCCGTTCGGCTTTTTTACCACAAAACACCGCGAGTATACCCCTTGGCCTTTCTGCGATGCAGGGACTAACTCTATGGCACCTTTCTGTAACATAAGTGCTACTTCCTGCAGCAAATTGTCCAGATGTGGTTGGGGTAGGGGTATAGGTGGACACTTTGGAGGTTTGCATTTGAATAGTAGAGAATGTCCGTACCTCACTGTGTCCAACACCCACTGATCTGTTGTGATGTTTTCCCATTCTTTGACGCAGCTTGACACTCTTCCTCCCAGAACGGTGCGCTTTCCGTCATTGCTGGTCTTTCTGTTTGCTCGTCGACGACGAATAGGTCGGTCGTCTCTTGGATGACTGGAAGTTTCTGCGCCGGCTTGAGTTTTGAGAGGCGCGTCTATATCCTTGGGAAGGGTACGCCGATCTGCCAAAGGATCTATCCCTGGGTGTAGAAAATCTTGAGTTGCCAGACGCCCCTCTAAAGGGACGAAAGGATCGAAAGTGTTTACCACCCTGAAGAGCACCCAACGACCGTGCCGTATCCGAGTCCTCCTTCATGCCCTTCAAGGCCTCGTCCACCTTTTCTCCGAAAAGAAGGTCACCTTCGAAGGGCATGTCCAATACTTTATACTGCACCTCGGGTCTGAAGTTGGTGCACTTAAGCCAAGCCTGGCGTCTTAGAACAACTCCGTTGTTTATCTGCTTAAAACCCGAATCTGCCAGGTCCACCGCTATGTTAATAGCATGATTCGACACCTCTTCGCCCTCTCGTACCAGAGACATCGCCGTTCTTCTATGTTCCTCCGGAAGGTGGTCCAGTATAGGGGCCAGTCTGTGCCACATCTCCCTGTCGTACCTGGCCACAATAGCCAGAGAGTTGGCTGCTTTCACAGTTGCAGCACCCACGGAAAGAACCTTCTTACCAAACACGTCTTGGCGCCTTGCCTCATTATCCGGAGGGGTAGAGCACTTGTGTTGGGCCTTGGCTTTCCTCGTCGCCGCTGCATCAGGTGTAGGTTGGGACGAAAGACACTTCGGGGTACAGTCTGGCACTTTAAATTTCTTTTCAATGCGGCCTTTGACGGCCGGTTGAAAACGGGTGACGCATGGTTTGAACACCCTCTTTCCAGACATGATCTAAAATGGGTATTGAGAATATTGAGCGTCTATTCTTACCCATATGATCGAATAGAAAGCAGTCCTTTTTCTCCTCCTGCTGGGCCAGGCCAAACTCCTTTCATGCTTTTTCCATCATTGAATGAAAAGCGCCAATATCGTCTGGTGGCGATGGATGAGTGGGGCTCTTTGGTGTTTCCAGTTCCACATCCGAAACCCAGGATGGATCCCTAGATGGAGACAGGGAGATATCCGATGCTGACCCACGGTCAGATAAAGAGTCCGAAAGCTCACCCTCCTCCTGGACTACTGGAGTCACCGGAACTCCGATCGTTTTGGTTGGACGGTGTGACGGGCCGGGTTCGTCGACGGGGGGGTCGACGCCACAGGTGGAAGCCTTTCATCCAACGATTTTAGCAGCGAGTGTAAGGAGGACAGGACCTCCATGGACAGGGCCGATTGAGAGTTTGGAATTTTGGTAAACACCTGAGAGCAGGTTGCTCCTGATGGCGACTTGGCTCGTAGCCCAAGGTCTTCCGGGCCTGCAATCCTGAAACCGTCGTCTTCCTTCGAGGAAATCGACACTGCTTGTTCCTGCAGTAACGTGTCCGGCAACCCCAGATCAAAAACTTCTGGTCTCCAGGCCAGAACTTCGGTCGACGAGGACATCGTCGCCGTCGTCATCGGGTTGATGACGGGGGAAACCAACTGCGTCAGAGGCAGTGAGGACACTGACTGGTTCGTCGTTGTCGACGGTGGGCCTGCAGGTGGCTTAGGCGGTCCCGCCTTAACGTTGCTCTCCCTGCGTTTATCCGATTCTCTACTCGTGGCAGATCTATGAGGATCGCCCGAGGAGGATTTTGGCCTTTCCTTTCCTTGTTTTTTCGACGATGATGATGGTGTCTTTTTTGAAGATTCTTTTTAAGAGTCCTTGGAAGAGTGGCTTCGTGGAACATCCCTTTCCGCCGGTCGAGTCTTCTTCGCCGGTGGTTCCGACGAGGTTGAACGGCGCGGGGCTCCCGATGTTTTAGTCGAGGCCACGCTGCGCACGGAGCCCACCTCCAACTGAGGGTATGCTCCCGCCCCGTCATTTAACCACGATACCAGCCGCGGACTCCGATCTTTCAGGGTTTTCTGGGAAAAACCCTTACATATTTCACACTGGTCTGCGGAATGGTGAGGGTGGAGGCAATAAATACAATCTAGATGGCCGTCCCCCTCGTAAACCTTCTTCAATCCGCACGTGGCGCACGGGCGAAAAAGAGGTTTGCCCGACATTCTGGTAAGACCAAAAAAACCTCAGGGGCTCGTTCGGTCAACCCAGCGAGTAACGATAGCCTAGAAAGTAGAGACTACGCGAGGAGATCCCACTATCTTTGGAGACGGTTGAAATCTGACGGGACCCGCGGGGGCGGGGCTTTTATACCATTACGTCCTATGGGGCATGCGTGGACGGCCCCGGGGAGGACGTAGATGTGGATAGGACACACAAGTGTCGGAAGTTTTTTCCTATAGGAAACGACTATATATGTGTACCGAGGGTTCCCAGTCTGACGACGGGGAATATTCTAAGCATGTGAATCCATGAAAGATCCAATACTGGAGAAGAGGGGAAGGCGAGAAGAGGGGTCAAAGAAGTCATACAGGGGTCTCTCAGTTCAGTCGAAAGTATTTGGCCGACAGATGATTGTGAAGTTAAGGGAAGTGAATCCTATATCGTAAAAGTTGAATGAGAAAGGTATGATTGTCAAGATGGGCAAGAGTGAACCCAAACGAGGGATGCTGATAAAAGGGGATGAAGTCTAAAGTCCCGAAATACAGTGTGTTGACAAAAATGAACATGATCGAGGGATGTCCACAGTGAACCCGGCAGAAGGATGCAAACAAAAAGGGGCAAAGTTTGAAGTCCTTATGAACAGTGTGTTGACAGTAGTGAACCCGACCGAGGGAGGCAAACAAAAAGGGGCAAAGCCTGAAGAACTGTTTAAAAAGACATCATAATTTGTGAATGCAAGGAGTATTGCAGGACCCGGGTAAGTGGATTGTCCCCCTTGGCATTTGGATCAAAGCCGGTAGAGGGGGATCCCAAAGGAAAGGCCTGAGCCCGATCCAGGGAAGCCTAGGGGTCCGAGCCCAGCAGAGGGAGATGCAGGGGTGGAAGGTGTAGGGGAGGAGTGGTCCAAAAGACCCCCCCCTTGCCTACATCTCCACCTCGGGTGAGGGCCATGGCTCATCGGGCGTTCCCTCCTACCACCAGGGCCCAGGTGGTGGATGGCTCACCTGCTGAAGACATTGCCCGCACGTATTAAATTTAGCTAGGCCTCAGAAACTATTTCGTGTTTGCTAAAAGATGGTGTGAGCTCAGCGCGCTGTAGCGCGGCCCCCACCTCCGGAAAGTTTCAGTCCTCCCTGTCTCCGCAGCACCATGGTAGATCCGCTGCAAGCCCGTTCCCACGAACAAGACAGGCATGATCTAGCGTAATACATTAACAGTGTAACAGTTCACCCTCCGCAGTGTATCGCTGCTCCCACAATGACCCGGTCAGCAAGGCCTGGGCGATGGGAAGATCTGTAGAATGGTCATCTGCTGAAAGCAGACAGGTACCCAAATATGAATGTAAGAAACCACTTTTAACACATGTATCCTCTCCATACAACCACTCTTACTAAAGAAATCTGTGAAATTGTGTAATTATCGTACATGACACCAGTCGTGAAGGACCCACACCCCTGCAGGGGTGTGCAAATGTTAAAAGCATTTCCAGGGGATTATTCTCCATAAGTATCACTGAAAGCCCCACGCTCCGCGGTCCCGCACCACAACTGAACTGATGCTGCTAGAGTACACAAGAAAACGAATGTAACCATACCAAGGACACGTGAAGAGTGTGCGAGAATGCACTCGTCACACGTGTATGTCTAAGCCCCTCACATGCTACCTCCGCCACGTACAGTGGTGAGTTACTTTCTATGTACTCCACACACCCTAATACTACCTCACTTACTGCAAATGTATATGTATATATCTAAATAGTGTAGTTGTTAAAACATAGTGTATGAATGAGGTGCTCAGACTGGGTATAATCGAAACACATCCAGCAAAGTTTAAATGCATGTTTCAAAATGATTTAAATAAGTATTATAGAGTGTTCAAATGTTTGTGATGTTTTTACCTAAAATCGGCAACACACGAGGGAGATACCTTTGTGAAATGCATGCAAGGCCATTCCCCCTCCCACCCTGCGAAGGCTGCCAAGACATGAGAGCAGAGGCCCGCGCTGCGCTACCCCGCCTCCCCCAACCAGACTGGAGCCGCTTCAAAGATTTGTAGCCCCCTCTGCAGCACCCAAGGCCACGGCCCGCCACCTGCACTATTTACAGCACAGCAGTAAACCTCTGCCTGAACACACACTTCTAAAGGCGCCCCCTCGTAAACCCCATAGCCCACCGGATCATCCTAGACTTATGGCCCTGTGCAATCAGGACACCCAACACTTTGACAACACACAGCGGAACATCCATAACAACTTCTAACAAGGCAGAAAGACCTGTACCGCCCGTCCCAGGCCCTGAAGCTTAGCCCCTCGACCTATAGCCCCGGTCAACAGGACACTGGTAACCATGTCCTGATGTATTACCTCCAGACCCCTCACAAGGTACATTCCTCCTGTGTTGCATTAACCTGTAGAATAACCTATTGGAAGATTTACTAAAGAAGATAATATTGCAATAACTGAATGACTGCGGTGTGCATGGCCCAGGGCAAATAAGTCAGGAAAGGACATTCATCTCTGACACTGGCCACGATGGCACAACAACACCACCCGGATGAACCCACCCAACCGGCCAGGCTCAGCCCAACCCGCGAGGCTGACCAGTGACGTCTTCCAGCCAAAGCCAACCACATCGCAGCAGCACCTATAGTTAGTCGTCGCCACCCAATCCCATTGAACTTGTGCCCCCTATAGTGTGTAGGTTCTTATGACGTTTTTTGTAAATATATACGCCTGTCTTTGCTATTGTCAGACAGAGCGCTCTCGGAGTTTTGCAGAGTTCTTTGCATGCCCTATTCTAATCGATAAACTCCCATTTAAGCTCACCCGCACTCTGTCCTGGCTTTATTCCCGATTTGGGAGAGTCCTTTATTGTCTCTCATTGCGGGGAGGATCGTGCTGGTTGGGGACGCATGCCTTCAAAGGTAATCACCCAAAAGTCCATTTGGAAAGGAACTTTGTGTTGGTTTGTTGACCTCATCAGGCCCTCGAAGGCAAGAGATATTTTATTGAAAAGAGACTTAACCATCGAAGAACCCGATAACTGGTACGTAACTGTCGGCTTGTGCTGGGAAAGCTTTAGTGTGTGCTGTGCTCAGGCGATCCACCTTGTCCCGTGCTCAAAACATGGGGAAGGGAGACCCCTGGCAATCACATTCTGACTTATTATTAGTGAACACTTCTTTCTTTATTGAAAACCCTATCCCACACTCTTTCAGTTATTAGTTGTAAGGATTTGGCAGTATTTAATTTTAGTATAGGCTTTTTACTTTGACAAGACGCCACAATGGCTGCCTTCATTTTCATTTGATGGTCGAAGCTTGGTCCGATCTTAGATTTAGGTAAGGTATATTTCCACCCTGCATTTACAGTTTCATAAACACCTTTGAACTGTGATCAGTTGTGTCTGTCTTTACTGTTGCCACCATGAGTTCCTTACAGTAGGCCTTGCCTTATTGCCCAGTCACAGCCTGCTCTGCCAGACTATCATGTGCCGGATGTCTGGTTAGAAACTCCATGCTGGTTTGTACTTTTTGTCGAAATCCTTGTGGACTGCTGGCCCCAGACAGGGAGTCTTCCATAGCTCAATGAGTGGATTTGCAATGGCATTGTGTAATGGAAGGACAGGTTCAATGGATGTGCCCTTGTCCAGAATGTCAGTCAAGTAACATTCCGTTATGTCACCAGGTGGGGGACCCCAACCTAATGCATCTATCACCTTTGCCATCATTTTATGAAATGCCACATTTGTATGGGCTCTAGGATCTCCTGTGGTATATCATAAGGATTGGACAAAGGGGTGGCAGTTAAAAGTCAAGAATGTATTCAAACAATAAGAAAAGGACCTATCTTTCCCTATACCTAGAAGGTGTGCCCTACCTAACTGAATTCTAACTTGGGTGCTCATCGTCACGGTGGTTGTCCAACTAAAGAATCAGTCATCTGTCCAAAACTATCCTACTCTGACTCTATCACTAACCAAAGGTATTCAGCAAACAGAAATGAAGCCAGGAAAATGAATCCCTTCTCCTGGTCCAACTGGTTCAGCCTTAAGGGCCGATTTCTAATAGTCTCTTGCAACAGTTGATGAGCAAACGTCAATTCTTCTTTCTCAGTGTTATATATTCCTGGGCTTTCCTTCTCTTCTTCTTGTCCATTGTAAAAAGGGAGATCACTCCCGTAATGTCCTTGGCTTTTGCCACCGTTTCCACAAATCTTTTGGTGAGGGAGATTACCCTTGTAGCAATATTTATCGTGGTTATCACTCGTGTAGTTATTTTGACGAGGGAGATTGCTCCCAAGGTACTCTTCACTCTTTCGCAAACCTCTACTGGGTCTCCCGTTGCTTCCGTTGTCTTCTTTCTGGCAAGGGCACATCATTGGTTCTTCCTGGGGTGTTGGTCTTGCTCACTCTTATCGAAACGCTCTCCGCGTCTCTCTCCGCTTCCCACTGCACCGCGCTGGCTATGCGGGTTTCTTACCCTGTTGGTATAAGCGTCGTTGAAGGACCCGACGGTCCACCTCCGCGAAGCTTCTGCATAGGCCAGGTCTCGTCTGACTACTGAGGGCTCCGCCAACTGTTCCAAGGTGTCCTCACGGCCGAGGACCAGCTTCTTCTGCTCACTTCTTCATTCCCATGTTTGAATCTCTCGGGCTCACAGGCTTCACACCGGATTCCGATTTCATTGAGTCCCTTCTGGGTGTTTATGTCCTGTAGCTAGGTCCTCCCCAGTGGAGTGCCATCATCAACCTTTTGTATCCATTGGGGCCACTACTTCTCAGTAGACTTTACTAGTCTATACTTGGAAAAGGAGTAATTTGTATCAATCTTTTGCTTTTCAGTATTTTTGGGAGATAACTTACTATCACTCTGTATCTTCCTTTTCCTCCTCTTCGTCTTGGTGGTATTAAGTCATAACTGAGGAAAGGAGGGAATATTGCAGTAACAAATCAAATGTTTTTCGATAGGCCTGCCTTCTTAGCATTACTGCTGACGCTGTAGATCGGCCAACAGTCGGCTATGTCCAGGCCAGTTCGCAACGACTGCCTGGCCACCTCTTTCCCATCCTCCACTAGCTGTAGGAAGCCCTTGCGCATCTCTCCTTCAGGGGCGTACTGCGCAGCATTCTCAACTGCTGCCAGTAGACCAAAAGGAGAACTTGGCGAAACTGCTTGCCACATCTGTAGCCTTAAAGGCCATATTGCCCGAAGTGAAAGCGTTATTTGCTAAGGCATCAACTTATTTTTTGCTTCCCTGTAGGGAGGCAGAGTGGAAGTGGAAGATGCAGGTCTAGATGAGACAGTGGCAGCCACTGCGGGGAAGGGGCAGATGAGACGAATGAAGGGTCGCCTCTAGCCGGCCTATAGTTCCCAGAAATGGTGGAGCTGACAGGAGGAATAGAACATGGATGCTGCCACAGAATTGTTAAAGGATCTGCAATGGCAGGGTTTAACAGGATATTGCGCTCTGTGGTAAGACCTTCATCTAAAATATTGTTAAGGTCATAACCTCGTATTGGCGCCACTAAAGAATGCAATCCTAGAGAATCAATAACCCTTTCTACTAAAGCCCTGAATTTAGACATATTAGGAACATAGGGCTGGGATTGCTGAAATTCGAGGTCTGAAGAGGTGTCCAGACCGCTGGCGTCATGGAGGCCTTGAGCTAGCGGTAAAAGCTGATTTTGGTCGACATCCCCCTGATCATCAGCGTCATTATCACCGAAGATACTTGCCATGGTATCGAACAATTCAGACCAGGGTTGCGGTGTAAAGGTTTTCTCGACAACCGTTGACGGTTTGTCTTACGTTGCCGATATGGTGGATATCGGCGTCGAGACGCCGTAGCGTCGACATCCTTGGATGCATAGGGTTGATCTGGCTTCCATTCGACCTCTTTCAGTGTTGAAAGATTTAACGGTGCCGACGTTGTCAGTACCGGGTCACTAGAGGTGTCGAAAATGGCTCTGAAGCCTGGACCATGGGGGTTAGCCGCAGCGACTGCAGCATGCTTTTTAAACATTTCAAGCATAGAGGACTTAAAATCCTCCCACTCTTGGTGGGTGGTAGGCCCCGCTGACAGTTTACCTTTTTCCGTCGACGAATCCCAACGGTGGCGATGACGCCTCTTCTTCTTTCGGGACGAGAAAGAATGTCTCGAGTTGGACCGTTTCTTCTTCCACATATGTTCTTTTTTCGGGGGTGTGCCCCTATGTTTCGGCCTCCGAAAACTGTCGACCGTGCCGGTGACTTAGAGGGCAGCCGACCAAAAGCAAGTTTAGCGGCTCTAACGCGAAGGGATTTGGGCTGCATTTTGGCACACAATTGACACCCGTCAGTCCCGTGACCCGTGCCGAGGCACCAGAGACACAACTTGTGTGGGTAAGTAATGGACATCTTGGTGCTACAGTCGGAACACCTTTTGAAGCCCGATATCCGAGCGACCGACATCTCACGTTGAGGAATCGGAAAAACAAAAAGTTTTCTCACGAAAACGTTGTGAGAGTCAAAGACTCGCCTGTGTTCCCAAGCAGCATGTTAGCATGCGGAAAATAGGATCTGAGGTGTGGGGCGTAGTGACAAGGTATTTATACAACGCCTGACGTCACATCTGGAGCCGACGACCAGAAGCTGAACAAGACGGATCAAAGGTCGACGGCCGGGTCGAGGTCCACTACCACTCCTGTATAAATAAATTCTGAAGCAGCTGAGCTGGATGGAATATCCATCAGATGAGGAATCTGCAGGAGAAAGGCAATACATTGAAAGAGTAGACAGCAGTATTTGCTTTTGTTAGGAGTGGAAAGTAGGTAATAACAGAGAAGCTCAAAAGCATATTAAATTAAGTCCTGGAATTGCAGGGCCCACCTTATTGGACCAGAAGCTGTTGGACTGCCTTTCCCATCCACGTGTCTGCTGAATGCTGACTCTGCAGGCAGTAATGCCTTGTGAAGGTGTGCAGCACTGCCCACTTGGCTGCTTGGCATATGTCCTTTAGGGAAATGCCAGCCTGTGGTGCAGCAGAAGCAGCAGTGGTTCTTGTGGAGTGTGCCTGTACTGTTGCCTGTAGAGGCCTACTGGCTTTTGCATGGCAAAAATAAATCAAGGCGGAGATCCACCCACCTGGACATGCCCTGTTTTTGTATTGCTTTTCATTTACTTGCTGGGCCATATGCCACAAACAGTTGAGTGGAGGCACTGAAGGACTTAGTCCGGTCCAAATAATATTTAAGCGTCCTCTTTACATCTAAAGAGTGTAATGCAGTCCCTGGCAGTGTTGTGGCGTTTTGAAAAAAGGTAGGGACCGCGATGGTTGACTTTTTGTGAAACTCAGTAGGGCTCTTCGGGATAATGTGGGGTTGGTACTTCCAAACCATAGGTATGGTTGGTCTATTACTAGTGCTTGTAACTCCTATACTCTTCTGGAGAGTGTAATGGCCACCAAGAATGCAACCTTCCATGAGACAAACTTTATGTGCACGTGTTATGTAGTGTGCCAGAGACAGAAAGGAGTGGTAACAAATATTTATTTAATGTCAGCAGTTATCACTACGCTCAGTTAAATATGTCACTTATATTTCATAAGGCAGAATCAGTAACATAGGACTTTCTCCATCATTTTAAACATTCTTCAATAAAGTTCTTCAAGGGCAAACTAGAGCAAGCCGGGTTTCAACTTAAATGCAGTCCATAAAGCCTTTCCTTAAAAAGAAATGCAATTTGCACCTTAATAATATGGATGGAAAACCTCCTTGAAGCCAAACATACTTTGTACTGGATTAGAGCGTTTTCTCCGCACGCCTTCTACTCCAGTGCTTGGTTCATAACCTTTCCCCGGCTTGCTGATGGCTCTCCAGGATGCAGTTGTTCCTTGCTGGCTTCGGGCTTGGAATCACTTAAACAAACAAAACGTCCGGTGTTTGTTTTCACACTGAAATCTCTTTTTACTCAGGAGCCTTCATCCGCTGAGCATTCGGCCTGCAAACCAGGTAGGGGGCACTTCGGTGTGTTTTTCGTTTCCTTCTAATATGCCCACCGATATGGGGAACTGGCCTCATACCAGGCCGAGTTCGCTCCGTCAGCCTCCTTCCACTCCTGCAAGGGGAGAGACAAGTTGAGTTGTTTTCACCTGTTTTTAACTCCCGTGGCCCTCCTCCCTAGCAATTAACATCGGGCGTTCCCAGCCATGTGTTTCTCATCCCTGAGGCTAATTCTCCTCCTCCCTGCTTAACCCTCGCATAGCCTGCGTTGTTTTTAACTCCTGCCTGTTTTTAACTCCTCGTTATATGGAAACGTGGTTTTCCGTCTTCCCCATCTAATTTCTTTACCCCTTTTCAGGCTTTTATGTTGAACATGCATCGGCTGGAGCATTCTGCGATATGTAGATCTGGTCTTTGTTTGTTCACTCGTGTCCCTTCTATTTTGCCTAGTAGTTGGCTGGTGGGGCATTCTGGGATATGTAGTTTTTCCACTGTTGACTCTTATACTTAGTATTTTGGTATCTTGTGGACAATTGGCTTGTCCTCTTCACTGCTGTTTTTCCCCGCAATGCTGGCCGCTACTGTTTCCCCATCACAGCACGGTAGTCAAACGTTTGTATAGCGACTTCATGAGGACTGTGTTCAAACTCCACTCAGGCGTTTTTTTCCTAGCTGGAGGGAAAGAACAAAATAATCCTCACAGAAAATGCTTGACTAGTTGGTCGCTCAAAAGCAGAGTGCTGCCCCTTCCTTCTAGTGAATATAGAAATTATTGTGAGGTACACTTTGATGGGTGGGATGGAAAGTCCACTTTTAGCCAAGGACAGCTGATACGGGAGGATTTTTTCCGGTTTTGCAGAGAGGGGTTTCAGATTGTGTTGTTGCGCACACCAGTTAAGAAAATGTTTCTATTTTAGAACGTATGAGCTATTGTTGGCGGGTGCTCTTGCCACTGTATGTATGTTTTGGCATTCTTGCGTGATGTTCAAGTGCCCAGATTCCCTGAAATCAGGAGACATGCTGTTCGCTTAAGCGATTGGTGTTTGTGATGTAGAATCCTGCTGTTGTTTTGAGACAGTAGATTGGCATGGGTCCCCAAGTGAATTGGCTTCTCCTTGGACAGCTGAAGAGGGTCGGAATATTATGTTTATCGTGGCCAGTTGGGTGCTATTAGGATTACCCAACATGGTTACGCCAGTACTGTTTGTACTGTTTTGTGGATTACTGGTATTGGGGGGGACACGTAGGCAAAGATGTTGGTCCACGGGAAGGGGAATGCATCTCCCAGCAACCCCTCCTGTGGAGTTCTGCATGCAAACTGGAGACATTTTCTGTTGTTCCTGGTGGCAAACAAATCAATGGACGGGTGGCTCCATTGAGTGAACCACACTGCTGATTTGGCTTTCGTGGGGTTCCCACTCGTGGCACTGAGCATTGTCTCTGCTTAGGATCTCTGCTATTTGGCTGTGTATTCCTGGTAGGTGATGCGCTTGGAGAGATATGCTGTTGGGAATGGCCGAATGCCAGATTTGTTGAGCTCCCTGGGCTGTTTTTGTTCTTGTTCCTACCTGCGTTCTGATATAATACATTGGGCCTCATTATGAGTTTGGAGGTAGCCATGCACTTAATAAGGGCATGGCTACCTCCAAACTCGGGTCCGGGTTCCCTGAATGGGGAAATACCGGGCCATTCCGGCCTTGGAGGGCCCGGTATTTCCCCATTCAGGGAACCCGGACCCGGACCATCCCCATTCCCATTTGAGCCCCCATAGGGCTCAATGGGAATGAGGAGCATGTTAACAACGGGCCCGTTAATGACTGGCCCGTTGTTAGCATGCTGGGCCGTCCCCGTGACCCGCTAAGCACGTCTGGTAAAACCAGGCGTCCTGAGCAGGTCCTGCAAGCGGACCTCATAATAGGGTGGTAAGGGGTTAACGGCTCGGGCTCCTTTACCGGCGCCGTTAACCCCTTACCGCCCTCCTCGTAATGATGCCCATTGTGTTGGTATTGCCCATAAGGACCCTCACCATGGAGTTGTTTATGATCGATAGAAATGATTTTACCGCCCACTATACAGCTCTTAGCTCCAAACTATTTATGTGAAGGGATGCTTCTTTGGGTGTCCAGAGACCCTTGTCATGAAGGGAGCCAATGTGTTGCTGCCATTCCGACATGGAGGCATCCGTGATTAGCGTCTACTGGCGTATTGATTCTTCAAATGGGCTCTCTAGTGCTATGTTGTGCTTGTTAGACCACCACTGAAGCTTGCTTGTGAGAGAGGGAGTTGGACTCTGTCTTCCCAAGAGTCCTCGATCTGGGACCATCTGCAGGCGAGAAATTCTTGGAGGGGCCTCATGTGTAACCTGCAGTGAGGAATTAGAGGGATGCAGGACGACATGGTGCCCAGCAGTCCAATACATTTGCGGACTGAGATCAATGTCCCCGGTGTGAAGGTTGCGACTGACGCTTTGAGCACCTTGACTCTTTGGACAGGTGGCCTCACCAACGCCTCTGCTGTGGAGAACTGTGCTCCCTAAAACACTAAACATTTGAAGGGTTGTGTACAAGATTATTTGTGAGTGATTGTAAATCCCGATCGTTGAAGGAGAATCTTTTGTCTTGGAGATGGACTCCTCCTCCTTGATGTTGGTTGGTGCTCGGACCAGTCAATCGTCCAAATATGGGTAGATGTAGCAGCCTTGTTGATGAAGGTATGCAGCTATGGCTGCGAGGCACTTGGTGAACATCTGGGTTGCAGACTTTAGACGGACGTGCAGGACCTGGAACTTATAATGTTCCCCACCAGAAACCTTTGGTATTTCCTGTGTTTCCGATGTATTGGGTATGAAAATAGGTATCCTGTAGGTCTAGCAAAGCCAGGTATTCTTGAGGTTGTACTGCCCTTATTACCTCCTGTAATGTTACCATCCTGAATCTTTGCTTTTTGATGAATTTGTTTAGCCATCGCAAATCAAGTATGGATTCCATTTGCCATCAGGCTTCTTAATCACAAAATATCTGGAGTAAAATCCTTTGCACTGTGGATGTTGTGTTACCCTTTGTATGGCTTTTTTGAGAGCATTTGTTGCACTTCTTGGCGGAGCACCGGCAGGTGTGGCAGCGAGTTGTTTTTTTTTTTTTTATTTGGTTTTATTAAGTTTTTATAATCGTGTCATGAATAAAACAGTGCTGCATCATTTGAAATAAACAAAAGATTAATGTTCACAACTTTTCATCCCCCCTCCCATCGTTGCCACCCCCCACCCTCTCCCACACCATGATACATTAAATAGCGATATCAGAAGGGTTCAGCACGTCATTTCACGAAGATTAAACTCTCAAGTACAAGGTGGCCCCCCCATTAGGGGGGGTAGCTCAAGCCACCAGGGCCAGGCTGAAGGAGGAATGTCCCACATTTTAACAGAGCCCTATTGGGCATAGCGGAGGTGTCGAGAAGACAGTGTCCAGATCTAAAAGACTGTCCAGGGATTGTTATAGTCTATCAGGCCGTTCTCCCATGTCTGTTGAAGAATGGAAGCCACAGGCCTTCGATATTGGACTTGGATTCGTCTATCAAGTGGGTCAAGAATTCCATATCATAAATCGCCCGTACTTTAGAAATCCATTCCCCCTCCCCCGGAGCTCGAGGTGACTTCCATTTTTGGGCCCAACAACACCTGGCCGCCACTAGCATGACGTGTAGCATGTGGTCGTGTTTCACCTTTGGACCCCCCTCAACTTCAATGCCGAACAGTATTAGCCAGGGGGATAGGGTCCTATCCATTCCATCTACCTCTTTTATCCAAGAGAGGACTTCTCTCCAATAGGTCTGTGCAGCGTGACATTTCCACCACATGTGTACATAGTCCCCCATTTCTGTGTGGCATTTCCAACAATGAGGATCATAACCCGCTGTCATTCCGGCTATTCTTTGCGGGGGGTAGTGCCATCTATGGATCAGCTTTAGAGCCTGGTGACGGTATTGGGGGGCGGCTGTGGAGCGGCTGGCCTGTCTACATATCTTGGTCCATCTTTTCTCCGTTATGGGAGTGCCTAGATCCTTCTCCCACTGTGTCTGGGAGGATGGGGGGTCTCGCGTGGTGGAGAACAGCAAAAAGCCGTAGAGCCGTGATATAACCCCCTTCGTCCCCTTGTGTGTAATAATACATTTCTCGAAGTCTGTTAGCTCCCTCCTGAGAGTGTCTCCCCATCTACCTTCGGTAAGGGCACCCTTTAGTTGTAGGTATCGAAAGGGGGAGAGATTGGGAAGGCCGAGGGCATCCTTCAGATCCCTCAAGGGTATGAACACCCCATCCGTCCAGAGCTGACCGGCTCTACAAAGACCTGCCTCGTACCACTGCTGGAAGGCCAGTGGCTCATTGATACCCTCCCAGAGTGGGGGAGCCCAGATGCAACTCAGGGGCGAAGGCCACGTTGTGAGCCACCTAAGATAGCCCCCTTCCTTCCATATAGTCCATATCACCCCTAGGACTGGGTGTCTCAATACCCTTTTTGGAATCCTAACTTTCGGGACCCAGAGCCATTCGTCTAGCGTGAACGGGGAAAAGAACAGATTGTCCAGCTCTACCCACTGTTTCTTAGGGCCCGTTGTCAAGTGATCTACAAGGACTGACAACTGGGAGGCCCTATAGTGCGTGTCCAGGTCAGGGAAGTTAACTCCGCCCTCGTCTTTGGGCCTTATCAGAGTGTCGTATGCAATTCTGTGGGATTTTCCCGCCCAAAGGTAGCGGAGGAGAGTACGCTTGATCTCTAGGAGGAACGGCTTCGGTATCTGAGTCGGCAGCATTTGGAAGAAGTATAAAAATTTGGGGAGGATGACTATCTTGATGGAGTTAAGGCGCGCCATCCACGAGAGGCCAGATTTCGTCCAGCGTTCCAGATCTCGCTTGACCGCCAACCAGAGGGGAGGGTAGTTTGCATTAAAAAGGTCGGTCAGGTCCGAAGGTATTTGGATGCCCAGGTGGCAGAATCCCTCAGGTTGCCTACAGAACGGGAGGCCCTCAATATATTGTTTCTCTTCGTCGTTAAGTTGGCCCACTGGAAACGTCACTGATTTATCTAGGTTTATCTTGTAACCTGCGAGGGTCCCATATTGTTCTAAGCTATCTAGTACCTCGGGAGCTGATTGGGATGGGTTGGAGAGGTAGAGCAGGACATCGTCCGCGAAGAGGGTTATTTTACAGTTGGCTTTACCCATATTAACGCCCTGGATTTTGTTGTTTCCCCTGATAGCTATGGCCCAAGGCTCCATTACTAGGACGTATATAAGGGGGGAGAGTGGACACCCCTGTCTTGCGCCCCTTTCCAATGGGATGGCTTCGGATTCACATCCGTTCACTGTGATTTTTGCTGAGGGGTGCGAGTAAAGGGCTCTCATCCATCCTAGCCATTTGGGTCCCATTCCCAGAGATGATGGGGCATTTTCCATGAAGGTCCAGTTTACCCTATCGAACGCCTTTTCTGCGTCTAGGGACAGAAGAAGTGCGCCCTTCACCCTAACTTCCTTTGAACTTAATATGTGTAGGGTTTTGCGCATGCTATCGGCCCAGTCTATGCATCACAAAACCGACTTGATCTGGGTGGATCAATCGAGGAAGATATTTTTCTAAGCGGGTTGCCAGGATTCTAGCAAACATCTTTGCGTCCGTATTTAGTAGCGAGATGGGCCTATACAAGCCGCACACCGCTGGGTCCTTACCAGGCTTAGGGATCACCGTGATTATGGCCTGCAGGAATGTCGGCGGGATACTGTCTAAAGATTTAATGTGGTTAAAGAGTTTGGTGAGCGGCTGTATCAACACTGATTGGTACTGTTTGTAGAAATCAGCTGTGTAGCCATCACCCCCCCCCCCCGGGGTTTTGCCAACCTTCAGTTTCTTAATGGCCTCTTCCACCTCTTCCCCGGTTATCTCTATTTCCAGTGTTTCCCTCTCTAGATCCGTGAGTCTTGGGAGGGGGTGGTCCTTTAGGTAGCTTTTTATACTATCCAAAGATTTGCCTTCCTGTTTGGTGTAGAGTGCCTTATAGAAGTTCGCGAAGGCTTCGGCTATAGGCCCTGTTTTTGTTTGGGTATTACCAGTATCGTCTCTGATCTTCTCTATTCTCCTACCAGCTCTGTTTCCCCTCAACCTGTGTGCCAAGAGGGTACTGACCCTATCTCCCTTTTCGTAGTATCTCTGTTTCGTGTATCTCATTTTTTTGACCACCTCCACAATTAGGATCGTATGCAGGGCTTGCCTCTTGTCCCTCGTTTCACTCAGGAGGTTTTCGCGTTCTGTGTTACCTTTCGTGAGCTGGGCCCTCAGGGCCCACAGGTCATCACAGAGTTTGGACTCTATTAGTGCTCTCTCTCGTTTTTTGGCCGAACCCTCAGCAATTAGGAGGCCCCTGAATGTGGCCTTCGCCGCCTCCCAGACGGTGGCCATTGGAATTTCCCTGGTGTCATTTGTCGTGAAGTAGTTTTCCATCTCTTTCCTTAGGAACTCTTTAAAGACCTGATCCCTCATGAGGGTATCGTTACAGCGCCATCTATATGTTTGAGGTGTCCTGTAGTCGCCACTCCATGACAAGGAGTTCATGATCCGACCAGGTCACCGATTCGACCATAGAGTTTCCAACCTCCCCCCTCCTTCTTCTGAGATCAATATTAAGTCAATTCTGGTGTATGTTTGATGGGGAGGGGAGAAGAATGTGTAACCCCCCGGGGCAGGATTACATTTCCGCCAAACATCAACCGAGTAATATTCCTGGAAGAGGTACCTCAATGCTAGATTGTCCCTGGTGGGGGCTTTTGGCCCGACCCCTCTGACCGACCACCAATCAAGGTGTGGGTCTGAAATAAGGTTGAAGTCCCCACCCAGGATCATGGCTCCCTCCGCCCAATTATCCAGGACTAAGGATTTTGTGGAGAAATTTGATTTGGCCAGTGTTTGGTGTGTACAAGGTGGCTAACGTAACCCTCATGCCCTGGGACAGGCCCTTGATCCCCAGAAATCTACCCCCAAAGCCTCTGTTTGTCTCTACATCGGTGAGATGGAATGATTTACCCAAGAGAATACCCACCCCCTCCTTCTTAGAAGACTTGTGTGAGGCCCAGAAGTTCCTACCAATATCCTTCCCCTTTATCTCCGATTCAGCCCCCCTTCTATAGTGTGTTTCCTGCAGGAAGAGGACCAGCAGATTCTGTTTACGAAACATGTTACTTGTAAGAGACCTCTTGTTTTGTGAGTTTAGTCCCTTGACGTTGAGCGTACCAATCCTTCCCTCAGCCATGATCGTCGCTGTCTTTGCCCTGTGGAGTTTCAGCGAGTTCCCCCCGCTTCATCAATTGGATTGAGTCCCCTTGCCATGGTGTGGTGTCCCCGTATCCTATATCCGTCCCCCACCCCTTCCCTTCTACCCCATCTCCCTTACCCATTGTGTAAGGCGTTCGTCTCCCTTGCCCGACAAGCATCAGGGTTGGTTAACGAACCACCAGGGCTGCTACCCAGACCCCGGGAGATTAGATGATACGGAACATGCCCTTCAACTTTTGTATTCAGAATATCCTTCGCGAACTTGGTCGGGATTATGTGGGGACCCACTCAGCTATCCCCCCCCCCGTGCTGCTCATGGGGTGTCACCTGTGTCTCGCTTTGACTCAGAGCGGGTGCCGGGGAGCGGACACCAACATCAGAGGCCCCCGACCCGCCACCCCCAAGAAAGGACGGTGAGCTGTCGACTCCCGCATAGAGGTGCCCAATGTTCAAATACATCAGTTAAACATAAACTTTGCCAACAGTGGCATTAACCAAAAGACAACACTCGGCATTTGCCGGCACCGGAGGACCATCGAGAAGACCCTGCGTACTCAAGGATCCCCCACATCTCTTCTCACCCCGGATTCCCCCCCCCAAACTGGGCCCAAACAGCAAGGTATGTCAATGAAGCACACATTCTGCCAACCCTGGCGACTTCAACAGATAGTGTGTGGTTCCCTCGGAACTGAGGAGACCCCCATCGACCGTGTTAGCCAATGCATTTATGCAGACAACCCTGTGACCCTCCTGTTGGGATCAAACGGGATCCCCGTGATCGGCCAGCGGGTGCCTCGTTTTCTGGAACTTCCGTGTGCCCTTCACCTTATGTTTCCCCTGCTTCAAGGGGGGACCCCAGGGAGCCCGGGCAGAGTCTCCGCCAGTCTCATTCCTGTCCCCAGAGGGGCCAGGAGGGTCTCCCACCAGTTCATCTGCGGCTCTCTGGATATCCTCCTCGGTGATGAGGCGGTGTCGCCCCCCTTGCCATTCAAATTCCAGGTAGAACGGGTGGCCCCAGCGATATCGGACCCCCTTCTCCTGTAGCCACCTGGTGATTGCTGAGCATTTTTTCCTCATCTGCAACGTGAGGGCAGACAGGTCTTGGTAAATCGCCACCCTGGAATTGTCATATTGTATGTCTCTCAAGGTCCTTGCCCTCTCGAGTATCCGCGCTTTGTCCCTGTAGTAGTGAAATTTGGCAAGGACAGAGCATGGACCCCTTCCGCCTCCTCCAGCTCGGTGGACTCTGTCAATTAGGACGGACTCTCCCGAATCAGAACCCAGGACGATCCTAATGATATCTTGAACCTTTGCCTCTAGGCCCGGCGGGGTCTCCCCCTCGGGCTCTGCTAGACCGAAAATCCTGAGATTACTCCCCCGTTCCCGATTTTCCATGTCGTCCACCTTGCGACGGAGTTCCTCCTCTCGTTGCTGTAGTTCCTTAAATCTTACGTCCATTTGTGTTTCCAGGAAGGCGGTGGATACCTGATTGTTCTCAACCCCCTCTATTCTGTCCTCAAGGGTAGAGACTTTAGAAGTGAGGTCTGCCAGTTTAGCCCCCATGTCAGTTCTCATTCCTCTAATTTCCTCGAGGATTGTTTGGATGTTGTTTTGCATAACGTTCATGTTAGAGGCTTGGGCGGAGGGGGGTCCAGCCTCCATCGTTGGGCTCTCCGCTGAGAATTGATATTTCACCAAGGTTTCCTTCCAGCTCATGGGTTGCTTCCCCCTTTAACGTCCCCGTGATCGTTCGGAGGCCTCAGTGGTCTTACTCCTGATCAAGAATTCACCTCCATTCTCACTCCCGCCAGACTTGAAGTCTGATCCGGCCTGCGGGGACCTGAACTTGTTTGGACTTATTGGAGTATCAATCTGTCCCTTAGAGCGGGTTCTGCCACCCCTGCTATGGTTTACTCCTAGGTGCCCTAGGAGCAGGTTCCCAGGTGGTGTTCCAGTACTGGCAGTTGGGCTATGCAGGGGCCTTCCCACGGTCCACTGAACTCTCCCCCAGAATTGGAGCTCTGGGGCTCCCCCAGTCTCTGTAGTATCCCAGCCGCAGTCCCCCGGCCAACCCCGAGATGATCAGCTGCCCTATGGGGGGAATGCGTCTCGCCCGCGTTGATGGCCAGCCGTGGGCCCACCAGGGTCCTCTCAAACACTGGAGTTGTCTCGGGGGTGTTGGGGCACCGCTGGGCTTAGACACTCACCCCTTGCCTTGTTGGCTCCTGCTGGTGGGTCGGAGGGGGCCCCCAGGCACGCTCCCACGTCGGCCCAGGCCTCGAAGGGTGCCGGTGACAGTGGTGGTTGCAAGTTCCAGGAGACGGGATGCTCCGCGGCGCTCCGCCGGCGCACAGCGTGTCCCTGGGTCTGCGGTGCTTCACTGTGAGGAGGGGCCAGGTGCGCTCCCGCGACGGCCTGGAATCTCCAGCCGCTCTGGTAGTGCAGGTGCAGAGGGGGCCGGAGCGGGGGCTCCACTTGTCACCAGGCGAGCCCCCCGGCAGGCCAAACAGCCCCCCCCCCACTTTTCGCCGGAAGGAGGGAGAGGAGGCTCCCGGGGGGTCCCGCAGCCCGATGTCTTGGAGGGGGTGGCTGAGACTCCCCCCGCTGGGCACTCGCGTCGGAAGAGGGACGGCTGGCCGGAATGAGCGCTAAGCCGCGTAGGTCGCTTCCCACACGCCGAGGGCAGTGCGGCGAGAGGGCCTCCTCCCGCGTATGCCTCGGGACCCGATGGGGGAGGGGAGGGCGCGAAAGCACTCCGATGAAGAACACAGCGACAGGGGAAGCCTTAAGCTTCAGGAAGGTGTCTCCAGGATCACAGCAGCATCATACAGCGGTTTTTCCGCTTTAGTGCTGCGGGCGTTCCGTTATTTCTTCAGTCTCCGCGATTCTCCCGGGGCCATCAAGGGAGCTCACGGATCAGGCGGCCATTTTGCCTGCGCCCCCTGGTGGCCTCCCGGCAGCAAGTTTTTTATGGGGGGGAAATGTGTTTTGGTTGTTTTTTAACTCTAGTAGAGTCATGCTTGGGACTTATTTTACCTTCCCTTCTAGGAGTTGGCAGAAACTCTTTGTCGCTGAGGCTGGTGACATTGCCTGGTTTGTTGCCAAGATTGGTCATTTCTTCTATAGCCCTCAGAATAATAGGAGCTTTTTGAATAAGCTCTGGAACCTCTTGCTGAGGAGGATCCATCTCGTCCTGATACTCCTCTAAAGGGACAAACAATTTTTCTCCCCTGCAGTGATGTAAGCGACAGTGAGGTATCACCGCCTGTTTCTCTGGCTTTTAAGGCCTCATCTATATTAGGGCCGAAAAAATTGTCGCCTTCAAACGACATGTCTATGATTTGTGTTGCACCTCTTGTCTGAAGTGCGTGCATCAAAGCCAGCCTTGTCTTCTTAAGACTACCTAGTTTCCAATTTGTTTGAAGCCTGTTTCAGCGATGTTAATGGTATCCTTTAGGATAGCTAAGGCTGCTTTGCAGAGTTCTACAGGTAGATTTTGGAGAATGGGGGTCATTGTATGCCGTGCTATAATGGCAAGGGAATTGGCAGCCTTCACTGTAGTGGCTCTGATTGTGAGGTCTTTTTTACCAAATGCGTCCATTGTTCTTCCTTCGCTTTCAGGTGGTACTATGCACTTATGTGTTTGGGTTTGCACTTTTCTGCTTGCCGCTGCAGACACCACAGACTTTGGTGTTGGCTGGGTGGTAAGCCATTTAGGAGTAGACTATGGAGCTTTACATTTCTTTTCTAATCTACTTTCACTGCAGGTTCGGTGAAAGGGTGCCTCGTAGTGTGCAGTCCTTCCTCCCAGACGTGGTCTAGGACGAAGATGGAGACCACTGCCTTGCACCTTTCTCCCATGTGGTCGAAAAGAAAACACTCTTTCTTTTCTTCTGCCGGTGTAAGGCCAAATTACTGGCGTTCTTTGGACATCACTGAGTGGAAGGCCCCTCTCATATGGGGTGATGGTTGTAGGGGGCTTTTTGGTGAATCATCTATCCGAGTGTCTTCTGTGTCCTAGTCGTCATCCCTGGGTGGTGACCCTGTTGTGGTAGACGTTGTGTCGTGTGGCCCTGTATCAGTATCTGTTCATCTTCCTCATCCCTTCTGGCATGTGCGCTTGACATCCGTTCATGTGGAGAACCGGGTATTGACGGGGACCTGTGTGGCCTGGGTAGTTGTGGTCTGGGTGGTAGCTGCTTTTTACCACCTGTGGGACGAGAACAGGCTGCTGCGATTGGCAAACGTGAACGGGATGTTACGGCAACAGTGATCTGCTGCGACTTGATCGCCCCGTAGACCGGTGTGTAATGCTCTGACCTGGGTCTGTCCAGGTTGGTGCCCCACGCAGTGGCTTGGCGGCTTGCAGTGGTGGAGGCGCTCCTTGTGGTGGAGGAAGCATGGTATTAAGCTGCGCAAGCAGGCTTTGCAGCTATGACAGCACTTGCAGCGATAGAAGTGACGGAAGATTTAATAGCGGATAAGACAGGCGAGGCTAGATAATCTGTGATAAGAGCGTACAGAACTGACCCTGCAGGGTCAGCTATTGTTTGTGGATGCCTGGATGGCCCTTGTCCTGGTCCATATGGAGATCTGAGGGACATGACAGGTAATGGCTGGTCAGTGTCCTTCTGCCCTTGTATCATCACAGATTCGTCAGAGTCTGAACTTGAGAAGACTGATGACCGTACCCTTTGCGCCTCAAGGTCTAAAGTAATTTCACGCTGCAGGATGTCTTCTGGCATGATATCTCAATATATAATTGGAGAGATCTGCGAGACGATAGGATTTGGTTGGTCTACCTGCGCTTGTTGCTCAATGGACAAAGGAGGTGAAGTGGTTGACTGCGAGGCTGGTGACTGCTGTAGTTGGTGTCACCTTGGTTTTTTGAGTGGCTATTAGCTCTGCAATGGGTGCATTGACTGTCGTGGACGAGCAGTGAATCACTTTCGTGGACAAGGAGTTTGAGTAGTATGTTGTAGCATGTAATGCTGAGTGGGATTAACTGGATGATTGAGACAACAGCATTTTTTGCGGCATGGTTAACGATATTTCCGTCAACGCTGATTTCGGCATTGAGGACTTTGTCCTGAATTTAACTGTATTTGGAGTGGAAGGCTGTACCGTCGACGGGGTGGTCGCTGATGGTGTTGTCGTCGAAGGATGTGGTCGACGAGGACAGGGTCGTCGACGAGTGCAGTTTCCCCTGCCCAGATTCTCTTGACGACAGAGCCGCAGACGTCAATCGTAGACGGTTTATTCTTCGTGGACTGCGATTTAGTAGGCAGCACGGTTGTCGTTTGGTGCTTTACCATTAATGACAGTGCTGATGGCGATGAAAGTGGTTGGTCTTTCTGTTTTTGTCCTGTTGACTGATTTGAAGTTTGTAAAGGCCCACTTGTAGAAGAGGCCTCTGTGTCCTGCCTCTACCTGTGTTTTTGTTTTTTAGCTGGTCTCTTTTCCAACTTTGCTCTTTGCCAGGAAGAGGGTATCTTTTCTTCCAGCCTAGGCACAGCAGCATTCCTCGACGACTCGGCTTCTGAGGTGAGATAATTCCCATCATTTAGCCAACAGACCAAGTGTCTGTGTGTTGCACTCCTCCTTGGAGTGATTGGGGGTACAGAGTGCATGTCTAACCCCATCAATTACTTTTTAAAGGACGCAGGTGAAACAGGCCTTGAAAAGTGACTTTTTGGATGTGCTTTCCATAATTTTATTTTAAATAAAAGCACTTATCTGCTTCACCAGTGCTCCTCTAAAGCAAATTATTTTATCCACGTAATTTCAAAATAGACTAAACTTCTTTCTCTGTGAAGAGAAAAACTTGAAGACTCTTACCAGCAAGAAAGACTGCTGAAATTTGAAGGGAGGATGCAGGGGCGGTGCTACATACTCAAGGTCCCATTGGTGGGGACCATAAGTGCCCATAACAGTGTCAACGGGCTACAAAAGGTGTCAAAGTCTTTCTTTGGAGAAAAGGGTAAAAAATAGTTAACCAAGGATCCCTAGCCTGGCGACGGGGAATATTCACAGAATGTCAATCTTTGAAAGATCCAATGCTGGAGAAAACTAAGTGTGGCAGAGAATCTCTGAAGAGAAGTTCCAGAGTAGCATGCAGAAAAAAGGAACTGAGGTCATGTGGCGCAGAGCACGCTATTTGTACCAATATCGACATCATGTCCGGTCACGGAGACAAGATTTGACGGCCATCTATGCCAGTGTGCATGACGCCCCTGTTGGAAAAAAAGTTTCAGAGAGCTGCAAAGCAGGAGAATATCTAAGATGAGTAATCCGTGGCAGAACATAATCAATTAGAAAAGACAGATTTAGGATGGAAGCACCAAGCCTAAGCTCCAGATAAACGTATGACGCCACAATAATACAGTTTTCAAATGACACAAAATGCAGGTGTTGATGCCTTTTATTAGACTAACTGAAAATTCGATGCAAATATAGAACAATGCATTAGCTTTCGAAGTCCCACATATGTCTTCATCAGATTGTGCAGCATGAAATATATCATATGGTGCATTTCACTGTGCACCATCTGATGAAGACTGTGGGATGCTGAAAGATAATGTATTGTTCCATCTCTGCATAATATTTTCAGTTAGTTTAATAAAATGTATCACAACTTGTACCTTGTATTACATTGTGCCAGCACAACAAAGTTTAATCTACCCTCCAATCTTGGCTCACACCTCTCAAGCCAACATCCATTGCCTCCTCCCTTTCTGCTGATGACTTTGCTTACTAATGTTCCTCTAAAATGTGCGACACTCTCACAGAACTTCTCTCTCCCTCCCCAACCATTCCTCTGTCCACCTCTTCTCCCCCTACCCCTTCTATGCTCAGCTACTTCTCCCCTACCTCTCCCATTGAATTAGAACCCTTCCTTCGTAGTGCCAACTCGTCTTGCATCCCTATCATTCTTATTGCGCCCCATATGGTCAAAGACTTAGACTCAACCACGTTCCCGTGAGCTCTTAAACCTTTCTCTCGCCACATGACTCTTCCCTGCATTCTTCAAATCTGCAACTGTCTTACCTTTACTGAAGAAACCCTCTGCTGAAACAAATGTCCAAGCAAACCATTGGCCAGTTGTTCTCCTTCCCCATTATTCAAAAGTCCTTGAGCAGGGGACCACCAAGTACTTTGAGGGTGATGGCCTTGAAGATCCACTTCAATCTGGCTTCCATAGTAAACAGTCCATCGAGACTGTACTGATCCATGTCTCCAACTTTCCCTCTAATGCTCACTGCTCCAAACTCTCTTCTATAGTAATCCTTTTGGACCTTTCAGATGCTTTCGATACCGTCAACCTCTCCTCCTGACTCCAGGATGTTGTCTTACTCAAAACCACTCTTGCCTGGATCGCCTACCCTTCAAAATCTCTTGGAATTCGCAAACCTTTGACACCACCCATTTCCCCATTGCGTCCCCCAAGCATCAGTCCTTAGACTCCTGCTCTTCACCCTCAATACCTCTGTGCTAGGAAGATGCGGACACTCAAATGTTGTCCTCCTTCACACCAGCCATTTTGGAAGAGATTATGAACTGTCTAACTGCAATTCATCATTCAATGGCTCTCTGTTGCCTCATGCAGAACTCTTCAAAATATGCAAGTCATCTTTCTCCCAGGTTCCAATGCCTTTGCTACCCTTCCCCCTCTGCTATCGCCTTCCTGTCTCAACTTTTAGTTCCCTTAAACAAGGCTCGCAAACTTGGGGTCCTCTTTCATAGCGACCTACTACTGCAACAATTCATACTACCGCTGTCTCTGCTTCTTGTATTAACCTCAACATTCAGAAAATTCATACTTTTCTTCCAAACCACTATACAAACACTATAATCTCCACTTTTGTGCTCAGCAAACTGGACTACTGCTCATGCCTACCTCTTGGCCTTCTTCTCTACTCGTTCCTCGCGCTAGACAAAGTTCTCAACTTGGCTACCCGCACTCTCTACAACCTACAAAGATCTTTCCCTATTTTTATCTATAGACAATGTGCTGGTTGGCTCTCCACGAGTAACCAATCTCTTTTTAAGTTCCTTCTCATAGTCTACAAAGCTATGAATGGTCTTGCTCCTCATTACCTTTTTGATTATCTCTCAGTTTACTCTCCATCACGTACCCTCCAATCCTTCTCTGCACTCAACCTCACTGTCCCATACCCTCCCCTGTGCCTCTTCTCGTTCTTTCTCCCGACTCACCCCGCTCCACTGGAACCCGCTTCACATAACAATCAAAGGCAGACCAACTGTGGATCTCTTCAAAGCTCAGTTTAAACTTCACTTACTTGCTGAAGGAGCTCCCCCTACCCTCTCCCCACCTGATGCCACCAATGCCTCCAGTGACGCTTAATAATGTAATTGTATACATCTAATTAGTACTCTTTAGTTTGAAGCACTTGCACTCTTAGATTAGTTTGTAAGTCACATGTTTTCTTATATACATTGCGTTTGTCGGTTTTGTTTTGTCCCTGGTATAAATCCTAATCTGTTGCACCCTCAAACTGTCTCACTACTTGTTATCATCTTTTTGCTACTGTACAGGCACCCTTCATATGAATGCTTCTGCCATCGTAAATGTGTTATTGTAAGTCATTTCTGATCGAAATTGACATCCTTGTTCTTCAAATAAATACATAAAAAATACAGAAAAAAATAGATAGTGTCTCTAGAAATATTTATATTGTAATTGGGCATGAACATTGCTGAAATGGAATACAAGACATTAAAAATACACTAATAATCACAGATGCAAACTAAAATTCTAGTCTTTGGTGTAAAACAACTGGACCCAAACTGAATGCAGAGAAAACATCCAGTGGCAGGTTAGTACCCCAAAAGTGACTTTGGTTTTGTTTCAGGCTCACACATATTCTGCCAAACCTCCCAAGAGGAGGTCCTCTGGCTCTGCATGCCGCTTTCTTCCTCTCAAGGTTGGCTTGGTCCTTTATCTCTCTCCCTCTCTCTGAAAGGGGTGGGTTGGGCCATTGTTAATTCAGCCCCGGTGAATGATGTGCATCTCAAGTGTCCGAAACCACACCAACCATCTTCACCAGAAGTTTTAAGTTATCAAATAAAGTAAGTCGCATATAACCAACATAATTATTGGTATTTTGGTAATAGGAGGGGATTGCGGTTATCCCTTCCAGGTGATCCCCTGTCTTAAGAGGGGACACAACCTCAATGGGATCTCACTTGCCCTGTCCCCAAGGGCATGTTAAGCTTAGTGGTCTCGCTTCCTAGTCCCAAAGGAGGTGGTTCCCTCTTGGGGAGAGGGGATGAATTCCATGGATTTGTCACAACTCTCATGGATTACAGTCGTAAGCCTGCATTCGCCAGATGCAGAACAAGTAATTGTAATTGGTTATTTATAACGCGCTTAATACTCAGAGGTTTCCAAGCAGGGAACTAACCTGGGTTGCTCTGCGTCATCTTGCTTCCAAGGCGAGCGTGTTGCCCCTGAGCACGTTTAGATCCAGATTGTTCTTCTGTACCCAAACACAAAAACGAAGCATTTCTATGGAACATGTTTTCCTCATGGTAAATTGCCCTGATTGCCACCAGGACCTGTAAGCAACTGCCTGGGAGGTCTAACTGCCCAAATCTGCACCTCTAAGGAGCTAAGGTAAGGGATGCGGGAGCGTGGTGACGATCTAGCCATTCTCCCTGGTGAGCAGATTGGGTGTGACCCGGAAGCCTGTAAGACGGTTGGATCAATAGGTGCAGTAAATTGAGGGTTCTGTAAGCATCTCACCCAATGGTAGACTAGTGTGTCATCCAAAAGGTAGGACCAAACTCTTAGGCTAAGCACAGCAGAACAGTCAGTTATTCCAAATAGCCACCACAAACGTATACACCACACTGGTATACTGAAAAATATACACTTTTATTATAAGGCCCCATGTAAAATATTTGTTAGGAAAAATAAGTACTCATGTCAAACATAAAAACGAGATCTCATAGTCTAGATATAAATGCCCTGTAAGGACCAACTCACTCTAAAATGCAAGGCCCATTCCTGGTGGCAGACACTATACATTTAGACATTCAGATGGGAGTACAGAGTAGACTCCTAGACAATAAAACACAGTAATACCATCATAATTTGGGCCCAAGAAGCCACACACAACTTATTCACAGATTTCCTGCTACACCCTACAACAAAGGTTTTGTTCATAAATTGTATGCACACTATTAAGGCTGTTTACCCATCAACAGCCATAAACTCTGGGAGTAAGGCTAAAACATCCGACAAGATTTTAATAAAAACCTCTCTTGGAGAAGCTAAAATGGTCAGAGTGACAAGGCTGAACTCTCAGGTAGTAGGTCAACATAGCCAATTCACACTGATGTACTGAAAAATATACCCTTTAATAAAGTAACACATGTAAAACTATCAGTTCCAATAATTATTTTGATTATTAATACACAGTATACAAAACATACCTACGCATTATAAAAACGGTAACACCTATACAAGGACTCCCCTAATCCCAGTGTCTATATGTGGGCCCTCTTCCAGATTTAAGAATCCAACATAAATTAACAGGGGTGGGGATAACCGGAAAAACCATAAAATCTACTAGCAGGCAAGCATCTCAGTGTAGTGACCTGCACAAATAGGTGCAGTGTACTCAAGACTCTCCCTGACCCTGGTCAGCACCTAAAACATATGGTAGCGTATGGCGTTAAAAGGGAAACACGAAAACATAAATATATATCAGGGGAGACCACCAGGGGGCACAGGGCAAGATGGCCGCAAGAGCAGGAGCTCCTCACCATGCCGGCATAAAGTATTGACACTGAGTTGATCTGCCCCGTGCCAGAACCTAGCACCTGTTGTAAAGAACAGATGAGAGACTGGGGCGTTCGTGCCCGTCACCCAAGAAAGCAAACAAGCTGTGGTTGCTGAGAACTGCACCTCTCCGAAGCGTGGAAAGAGCAGGCCGAGGCAGCATGGAAGAGCGCAGCCGTTGAGGCGGGCGGAGAGTGACAGGTGTTGAGCAGAAAGCCGGGCCACGAAAGACACCCCCCTGCATGGCCCTGGAGTAGTGTAGACTGGCTGCCCACCGCGAGCATAGCAGCAAAGTGGGATTACCAGTGAGAGTGCCCCAGCAGTGACTGGATGCCGAACAGGGCAGAATACCCCGGCGTGACCACCCAGTGGCAGTCGGACTCCAGGGCAGCACGCCGTTACTGAAGAGTGGAGAGCAGGTAGAGAGGCTCGAGCGCAATCCACAGACACAGCACTGTGCTCCAGCCTTACGTGTGTTGAGTGGGCCCCCTGCAGAGCGGGAGTGGCAGAGGTGCTCCTGAGGCACACCGGGCTCCTAAGAACAACCCCCCACCCCCGTCCACGAGTAGCATCGCGGTGTAACGGGCAGTACCTGGGAGATCCCAGCAGCAAGAAGGTGAGGAGCAGGCAGCTAGTGTGGGCCGGATTAAGCGCTGCAGGGTGCAGGCCTGCAGGCAGAGCAAAGGAAGCCCAGCTCCGAGCCCGAGAGGGAGAGAGACACTGCAGGCTATCCACACAACTCTATATCAAGGTTAAGCCAGGAGACCCCGGGGCCCAGAGGGGACTGATAACTGTAGCTGCAAGTGGATCTGTGGGGCAGGGTGCAGGTCTGCAAAGGGCAGCAAAGGAGAACGGGCTGCATTGAGGCCCGCACGGCTGCAGGCCTACACAAGAAGGGCCTCCAGCGCTGCCACACGAGACGCGCCCCGCAAAGCCTCAGATGCAGGAGCAGCAACAAGGATGGGGAAATGTGAGCGCAAGGTACAGGGGATTATAGATCTCCTGTTTAAGCCGGAAGGAGGAAGGAAGGTACAACTGGAGAGAGCCCAGAGAGGTGGAAAGCCCTTTGAAAACAGCCCAAGAACAGTTATTGCAAAATTCCTTGGGTACAAGGACAGAACGGCGGTCCTAACTTGGATGGATTGTGGGGTTTGAAATATGTGTCATGTAGTTGAATTGTGGGGGTAGGAAATACGATGCACTTAGATGGATTGTGGGGTAGGAAATGTGTGGCACATAATTGGATTGTCGGGATAAGAAATATGACTCAGCTAGATGGATTTTTAGAGGGTGGGGTTAGGAATGGTGTTGCACTCCTTCGTTAGCTTGACAGTTTACAGAGATGTTTATGATGATATCTTGTCCCCAGCACTCGGAAGATCATAAGGAGAACCGGCCCACTGCGCCTGAGGTTCTTTGAGGACAGACTGTTTGTTGCACCTATAAGATGTATAAGGATAGCCCTTTCTCTGCCTAAAGATCTGACAGAATAGCTTGCCACTGCACCCGGCCTTGGTATTGGACCTAGCAGATTCTTGATGTTAGCCCTCCTTTACTCTAACAATACCTTCGAGAATAGCCCTGGGCTTTCATCTAGATATGCAGGTAGCCTGGTATTGCAACTGGAAGACTAGCACATGTCGGTTAACACCTGCGCTCAGATACCACAGGGTTTGGCACGCCATATAAATAAACAAACATGTGTTACTCTTGGAGCATTTTGTCTAGTTAACACAAGCACTGCACATGGAATAACTGTGAAGATTAGCACATGAACTGCACTTGGTGGATATTTGTAGTTCAGCACACTTATTGCTCTTCGAAATTTGTTGCAGGTTAGCACATTATTGCACTTAGAAATCTGCAAAGGTTGGTCTTGTTTACACTTGGAGGCAACTGTGTGGGTTAGCACATGCATTGCACTTAGTAGAAATGGATATGTCTAGCACTTGCTTGGTACCTGAAGAACTGTGATGGCTGGAAATTGGGTTGTACCTAGAAGTTATTGTGCGGGCTAGCACCTGTATTGTACTTAGAAGGAATTGGGTAGGCTGACACACGAATTACACAAAGAACTGTGAAGGCCCACACTTGTACTGCTCTTAAAGAATTGTGAAGGTCAGCACATTCACTGCATTTAGTAGAAAATCAGTACATTTTGCACACCTGTTAATCTTGAGGAACTTTGGAGGCTGGCACTTGTATTGCACTTAGATCTTGTGCTGCGCCTTATAATGTTAGCTCGCCTTTTACGCTCGAAGATCTATGTTGGTAACCCTCCATTGTACTTCTAGATCCTCAAGTTAGCAATTGTAACACACAGTGGTTATATGCAGGTATCCCTGATATCACATTTAGTACAATCCTGTGGGTAGCGTTTATAGAACTTGGAAGGTATTTAGTAAGACCATAAAGGTAACCTGTCCATTGCGTTTAGAGAATCCTATTATCCTAGATCCTATGGTAGCCTGTCTGTCAAGCCTAGAAGGTGGTCTAGGACAGCCAGTCAAAGGCGCTTACTAGACTTGAGGATAGCTTGTCCATAGTACCTGGAATAGTAGCTGGTTTTCTTCCCCACAGACGATCGAATGACAAAGCGACATCAAAGATAAGCTCTATCTGAACTTAAGGTATGCATAAAAGCACCGCTTCGGCAGACATCTGCCACAAGCACGGCTATTCATCCACATACTTTAGAATGCAGCTACAACTATGACAAATTCGGTCTAGCTGGACACAATCGCTTCACCCTTACAACAAACTGATCTCAACACCTCTTCCATTAGAATACAGCGACAACCTACGACAGTTTTCAGTCTACCTGGTCACATATCAAGTCTCTTGCACTAGTGCTCTGTCGTGACCTCCCTCAGCAGCCATACATATGCCTGACCGCTTGGATTGTTTACTGGAGCCTAGCCATTCCACCAAATTCCTAATCTTGGCCAAATGCACACACGCACTTTAAGCCTTTTGTTGAGAATGTTCCCATACCTGGACTTCGGTTCCGAGGGCGTTCCCACCACAAAGCGCGTTGAGGCCATACATATGGGAAAAGGCTCTATATATAAATGACAACTACTATACAATACAATTGCCAGAATATAATCTATGGTGGAGGAACCATTAACACCCAAGTAAGTTAAACTAGCTGGCTGGTCCTAAGTTAAACGGCCATTACAGGGCCTTAGTTCTAAATAATAGAGGAAACGGGATGTGCCAATAGCTTGACAATGTACCGTCCTAGGCTTGTTAGCCACCAAGTGTGGGATATCCCAGACAATATCTTGGTACTCCCACAACCCCTCAAGCTCTCGGATAGGTTTGAGCAAAATATGTTTCAATGATTCTCTACCTCCACTGGCTTCTCATACGTGACAGTGGGTTCAGTCCTTGTTTTATGGAAGGTACCACATCTTCTAGGATCTTTTGTTTGTGTTTAAGCCAGTGTTTCTCTAAAAACACCATAAATGAGGCCATTTTGTTCATAGTGACCTCATATCTTTCTTTTGTCAATTCCCCATTCAGGATTAACTGCAGTGTTGCTCAGGGGCTTCTATCTCTGTTAAATTACCGGTTCATGCCACTCATGTCCACCACCAACGCCTACTTATGCGTATGTGTCTTTGCGTATGTTAACATCAACCCGCTTGCTCCGATACGGCAGCACCTGCACTAGGATACATAGATTGATCTAATTTACCTGCAAATGCCAGCCCACTCTCTGGTGCACCTGTCCGCCCAGATCAACTTACTCTATTTAAACACCCCGCTTCTAAGGGACTAGACCATTTTTGATTTGTAAGTGCCCCATTGATGTGGAACTAGACTATCTCACCTGTACCTGCTCTGTTTTTGTGGGACTAGCCTATTTTTGATTTTGTAACTACCCCTTATATGCAAGACCAGCCTATTTGATTGCAAACACCTCACTAATGCAGGACTAGCCTATTTGCTTAGCATCTGCCTTGCCTATGTCGTACTAGCCCTCTCTGATTTGTACTACACACCACCCTGCTGAGTACCAAAATATAGCAAAGGTTTGGTTGTAGAGGTGCACTCGTAAGTTGTAATTAAGGTTGATAACAGTTCAAATGTTTTAATAAAATTATGAAGACTCTATGGTGCTCCCTGTTGAGATCTATGCTACTAGATCCAAATACTGAAAGAAAGGGAATGGTATCTCGAGAAAAACTCGACATACAAACAAGGGCACAAACTTAAGCAGAAATAGCTGCAAAATATTTTGACTTAAGTAGTTCATTTATTGCTAAAGGGATAGTAAATTCAGAAAAATGTAGTTAAGGCAAAAGTATTATTGTTGGTATAGTCAATTGTCAAACACATATTGAATTAGAAATAGTCATAACAAATTATTCACAATATTTCTCCTGGTTTCAAAATAACATACATTTTTGTAAAGAAAACATAATTCACAGTTAGATGCAATAGATCCACATATCATTCAATTGTCTTTAAATAACCATAATTGATTCAAAATATATTTCACAAAACATATAGTCTGATATCTAGACAGGGAAGTGCTGCTGCTGTGGCCCCTATCTCATACTACGCGTTTCGGGTTGATAGAAACCCTTCTTCGGGTATCACGATCAGATGATTCTTTCTGAAAAAATGTATAAAATGGTATTACTAAATTAAACATGATGTTCTGATAGTTATTAACTGAAGTAAGAAGACTGAAGCCTCTATAAGTTAGTCACTGAACTAACCTGTAACTGTAACTGTAATCAGTACTCGTGGTCAATATTCAACATATGGCTCTGAAATGAATGTTCAGACCCTATAAGTAACAAGAGAGAGAAATATAAAGAATCCGTGAGTTGTATTTTACCGATTAGTATTTATGCGATCCATCACGGGACCAGTCGCTTCAAAAAAGGAGTGCTGAGTCCCGCTCATGGACCGCCGCATAGTTAGTGATTAAAAATGACACATAATTTGTGACTCACCTAATCGGGTAAGTCATACTTTGTCGTGTTTAGCTCAAATTCGTGAGGCATTTGTGCGGTCCCTTAACTTCATCATGAAAGATATGATGGTAGCTGGAGTAGAGAGACAGTAAAGACTCGGATGTAACTACGAGTAAATTAACATGATCAAATATAAGTATAAAGTGCTATTCATAAATGGCCAGTACCTTAGGATTAGCTCTTCAGACTGCTCCATATTAAAAATGAAGGTCGGAAGAGCCCATTAATGCTGAAGAAATCACTGAAGCTATTAAATCCCTCAAATCTACCGCCCCGGGCCTCACTGCAGTCTTTTACAAAAAATACGCCAGAATTCTAGCTCCCCAACTGGCTAGCCTATTTAACTCCTTTCTATCCACAGGCTCCGTCACAGATTCAATGGCTGAATCGACCACGATCTTATTACATAAAACTGTGAAGAATCCCGAATCTCCCGACTCTTATCGCCCAATATCTCCCTTGAACAATGACGGCAAGATATTCACTAAAGTATTGGCTAAAAGACTGGGGGCGGTCCTTCCGGCTTTAATCAATCGAGACCAAACGGGATTCATACCGGGAAGAAGCACACATGACAATATTAGAAGAAGAATAAATGTAATTGAAAGCGCCCGTAAAATGAAGGTTGGGATGGCTGCGATTTCACTGGATGCCCATAAGGCTTTCACCCGGGTAGACTGGGGTTACATCCGAGCAGTTCTCGAACACTTCGGCTTTGGCGCAAATTTTGTCACATGGGTGATGGCTGGCTATCAAAGACCCACAACACAACTGCGGGTCAATGGTATCAGGTCAGACCACATACACATAGCTAGGGGTACCAGGCAGGGTTGCCTGCTTTCTCCCCTGATATTTGCCCTGTCGATGGAACCTTTTGCGGCCAGAATCAGACAAAATGAGAATATAAAAGGGATATCAGTAGGAGACCACGAGTATAAAATCGCGTTATATGCAGATGATGTGTTAATTACAGCATCATCATTAGAAAAGTCCCTAGGAGCGCTGTGGGAAGAAATCAAAGAATTTGGTACCCTGTCGGGATTTCGGGTGAACCGGTCCAAGTCCGCTGCTCTAGACATCAACCTCACCACACAGGAAAAAATCACTAGCCCCCCTGTTATCAATCCCATGGGCTAAAGGGACGATTGAATATCTCGGGGTCCAAATCACAAGAGACCCCTCGCAGCTGTTCTCTAGCAATATTCTGTAACTCATTCATAGCCTACAGGACGACCTCAAAAGGTGGAAACAGCAGGAGATCTGCTGGTTTGGGCGAATCACAGCCATCAAAATGAATCTAATTCCCAGATGGCTTTACCACTGCACAGCATTACCTATACATATGCCGGGCCCTGCCCTAACAGCCCTACAAAAGAAAATACTAGACTTCATCTGGGGTGGGGGGGAGTTAACCTAGAATTAACAAATGAATCATGCTAAGAGGGAAGGCGCAAGGAGGGCTGGGAGTCACAGACCTAGCTAGATACACCCTAGCTGCCTAATTATCGCATGCATTCTCCTGGGTGCAAGAATCAGATCCACCGAAATGGAGGCAAATAGAAGAATTCTGGTGTCCGGTCCCATTATCAGATCACCCACATTTGCCAAACATAAGGCCACAAACAAATAGCGGCCCCCTGGCAGTCACAGTGGTCACGTCCTATTGCTGGAAAGCTGCATCCCGAAGATGGGGGGTTCGTGGTTCCATGGGACCGCTGACCCCAATCTGGAACAATCCCAACTTCTCACCGGGTAGGCACCCGAGAGAGTTCCAGTCCTGGGATAGAGGGCGGGTTAGGTAAAACCAGCGATTTCCTAGAAGAGGGTGCACCCATTACATTCAAGAGATGTAAAGTGAAATTTGGAGTGGGGGAACAGGAAAGATTTCATTATGCCCAGATCAGGCACTGGATGTCTAACAGACTAATCCGGGAGAAATGTGCCAGAGAGCTGACGGCTCTGGAGCTCTCTTTAAATACATCAACTAGCAGGGGTAGAGTCTCCACTATCTATCGACTCCTAGACAGGACAGACCCAGGGAAAAAAGAAAGATACATGCTGGAGTGGGAAAAAGATCTAGGCCGAGAAATAGAGATTGAAGAGTGGGGGAAAATATGGACGAGATTACACAAAAGCTCTCAATGCGTCACAAATAGAGAAGGGGGATATAAATTATGCTACAGATATTATCTGACCCCAGCCCAAATTCAGAAGGCCAATCCAAGTGCTCCTGGATCCTGCTGGCGTGGCTGCCCTGTACCCTGATCACTGTTCTACATAGTCTGGGCCTGTCCTAAGGCAGAAGGTTTCTAGAGAGAAAAATTAAAACACATTAAAGACATCACTGGGCTATCTATTCCCTGGGATCCAGCCATTGTCCCATTGGGCGAAACAGGAAACGGCGCATACCCACTGTCAGGGCAAATATCCAACCTATGCACTCACCTGCTCCTAGCAGCGAAAATCGCTATGGCCAAATTATGGAAAGACGAAGGGGACCTTCAATAGTGTTATGGTGGTTCAAATGCTGGGATATAGCTGTAGCTGAGAAAATCGCGGCGATCCGATCAGACGCCCTGAACAGAACACTGACCACTTGGGACCCATTCTTTGACTATGCGGCCAAATTACTGTATTACGTAGAGCTCTAGGCAACAACGCGTTTGAATTTACAAAACTTGAACATACGCGGTGCTCTCCGACTCCATCAAGCGTGATAAGAACTAACTTTTCATCAAGACCTTCATTTTTAATACGGAGCAGTCTGAAGAGCTAATCCAAAGGTACTGGCTATTTATGAATTGCGCTTTATGCTTATCCTCCGTGAAATGGAAACCCCCCCCCATTCCACCCACAGACAATGTGTCTAGAGACAAGCAATAGTGCACTAGCATCCAGCATGCTCTATCCAACAAAATAGCAACTCTTCAGACAAAAATAGCCAACAAAAAAGCATCCTTGCGCTCCACTTAGATGCAACCCACCTTACCTACTGTAATACCTAGCACTGACACTTTTCAGATTCACTAAAATCTCTATACTAGAAACTGAAAAAGTCATACTATCCCTGAAGCCCTCAGATTGTCAGGGTGACAGCTGCATGGCACAAATAATTAAGGACGCAGCTAGAGATTTAGCGCCGTTTATCTCTAAACTAATTAATGCCTCCTTCAAGACCAGAACTGTCCCAAACAATCTCAAAGAATCCTGGGATCTACCGTTACTGAAGAAACAGACCCTAGACCCCTCTATCCCGACGAATTACAGACCGAATACCATGGTCCCTTTCCTCCTTAAAATAATTGACAGTAGTGTATCTCCAGATTCAGAACCATCTTGAAGCCAACCACTTACTAGGCTCCCGCCAATCCAGATCCAGACCACAATATGGTACGGAAATGGCACTAATTGATTTAAAAGAGAAATAGACTGGGGGGCGTGGCTTGGAGCACCATCGATGTGGTCGCTCCTCTGAGGCCGCCCGTGGGATGCCCGCCGCCACCGTCAATTCCCGGCGGTTCTAAGCGGGTTACCGTGTCGCCAATGCCATCTAAGGCGACCGGAACCGACATGGCACAACCTGGCCAAACATAGCCTTCGACCGAGGAGGCGTTCTACCAGAATTCAGCGGCCGAACTTCTCCCCCGTCTCCAGCCGAAGAAACCAAGATGGCCGCCAAACTGGAACCCAGCAACACACTCCGCACCTGGTGGTAACGGGGCCTTAGAGCGCCGGGGAGTTGGAGGAGGGGAGCGGACCCCAGCACAGAGCCATCCGATTCATACCAAGGCTGCCTGGAATTCACATGAGTGCATCCTCGGCTGCTGGGGCCTGAGTACCCGATGCACACTCCGAGGGACCGGGTGAACGGGCTTTCCCCCTCCCCCGCTACGTCGGAACCTCCTCTCAGCGACGGCCGGCATCATTACAGAACCGCACACGGAAGGTTCACAGAGGGATCTGGGACCTCCATCAGCGAAGGACCACCGATGGAGACTTGAGGAGGGGCGGGGAAGCAGCGAGATAACCGCTCTCATCCAGAGAGGCCTTGCCCCCCCCCCCCCACACCAACGCTTCCTGGGGCGCCCCTGCCCACTCTCCCAGATCTGGACCAGAGAGGGGGTTGAGAGCGATACACACCCTGAGTGCAGCCGCCCACTGCCCTCGGCAATCAAGACCGCCCAATACGAGCAGCATGTCTAGGCAAACGAAGGTGAGCAAGGGCGCAGATATCTCCGCCATGTTTACTGCACCGGAGAAACCCAAGAAACAAGACCCTCCTAAACTGACCCCACAGAAGCCACAAGAGGACAGGGGCGCCCTCGCTACCAAAGGAGACCTGATAGCCTTCATGGCGGATATTAAATCGGAGTTCCGCGCCTGCCTCTCGGAACTCACCGCTAAAGTTGAACAGACGGACCAAAGGGTCACAGAGATCGAACAGAGGCTCGGAGAAATCGAGGACCATTCTCAAGACCACACTACCACGCTGGGGGAAATGCAAAGATCCATCGATTCCCTGCATCACAAATGCGAGATCCTGGAGTTCAAACATGAAGACCTTGAAAATAGGGCACGTCGCAACAACCTCCGCATTCGGGGCATCCCAACCTTTGTCCCCGACAGCAAGTTAGCAGACTACGTGGGAAGCTTC
Organism: Ambystoma mexicanum; assembly: GCF_040938575.1. Classification (NCBI taxonomy): domain Eukaryota; kingdom Metazoa; phylum Chordata; class Amphibia; order Caudata; family Ambystomatidae; genus Ambystoma; species Ambystoma mexicanum. Next base: position 437,981,453 of record NC_090929.1, read on the forward strand.
TTCGAGGCCCTACTCCCGGATCTGGACAAATCTCAGCTCCTGCTGGACCGGACCCACAGACTCCGCCCGCGCCGAGGGACAGATTCGGACCCCCACCCCCCCAGATGTCATTACCAGGGTCCACTTCTTCACAACCAAAGAGGCAATATCAGCGATCAGTCGCCAAGGAGAAGAGATCACTTTTCAGAGCACTCCACTTCAAATATACCAGGACCTCTCACCACTTACTCTTCAGAAAAGAAGAGCACTCCGACCTCTGGAAGTGTTCCTTCAGGAGCAACAGATCCGTTACAGGTGGCTGTTTCCGACAGCTCTCCAGTTTACATATAAAGGCACCTTACGCCGAATCAGCCACCTGGAAGACGCAGAGAGAATCTTACATCCAGCCTCGCCCCGAGATCCTTCCAAGCCAAACCCGGAGAGGACCGAGGACTCTAGACCACCTCCCTCCCCAAAGCCCAAACGCACGTCATGGTCGTCAACCCAGCGGAGCAACAGAAAGAGATGAACGAGGACGCTTCCACGATCCCAGGTTCTGTCAGCAACTTAGCCTGGACGCAAGTGCCCTTACCTAAATTAAGACCCGCCACCTTTGTCTCGAACTAACGAACCTTGAAGGCGGTGGCGGCGGGCCATACCCATGGTTCATACCCACTCCAAGGATACTTTCCAACCTTTGTTCCTTGGAAACCCACAGTATGGGACAGTTGGCCCTGTTGGCCGAGGGTACGCCCGTACTTACAATGTCGGTCTACCCTCCAGTTAAAGTTGCGCCCCCCCGTTGGGGTTCCGTGTTAAAACCTCAAGTGCAGGATGATATTAAGGGATTCCCTGTAACGCTCACCTGATTCCCACGGAGGCGCTGATCCCGGCTGGGCTGCTATCGTTTCTTCAATTGAGAAGCGTAGAGCTCGGACAACTCTCAGGACTGGGCTTCCTCTTATCGAATGTCTGACTTGCAGGGTAAGTTTTCTGCAGGTGGAAGAAAAAGGGTTAATCACCGTTTGATGGGATTCCTTCTCCCACCAATCGCCAGTTTCTCCCACAGCCTAGCTTTCTGCTTGTCTCGGCGAGCTCTCACCTTAGGCGTATAAATGCTGAGCTCTCCATCCTGCGTCTGGTGCAGGGGTGCGTGGATTCCAGTTACGTACCTGGATGAGTTCAGTGTTGAGGCTCAAGTCTTTTGCGGCCTTAGTTGTGGCACTGGTGCTGGGATGCCGAAGAGCGATGCCGCCGTTACTGCACGAGCGGATGCCTGTAAGTATACTGTAGTCTTTAGGCTTTAAAAGATGGGCATCTCAATAATGTCCCTTTTCCTTTGTTTCAGGCCTCGGGATGCTGTGGGCGTAGTTTTCCGTTGCCGCTGCACGTGCCGATGCACGTAAGTATAATGTTCGTTGGCCGCTTTTAATGGCACCTCTAATAATGTCCTTTTTCTAGTTTTCAGGTGCCGGGATGCTGCGGGCTTTATATCCGTTGCCACTGCACGTGCCGATGCACGCAAGTATAATGATCGTTGGCCGCTTTTAATGGCACCTCTAATAATGTCCTTTTTCTAGTTTTCAGGTGCCGGGATGCTGCGGCTGATGCGGCCGCTTCTGCGCGTGCAAAAACTGGTAAGTTAAGATGAATGCGACTGCCTTCACCCGAACCCCTTTTTAATTATGTCCTTTGCCTTTCAGGTGCAGAGAAGCTGCCGAAGAGAAGGCCGCGGTTAGCTCCGTTGCAATCACGGATGGATCAGGTAAGCGGGCGCGGCTGCGAGCGAGTTGCACTTTTCTAACCTTATGTTTATTCTTTGCAGGTTTTGCCGGTGACTGGATTCCGGGATCTGGTAAGTATTGTTCTGTGTCTTTCTTCATCCACAGGTTGCTGCGCGGAAGCTGAAGATGACTCTGGACCTGGAATGCAGGAGCCGACTCGGTGAGCGTCCTGCTGCAGAATAACGCGAAGCACGTGTTTTCCATCGGGCGTGGTTTAAATAGCAGAGAAGTGCTTCCAGTGTGTGTTCTTCCACCGGTTCCACCCAGGTAAGAAAAGAGTTCCTGAATGGAGGGAATAGTTCCTCCCAGCCCTGATGGCTAGGGACTTAAACCAGACTGGATTGTTCTGGGTAAATATGCAGCATGGTCTGCCTCAGGTAAGTCCACCCAAGCATTATTACACTGTTTATCAATATGAGCCCGGCGCCTATGGCGCCGGGACTGAAACCCTTCATGAGCCTGGAGCCAAAGGCGCCAGGACACGGTCCAAAGGGCCCCTGTAGGGGTCTGCTGGGTCCGGAGTAGTGGAAGACGGGTCTGCTTCCGAGGGCGCTGGGCCAGTCCTGGCTCCTCGGGAGTAGCGCCCATGACATTCCCCAACAGACATGGCAGCTGAATCACCGCCCCACGACCCCCCCGTAACCCAAGGAAAGGAGAGTGAGGCTCCAGCAGACCTCCAAATGCTTCGGATCCTCTCCCTGAATGTTAACGGCCTGAACTCCCCTAACAAGCGAAAGGCAATTCTACTGAAACTCCGGGACGAAGACGCAGCGATAGCCATGCTCCAAGAGACTCACTTGCTGCCGGTAGACGTGACCTGGCTTCGCTCCCGGTTATTCCCGCTCCAATTCTTCGCCTCTGGCTCAAACAAAAAAGGAGGTACGGCGATCCTCTTCAGGAAAGACTTGAACCCACAGATTCTGGAAACGAAAACCTGCCCAGAAGGCCGATTTACAGCGGTCAAATGGCTCCTAATGGGAGATCTATATACTCTTGTCTCTGTGTACGCCCCTAACACTGGACAATCACACTTCTATGACTCCTTGGGCACATCTCTCGCTAGCTTTGTGGAGGGCCAAACAATAGTCGGGGGGGACTTCAATGGGGTTCCCGACCCCACCAAAGACCGGTCACACCCCCCGACTCCAAGCGACTTCGCCCAAGCACTTAGCCTTCTCCGACTCTTCAGGTCCCTGGAGATAATAGACTCATGGCGGGTGTTCCACCCCGACGAAAAAGACTTCTCTTTTTACTCATTCGTCCATCGCACCTTTTCAAGGATCGACCTGTTCCTGATCTCCCCGCAAACATTCCCTTCAGTCAAAGAAGTCTCCATCGGCACAACAGCGATATCCGACCACGCCCCAGTGCTCTTGGAACTCCGGGTTCAGAATCCCAACCTCAATAACCCACGTAAATGGACGTTGTACGACCCGATCCTTAACGATATGGCTACCAGAGACAAGATCGCAACAGGAATAAGAAATTTCTTTAACGAAAATCCAGCCTCGGACACCTCGCTAGCGAACAACTGGGACGCCATGAAGGCAGTGATCAGGGGCTCCCTAATTGCCCAAGGTGCGGCCTACCACCGAGACAGGCGTCGGACCCAGACGGCTCTAGAGAACGAACTAAGAGAGGCCGAGGCACTCCACAAGGAGAAAGGCTGGTCCCCCAAAACGCAACGGATCATTCGTACAGCAAGGAAAAAACTGGAAGCCCACTATGCGGAACAAACCGCCCAACTAATGGCGAAGGCCAAACAGTCATTCTACGTGAAGGGTAACAAGGCAAACAAGTTCCTGGTGGCCAAGCTAGCCAAGCGGAGACGCGTCAACACGATCACTGGTCTGAGGACTGAGCCCACGCTCCCCGGTCTTCCATAATCCAACGTTTGCACCGCGAACGAATCCTCACAATTTTCGTAACTGGATTAAGGGCGGGCTGGAGACCATAGACCAGCTGTATATGGGGGGGGGGAGACCTCTCACATTCGCCCAATGCAAGGAGAAATTTCAATTCCAGGAAAGGGACAGATTCACCTACATTCAATTACGCCACTGGTGCTCACACCCCCAAACTCTGCAAGCAGCAACACGCCCTCCTACTGCCCTAGAACTCACTCTGGGAGACCTTCCAGCCCGCGGCAGAGTATCCACCCTATACAGGCGCTTCCTAAGTGACTTCCTGACCACAAAGACCCACTGCATGGCCCAATGGGAGGCGGACCTGGGCCACCCAATAGAGGACCAAACCTGGGTGGACATATGGACCAGAACACACACCTCGTCCACCTGCATTACCAATAGGGAATGTGCGTACAAGATCACGCTGCGGTGGTACTACCCGCCCCTCCGACTTCACCATATGAACCCCCAGGTGGATCACTCTTGCTTGAGAGGATGCGGCCACCCAGGCTCCTTCTTCCACATGTGGTGGGCTTGCCCAAAGGTCCAACAATTCTGGAAATCATGCCTGGGGTCCATTACACAAATTACCGGAACAACGATCCCCCTGGAACCAGAACCAGTCTTGCTGGGAGCTCCAATCCCCGAGATCTACCCGCGCTCCGGGACCAGATCGAAACTACTAACTCACTGCCTACTAGCAGGGAAAACGGTGGTGGCCCGAGCTTGGAAAACCCCGGAAGGCCCTCACATAGCCCAATGGTGGACCAAACTTTGGGACATTCTCGTAGCGGAGAAGGTGACGGCAGCACAAACGGCAACTCTCCATCGTTTCCAGAATACCTGGGCCCCATTGCTGGAATTCGACCAGCGCTTCCCCGCCCTGACGTATAAACCTATGAGGGCCCGATGGATCCTAAAAAATCAAGAGATCCCTGAGGAAGATCCCTGAGGCGCAAACCTGACAGCCCAGGAGGGAAGATTCCGCCTACAAGGCCTAAGGGACAGAGGGACCAAAGGGAGGAGGGAGGGAGAAAACTCAGGGGGGGGATAAAGGACTGGGGATCAACATGCCTAAATAAGCACTGCTTATAATGTTTGTAATTGTCATCCTGCCTTGATTTAAAATAAACAAAGTTAAAAAAAAAACACTGAAATAGACGAGCTTAAGGTCAAAGGTAAAACAGCTATGCTACTCCTCCTCGACCCATCGGCGGCCTTTGACCTGGTGGATCATGCAGTGTTATGCAAACACCTGGCGTCAGCCGCCCATTTCTGGAGTGACGCTATAGCCTGGGTCATATCCTTCCTAGCTAACCGTACGATGAGAGTGTTCTGCCCCTCAGCATCCGCAGACCCAATCCATACTACCTGTGGCGTCCCACAGGGATCATGCGTCTCACTGACAATGTATAACATCTTTACCAAGCCACTATTCGACAAACTGGATAGACTGGGTGTCCCCTACACTAATTATGCAGACGACACCCGGATCCTCATACCCCTTTCGGGTAATTTTGAGGAAGCCACATCGTTGGTAAATAGGATATACCTCCTCATTCAGGCATGGATGGCATCACACAGCCTCTGCCTGAATGACGACAAAACTGAGATCCTTATATTGGGCTCGGATGCTAACCTAAAAAAAACGTAGCCCCAGCTAGGCTGCATTCAATATTGACAGCAATGCAATTAAAGCAGTAACCGAGGTAAACACATTAGGATTTTACCTAGACTCTACGGTATCATTAAAAAAACAAGTCAACGCCATGGCATCATCAACGGCCTACACTTGCAAACTAATCGGGGCTTGCAGACCCTTCCTCTCCAATGCTAGCTGCATCATGCTCTCCAATGCACTAGTAATGTCCAAATTAGACTACTGCAAAGCCTTATATGTAGAAGCCAACAAATACATCCTAGATAAAATGCAAACACTACAAAATAATGCCCTAAGAGCATCTTTGAACATACCTAGCAGAGAGCACATCTCCAACATTAGAAGAGACCATCACTGGCTAAAAAATAGTGACAGGATCCTTCTCAAAACTGTATCTCTCACCTTCAAATGCCTGAACATTGCTGCGCCCCCATATCTCTCAGACAGAATGATTAGAAGAACTTCGACCCGCCCTACCAGATCAGCTTACTCCCATTGTTTAGAAATTCCCAGATTTAAACTAACCAAATCTGTCGGAGCTAGCTTCCCAGTTAAAGCGGCTCTATCCTGGAATGCACTCCCAAAGCCCTCCGAGTTGAACAGCCATATTCTAGATTCAGACGCAATATGTTAAACTGGCTTCGAGCAAATGACAACTAATACCTGCTGGTCTTGCTGTACCCATATGTGCACTTGATTATTCGACTACTCTTATCTATGTACCATTCTGTTGAATTGACCACTGCATTTGTTTTATATGTTCCTCCATACCGATTGCACTCCCAAATTTAATTACTGTACCTATTTAGATGTTGTAACCAAGCTTCAAGTATCCTTGTATCTGTTGCGCCCAGCTACTTAAGGGTTTGGTGCGCATTACCAAACAAACAAACAAACAAACCTAGTGATGCGTGCGGTGGAAAAACGACTTGTTGTGTTTCAACTTGTTCCTGTGTCTGTTTCTTCTTTTTAAGAGTGTCTGATACACAGCTTCAACATGCGTGGTTTTCTTTTTTTCAATATGCGACGAAATTGTAGTCTTCGGCGCATGTGGTTTTGGTTTATTTGTATTATCCTTCGTTGCAGAGACAATGGGCGTGGACATAGGCTTTTGGCTATGCGTCGAGTCAGAAGCCCTAGGACACAGTTTTCCAATTACAGGCCTTGAGGTCCTGGAACCTATCGGATTTTCAGGATAGCCCTCATTAATATTCATGAGATAAATTAGCATGCAATGATTCTTAATACATGCACATTTGTTCTCATGAATATTAATGAGGGCTATCCATATCCTGGATACCCATCATGGATTCCAGCCCTCGAGGCCTGAAGATGGACAAACCTGCACAAGGAGCTGATTACTTTGCTGGACCGACCTGGTAGGCGCTGAGGTTGCCGGCTCTGCCAAGGATTTTGAACCTTTTGACGAAAGTATCGAAGTTGTTGCAGAGGGTGGAATGTTTGTACTCGCTATGTGTTTAGATTTGCTCGGTGTTCTCGTGGAGAGCGCCAAAATGTTTCTGTGTACTGATCTAATGTGTTTAGGCTTGTCGCAATATGAAGTCACCATAGCAGAGCTTGACGCTTGCCTTTCGAAGCTGAGGACAAGCCCACTGGACTCCTCAGTTTCCCAATCCGAAATCTCTTCGGCTTCTGATTTGAAACTAGTGCTGTCCAGTTCTGGCTCGGATTCCTCCACCCCAGGAGGGTATTTCGTAGATGCCTTAGCTCGTATCCCGAATGCCGTCCAGCATTTCAACCGCTGACCTTTAAGTGTTTTTGCCTTAAAAAGCTTGCATGACTGGCATTTGTTTTCCCAGTGGTCCCTTGGAAGACAAGAATTACAAACCCTATGTGGTTATTCCCACAGAAACTTTTTGTTGCACAGGGGGAAGAACATAAAAGGGGAATTTTCCACATTGAAAGCTGGAGGACAACGAGATAAATAATATTAATGGGGTAATATATGTAGACATTCTACTTGACTCTTAAGTGTAAGTGTCTTCCCCACTCTCCCTACTGTGAAGGCCAAATCCTGCAGTTGTACGCCGCCGAATGCCGATTTCGGAAGCCGCTATAACACCGTGTACGATGGTCGATCTTGCGTTCGTTGTCGTTCTTTGAGAGATATCGGCAACACAAGGTCATTTAGAATAAAATATCTTAAATATATCTCAAAAATATGCTCGATCACGAGTAAAGGTATCACTTCAAGAAACTCTGCAGAATGCGACCAACACGCTGGTGGAAAAAAATAATCTGAGGACAGTACATGTCACAGTAGGGATAGTATCACAAGAACGCCAAGTCTGTTTGCAGTGTCTATTGGAACGAGGAGGCAGCGTTTGACTGCATATGATCTAGATCTTTAAGCGCAGCGTGGTGGAATGCGTCAAGTGTGTTCCCGTGTTCCTGCGTGCCTGTGCTCCGGTGCAACCACGGCAGCCAGTGAACGAAGTGCAGAACAGGACTAATTCCGAAGCCTGACGCAGAACCTTTGGATTGTCAACATATGCCTCGTGACCAGAAGCAGTATTGGCGGAACACTGAGTTGGGGTAAGTACATGAGAAAGACTGCCTTCCAGGTACATTCTTTGTGAGTGGTGCCGGTGGGGGAACCCTTTGAGCCACTCCTGTAGCCCTTACCAATTATTTAGAGCTGTACAAGCTGGGTTATAGCAGTCGATTTCTGGCGTGTGGCCAGGTCGAGGACACAACTGACTGTTAGACTCAGCATCATGAAAGGGAGAAAGAACTGATATAATCTAAGAAGTTCTGAGTCTATGGCCCTGGAGGATGAACCGGACAGAATGCAAGTGGGATCAGAGAGTTCACTGGGTAGAACCGATCAAGTGAAAATAACCACCCCCCACCCCCCAAACAAAAGAAACTGTATAGCCATGTCCTTCAGCTTGGTTCTGCTAAGTAGGGAACACCAATTGAATGGAGAGAGTTGGACCTTACACCAGACTGCGACGTGTCAGGGCCGGTGCTGATTGAGGTAGAACACCATGCAAATAGATCCATAATAGATAAGTGCATTAGCCTAGATTGAAAAATCCAGGCACTGGAAAGAGTAGCCGAAAGAATAAGCATGTCGCCAGGACATTTTAATACTCTGAGTTTCAGGGGAAGCAGACTCAACATCATATACCTCAATCCCAGTCATTGAGACACTTAGTGGGGAGCCCGCAACGGCGGAACGCTCGCTCTTCCGTACAAGACCTGGCTTTGGCAGAAGATAAAAGGACATTTTTAAACTGGAACTCACTAGGGTTTCACTCCTTTATGATCCCCAAAGCTAAGTGGATCTTTGAGACATTCAACTACATTCTTTTGCAAGAGACCTGGTTCAGAGAGACCCCCACTATTGATGGTTACATTGTGAACATCAAAAACACCAAGAAAGGCGAACAGGGCGACTAATGGGGGGTACTGTCATGGCAGTGAAAGTCAGGAAACCTATGGCTATTGCTAACTGGAAATGTATATCGGAGGCGGTTCTGGTAACTCAAGTGGATGACTCAAGCAGCCCTACCACCAGATCCATGCTGATAATTAACATTTATCAACACCCGGTCCGTACTGAAATAGATACTGTTGTAAACGCTGTGGAAGATGTGGTCATAAGATGGCTGAGTGAAAAGGGTTCCAGCTACATAGTCCTGTGAGGGGACTTTAATTGCCAATGTGTAGTATTGGAGTGTGCGGATGATGGTTTGGTAATGGGAAACAAAACCACAGAAGGACTGGGCAGGGAAAAGAATGAGAAACGTAAGAATAATGGGTGTGTGTGGTCTCAATTCCTATCCACATGGGGGTTTCTGCAGACCAACTTGTTTGAAGAAAGACTGGGAAGGGAGGGAAGGGAACCTATGTGGTCCAACTCTGTGACCTCCTCGATAATTATATTTTCTTGAAAAGTATCCAGAGGGAGATGGTTCTGAAGCTGGAAATAAATAAGAAGGAGCTTAGCGACCACACATTCTTGGCAATGACCTTAAAGGAAAACAAGAAAGGGGTCGTAGGAAAGGATAGTTTGGTACGGGCCCCAAAGCGTTTGGAGGTAATGGGGGATGGAAACAGGGTCTCAGTTAGATGTGTTGACTTTAATAAGGCTAATCAGAGTCTGGCATTGTGGTGGGAAACACTTGATAACAGGGAAAAGGAGTGGCATACATCATCCACGAAGTTCGCGGGGGATACTAGCCTGATTGGGAGCTTGGGGAACTGAAATTCGAATGCCTACACAGACAGTTTTTGGGGCGTAACAAAAAGCCCCAGGATTGGAATGTGAATGTTAAGAAACAGGAGTTTCAGAAAGCGATCAAAGTGCCGAACAAATGCTCTGAGTGGAGAGAGAAAAATCCCAAACGACACAAAGACAGAAATGTCAATGTTGGCAGAAGAACTACCGACTTCAATCTTACATAGGTAAGAATCAGGACTTCTTCGAAAAAATTATAAGTTACTCACCGTAGTGAACAACGTTCTCCTTGCCCATAGTCTCCTTTCCTCCATACTGTATGGGCCTCCTTCGCTAGGGAAGGGAGACGGAACCTTTTTTATCAGAAAAAATCTTCCTCCCCTTTAAATTTAAAGGCGCACAGGGGCGCGGTCCTGAGAGCATGCACTCCCCTGAATCTGCCCATTGCCACCATTGCTCAGTCCCCATTGGAGCGTCGAAAATATTCCCATTGCCTAATTACACCAGTTTTATTAGTGGGGAATGGGACTGCCATGGCCTTGGCTTGGATAGCGTGGGCATGCATATTTGCTGGAAGTGACTTGTGCTGCCCCTCATAGGCCTCCTTAATGGCTGCAACCATCCACCTTGCTATGGAGACCTTGGAAGCCTGGTATCCGGCCTTGACCCACCGAAGGTGACAAAGAGAGCCTCAAATTTGCGGAAGCCCTTGGTTCTATCCAGGTAGAATTTTAGAGCGCGCTTAACATCTAAGCAGTGCAGGACCCTCTGAGCATCGTCCTTAGGGTCCGTGAAAAAAGTGGGTAACACTACCTCCTCATTTAGGTGGAACGAAGAGACTACTTTAGGTAAGAACGCAGGGGCGTTCTAAGGAGCACCTTGTCCCTATGAAAGGTAGTGTAGGGCTCGGAAGCCACAAGCGCTTGGATCTCACTGACCCGGCATGCAGATGTAAGACGCACCAAGAGAGTGGTCTTAAGGGTGACCAGCCTGATGTCCGCGGACGCCATTGGCTCAAAGGGTTTATGTGCCAAGGCACCCAACACTATACGTTGAGGTCCCACACGGGTGTGGCTTCTTGATAGGCGGCTAGAGTCTGGTGAGGCCAGCCGAATGCCTTTTAAACACCGGGTTGGAGGAAGAGAAAATGTCCTCTTTTGAGTTCCGGTAGGCACCGATCACCACCAGATAGGCGCAGCAAGTGTCTATTTGCACCACCGAGTGGGCGAGGTGTGCTGAGAAGGATAAGGATAGTAAGAGGATTGGCCTCCCTAGATCAGCTCAATGACAAAACCTAGACCACTTGCTTTTGTACTGGCTCCTAGTAGCATCACTCCTAGAACCCTGTATGATGTCTAGGTTAGCCACCGACAGTTGCAGATGCTTTAATGTGACCTGTTCAGGAACCATGCTACGAGGGCTAATTTCTGGGGTGCAGGGTGGATGACCCTGCCTCCCTGCTGCGATAGCAGATGCGCCAGGCCCAATGGAAGGTGAATCGGAGGCTGATCCGACAGGCTGAGCAGCTCAAGAACCATGGTCTCGCCGGCAACCAAGGGGCTCTCAGAATGATACTGAGGTGTCGGGACTCCCTTATCTTGCAGATCACCCTGTGAACCAGGGGAGTGGGCGGAAATGCATATGCGTTCATGCTGTACCACTGTAACTGTAAGGGGTCGCCCCAGGGAGCCTAGTTCCTGTCCCTGCCAGCAGGCGAACTGAGGGCACTTCCTGCTGTACAAGGTGGCAAAGAGATCCACCTGGGGATGCCCCCAACTGTTGAAGATCCCCTGAAGGACCTGGTCGTTCAATTGCCATTCATAATTGTCTGCACCCAATCTGCTGAACCTGTCCGCCTCCAGGTTGGACTCCCCCCAGGAGGTGGATTGCCCTGAAGTGAATATTGTTCTCCAGAGCCCACACCCACATGCTGACGGCCAGGCTGCATAGGGGAAGACCACCTTGTGCCACCCTGCTTGTCGATGTGATACATGCTGGTGGAATTGTCAGTTTGAATTAGGATCATCTTGCCACTGATAAGGGGCAGGAAGGCTTTGAGAGTGAGCCAGATCGCCTTGAGCTCTAGCCAATTGATATGGGCCTCCTGTTCCTGCAGAGACCAGACTCCATGGATGCTGTGGTTGTCCAGGGTAGACCCCCAGCCCTCCAAGGAGGAATCCGTGGTGATAGTAAACTGGGGTGCTGATTGCCAGAAGGGCCTACCTATCCGCAAGTTGCAGTCCGTGCTCCACCAGACCAGGTCCTGGTGGAGAAAGGGAGGGATGCTGACGGGTTCCGCCTAGGAACCCCGGTCCTGACTCCATGAGGCTGCGAAGTGCAGCTGTAATCTTCAAATTTTGAGCGTCCTGTAACGCACTGCCAGAAGACATGCCGCCATGATACCAAAGAGGTGTTGGTACCACCATGCTGAGGTCACTGCTCTGCTAAGAAAAGGACCTGAGGCTCTCTTGATGGCTGTGATCTTGTCCTCCGAGGGAAAAACTCTCTGAGCTCGTGTCCCAGATGAGGCCCAGGAAAGTCAGACTCTGCATCGGCTGCAGCTGTGACTTCTTGAGATTGATGGAAAACACCAATTCATGTAGCGTATTCATGAGAGTGGAGGAGGTGTGATGGATCTCACCCTGACGAGCCAGTCGTCTAGGTATGGGAAGACTTGGTGACCCTGGACCCTGAGAATGGCTACCACTGCATTCATAAGCCTGGTGAAGACCCTGGGGGCTGAATAAGGGTAGAACCTTGTATTGGAAACGGAGGCCCATAATCCTGAACCTCAGGAAGGACCGACGAGGCTGCCAAATCGGGACGTGTAGGTACGAGTCCTTCAGAGACAGGAAGCACATCCAATCTCCCTTGCACAGTGTCTCCGCAATAAGCGCTGGGGTAACTATCTTGAACTTTTGAAGAGGGCGGAAAAGGTTCAAGTTGGGAAGGTTCAACACAACTCTCATGCCAGCCTGGTGGTTCTTGTGTATGGCGAAAATCCTGGAGTAGAAGCCCATACGCTGCTGGGAGGTTGGGACTTCTTCCACTGCCTGACTCTCTACGAGCGATCGAATTTCCGCCAACAGAGTTGTTACCCCAATTTGTGGGAGTGGAGGTGAGGAGAGGGGAGAGGGAGGGATCGGTAGGCGGTAACCTATGGACACTACGGATAGGATCCAGGGGTCCGCGAACCTCATGCGCCAATGATGTGCGTGAAGGGCAAGCATGCCCCCCACCGGAGACACGTGGACCTGGAGCAGAATGTCATGCCTTCGTTCCCTCTGAGGCTGGGGCTGAGGAGGGGAACTGAAAGAATCACTTATTCCCTGCCTTGTGTTGTTTACGACGGTGCTGACTTGGAGAACGGTCCGGAACCCACAGAAGGCCTGCCCCTTGTCGGAATGCTGATGTGCCTGGCTGTACATTTTGGGCGTGGACTGGAGGATAGATAAGGACTTTGCAGTCTGGGAAATGTTATTCTTCTTATCAAGCTCCTCATCGGTGGTGGAATCAAAAAGGTTGCCACTCTTGAATGGAAGGTCCAAAATGCGTTCCTGGACGTCTGGGTTGAACTTGGTCGCCCGTAGCCAGGCCGTCCTTCTTATGTCCGTGGTGATACAGATGGCACGGCCTGAGGGGTCTATATGCGCAACAGTGGACTCCATGATGTCCTGAGCCACCATTTTAGCTTCTACCAGCCCCGCCTTGAAACGTGCCTGAGTGTGCACCGGAAGTTCTGGAAGGAAGTCTGCTATTTCCAGCCAAGATCACCGAAGAGTGTGATTGAGGGGGGAGCCGACAGCAAGAGTGGACCCCCCCTCCAACTGCCTGTACTTGGTGTTGAGGCGATGATTGGTAGGCTGCACCGATTGGGGTTTAAGCCATCCCTTTTTGGCCAAGGCGACTAAATCATTTTGCATCGGGATCCCTGTTCTGGCCGTGGGGCGTAGAGTGAGGACCTCGGCCAGGACCCTTGTCTCAGGTTGTTCATCCTCGGGTTGTGGAAGCCCCAAGTATTCGGCCAAACCTGCAAGTCGTTGATGGAAGGCCTTGGCTGAAGGTGGCGTGTCAGGGTCCTCCTCCTCATCGGTGTCCACCAGGGTGTCCGGCTGGTATGGCGCCGGAGGAGGAGTGCTTGGCGCCAATGGCTGAGGTGTGGAGACCGAAGCCAGAGGCTGGTGTGGAACTGCCTGAACTGTAGGAGGCAGGGAAGCCGGAAATTGAAGGACCCGGCGTGGGCAGCTGGGGCTGCGCAGCGGCCTGAGGCACTGGAGCCGTAGGGGGAATGACTATAGGCGCTGGGACTATAGGCAGCATGTCCCTGATCACATCCCAAAGCATGGCAACCATCTGAGGGGACCTCATCAGAGTGAGGAATTTCTCAAAAAACCTGTCCTCACAGGCTGGTCGGGTGGGAGGTGGTATTTCCGGAGTAGCGGGTGGCTGCTGGGGCCTGTGCGTACTCTGCCTTGCTGGTTGCAGGGTATATCTGCCCTACGACGGTGAAGGATAAGCTGTAGGCTACATACCTGGCGAAGACCAGTCCCACCTGGACACTCAATCTCCTACCTGCTCCCCGAACAGGGGTGGTGTCGGACGAGCGGCTATTTTGTCGGGATGCACGGCACGTGCCTGAGTCGTGGTGCTTGCTTCGCTGGGCCTGGCCTCCTCCTGCACTCTTGGCGGTGGAGCTTGAGGCCTACCCTGCACCTCAGGACGAGGCCTGGTAGACATATTGCCCTTGGCTGCAACACCGGTAGTGCTGCGTACAGATGCCCCCTCAGACATTTGTCCGGTAGTAGGGCGTAACCCCTCGGTTGGACACCCGGTAAAGGAACCTTGCAGTCCTTCAGCACCGTCTCTGGAAGGATCTAGCGACCCCTTGATCTAGCGGCCGGTAGCCGAGTGAGCCTTGGTACCTGTGCTGGTGGGAGAACCTGAACGGTCCCTCCCTTTCAGGCGTTTCCTGGGAAAGGAGTCACCCTTGCGGGGTGTGATGGAAACAAGCGGCTCTATCTTGGGCCTTGACTTGTGCCTGACGAAGTTCTTCAAGTCCTCTGGAGGAGACTTCTCGAAGAGCTCCCTCCACTGAGCTAACCTGTTCTTCAGAGCATGCGGTGTAAGCACGTCCCACGCTGTACAACCCTCCCAGCCGTGTTCAGGGCCAAGGCAGTGGAGGCAAAGAGCGTGGGGATCGGACATAGGGAAGAGCCCCTCGCAAGCTGGACACCTGCTGAAGCACAATGGTATCGACATGCGCAGGGGAGGAGCATGGCGCCAGAGGACCGAGTACCTGATTAAAGACAAAAGACAAAAAAGACAGTATCCGGGGAAGAGCCCGTGGAATTACAAGGCCAAAGCCAAACCCAGGAGCGCTGGTGAAAGCGGTCTGTTCCCATCAATGCAAAAAAGAGGACTGAGGAGTGGCGCAGGTGGGCGGAGTCAGGGGAGCGCATGCTCCCAGGGCCGTGCCCCCTCATGCCTCTAAATTTAAAGGGGAAGAAGATTTTATTCTGGTGAAAAAGGTTCCGTCTCCCGTCCATAGCAAGGGACGCCCATACATTATGGAGGAAAGGGGACGGGACGTAGGAGTAAATATCAGGAAAGACATGGGCAATCTGGTGGATCATAAACAATAAAAGCGAGCTGCAACTAAGATCTCAATCCAGTGGTGTGGCAGAACAAGTATGGGTTGATTTCTTTAATAACACATTTAAATCTAATTCGGATCTGCCTGGGCAACGTGCTCCAGTAAAAAATAAATGTACAGCCTGGTATGTTAAGTTCGAGAGTTTGGACATTGAAAATATTATCGGGAAGCTGAAGAACTCGCAGGCACATGGACCAGACGGGGTGCTGAATGGTATTTACAAAAAAAGCCTTTGGTTGTGGGCCAATATTTTGTTTAGCGTATTCTCTCATATTGCTGCTGGAGGACACTGCATTGAATCTTGGTCAGAAGCTACGCTTGGTCCAATTTTTTTAAAAGGCAGCAGAGAGTACCCCTTTAGTAATAGTCCCATTTCAATGATTGATTGCTCGTCGAAAATCTTTGCTTCATTGGTGTTGGAAGAGCTCACGACTTGGGCAGAGAAGAGCCACACCTTTAACTCCCTAGAAACAGGATTCAGGAAAGGTGTGGGGATGCCGATGAGTGGGTTAGTTATTTCTGCCTGTATCTCTGACACTGGGCTTCCGTTTCCCCATTCACTATATGTGGCTGCAATAGATTTATCGGCAGCCTTCAACACCGCAAACATAGGTGTACTATGGGGGGAACTAAGATCCTGGGGGATCGACTTGAGACTATTAAACATGACCCAGGTGCTGTACACAGGGGATCTATGCGAAGGTCTGACTGACTACCCTGGCTGACCTGTCACGGAGTATCCGCCTGTAGAGTGTGTCAGGGATGTGTCCTTACCCCCACTCTGTTCAATTTACGTCTTTCAGACTTCTGGGACGAGGGCACGACCTGGGGGCAGGGGGGATATGTCCCTAAGTGGTCAAACCGGTCAGTCAACTGCATAGTTTATGCGGATGACATTATACTCATGGACTATTCTCCGGCGTGTCTCCAAATATCACTAGATGGGATAGAGTTTTATTTCAATGCCAATCAATTGGCAGTCAATGAGAGTAAATCTTATATCATGATCCCTTGCAGAATTGATTCTATATGCTATATGGAATTTATGATTACCGTAGAAAAATGAAAATTAAGAATGGAAGAGAAGACTCGTAGCCAAATCTATGATGAAGGTGGTGAACTCTGCGCCTGCTCCCTATATCGTCTGATAGTTCTACGAATTAAAAGCCACATCGATGGTCCTTTACAGATGTGAATTGATGAATTTAATAATAGGAAATGTCTGGACATACTGGATGGGAGAATACTAAAACACACAATGGGAAACGGGGGGCTGCCTACGTCTGTTCTGAGCAGTGTCATTAGGCTAGAATTGGGGTTGACTTCATGGTGGACTCAATATGTAAAGAGAAGTATAGCTTTGTGGAACAAATGATTGAACGCGGATGATGAAAGCCTGGGAGCGCACATAAGAGGTCTTGTATTGAGGGGTACCGACCCTTATTTAAGGAAGTCTAAATCAAGATGTGACTCGCTCTGCAAGTTGGTGGAGTTGGCAGGGGGGGGGGGTGCAGTCAGAATACTGAATAAAGAAAAAGATGGGACATAACGGACATACAGGACCTGGCGAGATTAATCCTGTAAAGGGGTAAAGAAATCTACTATCCTCTGACAGGAGAACAAAGATTGTGTGCAATGAGATTCGCCTCACAAGGACAGAGGAATTGGTATCTCAAATTTCAATTAAAATGTCTCCCAACGTTGGAGGTCATGGGGCCTAAAATAGGCCGAACAAAATAACTGTGCAGGGTGTGTGGTTAAGCCCCACTTGAATCCCTATTTCATCTGGTTATGGAATGCCCTAAGTTTGGTAATGATAGAATTCTGAGGTTTGGACTACTTATACACTCTACGGGATAGGTATTAACCGACATCCCAACTGGCACTAATTTTAGCTCTGGTCACATTTCTGCACATTTCTTTTTTAGATATTAGGTCTGTGATGCAACAGGTGGAAGTAGACTTTGGTAACGGCTGGGACTCAAGTTATTTGGTCCGAGGAATGTGGAATGGCAAAATGATATAACTTCTCTTGTCTCTTCCCTCTGTTTTGTTTTTGTTTGAGTCATTTATTAATTTTTTGTATTTTATGAATGGCTGACATTGACGTGATGTGTAAGGAATCCTGTGTTTTTCTTCTTTGTTCTTTACTCTTTATGTCCATCTTTCTTTTTTAGACGATATTATGACCAAAGTAAATTGTGTAAGGTGCTATGTGTACTAAAAACACAAATAAAAAAATAAAGCCCTTTTGACGTCCCTTTTTTCAAAATCGAGAATAAATCATGTAATACTCTGCACCAACCACTAGATGTCGGCCTATGCAAAGCATGTGACTTTAAGCAGATCAACACACCTTAGAAATAAATATATCAGCGCCTGAGATGGGTTAAGAGTGTACTTTTCCAATTTACAGATAGCCACAGAAAGTGCAGTGCCGCTTAGTTGGTGGGGCCCATATGAGCCAGCTATTTATTTTATTGTGCATTTGTAAGGTGCTTATACAGCAAGTACATTGTGTTTCAAAGCACCCACAGGGCAACAGGGAGGGAACATGGGATAGAAAAACGACTAACACACTGAAGGATAAAGACCGACCTACTAGGCCTTGTGAGCATTCATAACGTGCAAGTGCAGAGAGAGGAGAGGGAGTGGGGAGTAGGTGCTTGGAGTGCCCCTGAATGAGCAGCAGATATAAGTGCCCAGTGAAGTGCTATGGAGAGGTCACAAGTCAGTAAGTAGGTAAGTGCAGGCCTACAGTGGCATAGGCCAGTGGGTGTCAAGGCAAGTGCAGGAAGCAGGAGGAGGCTGAAGGTGATTGGGTGTGGGAGGCCAGGGCCCAGAAGGACATATAAGGGCCCTGGTCCCCAATTTCAGCAACTGTGGGATTAGCAGAGGAGGGAGGAAGGGAAGGAGGAGGTCAAGAGAAAAGTCTTCCAAGTAGATGCCAATGTGTACCTCCTTTGACAAAGAAAGGTGGTCACAGCTGACTTTTGTTGAGATCCTTGCTTGGTGCTGATATCCGTCTGAAAGGAAGCACATTGAACTGGAAATTGCCCCATATCTTGGAGAACCTGAGGTATTTGTGGGTGAGGACCCTTGATCATTATGCACAGCTGTCCTCAAGGCCTGTAGCAGAAAGCCAGCCCTCCACCACCCAGTTCTCTATTGCTTTAATAATATGTTTTGGAATTGCCATTCTGAGTTTCTTTCTCTGCATAAACCTGTTAAACGCTAAAGGGTATATATAATGGGTTCCATGTGTTAATATCCACACAAAAATATTGCCATATTTTTGCGGCGATCTTAAACCATGGAACCTGCGGGGGACGTCCCTGCAACCTCCATACATTTTTTAATGCAGTGGGGGGGACACCCCTGCAGCCCCCAGTCCTAATAACCCCATAAATTATCCCCACTAATAATATCGCCTAGTGGGCATAATATTACCCGATACCATATAATGGAGCGTATACCTGATTTTTCTTTCATCAGAGTTGAGAACAATCTGGAGTAGCACCCCTTTGTGCATTTCAGATGCAGCCGCTTGCACTATCGCCCAAAACAGTGGTAGTTTCTAGCTCCCCGATACAAGTTTGATGAGTTGTTTGTGAGACAGAGGAATTAGAAGAGGGAGAGAGGTGGTATGAGAAGACAGAATATCTTTCTGATGACTAACAGGGGCGAAGGGTCTCAGATTATCGATCACTGGAAGACACACAGCCACCCAAAAGAGTAGAGTGCTTTCTGGGTGTGATTCCATCAATTCCTATGCTTGTCTATTGTGGCTGTGAAAGAGGGGGGAAAAACTGCTTTGTAGTTTCTTCCCAGTTCAGAAATCTTTTCTCTCGCGTACACCAGAAACAAGTACCGCAAGTACACGCTTTGCCGCGTATGCTGTTGGACTGCTGCCAGACGTTGCTGTGATTGTCCTAAAGATTACAGTTTATGTATGAAAACAGAATTCAAAGAGGTGACTTCGCTACAGGTTTTTCACCAGATATACTTAGACTTTATCCAGAGACTTTTATAAGTATATATACTTAAATTGGGGGGCGTGGCTACAGGGCTATGAGCTAGGTCGTAGTTCCTGAGGGCTCCCGAGATCCAACGTTGATCCGTCAATAATGGGCTTTGAACTGGTGCTATAGAAGGTGACACTGTAAAGCCTGCTCCGTTGCTTTATTTTATTTATTGTGATACAGTTTACATTGTAAACTTTACACAAAATATAAAATGACTATCATGTAATTAAAACATAAAATAAGAATAAAAATAACATTGAGCATAATTTTTTAAACATCAAATATATACCACATAATTATCTATGCAGCCGATACGATCTACAAATTATTCAATTGAAAACTATTACTTAAAATGTTATATCCAGTCTGCCTTCAATCCTCAACCAGATGGTATACAAAGCAATCAGCAGGCGCATACTGTTAGTATCAACACAGTGGTTCCAAAACAAGTCGTCCTTAATGTAATCCCTAGTATGGACAAAACTATCCAACAGAGGAATAAAGGTACTAGCCATCTCAGGGCATTCGGTCAAAAGATGCTTTGCTGTCTCCAACTGATCTTGAGCTTTGCATAGTCGGCATATTCGCAATATAGCAGCCAACTTAGTTTGTCTTCCTGTGCCCATTCTCGTGGGAAGTTGCTCCAGTCTAAGTAGCAAGATAAACCGTCTTAGTCTGGGTGATGGACAGATAGTCAAATACTTCTGAGGTTTCTTAAAGTCTATATTGTACAAACTTGTAGCTACGGAAACTCCTCAGATGTTCGAAATTCTCAGTCCAATCCCATAGGTCTATACGTTTACAAAGAGCCCTTTGAACTTTATCAGAGTACTCCCCCTCCCTCTCTGTCCACCCAATGTCCGAATATAATTTTGTCATCTGCTCAATAGTTGACATACCCAAATTCTCCCTAGCCAGTTCTTGATAGACCGCCGATAGTAATCCATTCCTAGTGTCACGAGTCATTTTTAAATATAATACAGCGCGCTTCTTCAATACTAGCGCCTTGAGAGAGATCAGGCCCAATTCTAGTCTCATTATGGCCATTGGTATGCAAGGCGGTAAGCCAAGAATACTACGCCAGAATTTTCCCTCAATTACCTGTAGCCAACCCAGATCTATATCCAGTAATGCTTCTAATCCATATGTAATAGCTGGGGAGAATGCCTGTATGTACAACTGCCGAATGCCCCATAGCATATAGCCGCACTGCTTCACCATAAACCTGTGGAACAAGGCAGTCATTTGCGCCGCTCTAATTGTACGCAGTTGTTTACAGGCCCCATAGTCACCCGTAACTTCAAAATCTATACCAAGATATCGATATTGAGAAACATAACTGATGTTCAATAAGCCTGCCTGGAGTGAAACACGAGATACTCTCTTTTTGGTATATCTCATAACTTTGGTTTTGCCCATGTTAATACTGAGGCCATTAACCTATGCATACTCCCAGAGTGCTGTTTCAGATCGGCGTATTCCACTAATAGTATAGTCGAAGATCACCAGATCATCGGCATATGCTAAGTCTGTTGCTTTGGAAAAACAAGGTCTGCCGAGGGGAGAACGACGACGGGAAGTGCAGAGGTCCCCAGACCGAAAACAAAAAATGGCATCTGTCCAAAGCCATCACTAGACTCGGAGCGGTGAGAGAGCTGCTCCAGAAGGGGCACAGCGCAGCCCGGCTGAAGACAGCAGCGTGCTACAAAGTAATGGGGCTGATTGAGCGGGCATGCCTGCATCTGAAGCATTAATGAGCATGGGCTGCGCGAGGCCAGAGATGCAATGCATCATGTTTAGATACATTGTTACTGCGATTTGAGAGCCGTGTGCGCAAACTGGGAGCTGCAGGGAGAGTGAGAGGCCGTGAGTGAAAACATGCAGTGAAATCAGGAGAGCGGATAAGTTAAGGGCTCAGCCAGCAGCAGTGCTAACCCAATCAGTGTACCGGATGGAGACCCGAAGTGCTGCCGGCGAGCGGGGAAAGAAATCCAAGGTGGCGGGCGCCATCTGATTCAACAAAGGCCGGTGCACAAGCAAATAACAGACGGCAGAAAGCCTCCTATATATTAATGGAAACTGCAATGATGCATGCAAGAGACAAGACACAAAGCGGATGACAAGCTTGCATGGAAGCAGTGGGGAACACAGCTAGCAGTGTAACAAAGCAACAGGCACGTAGCTGGATGCACTGGGGCACCCCAGAGTGAGAGTCATGGCAGATGGATAGTGGTCTTGGTGATAAGACTCCGACCCCTCTTGGGCATGGCTACGTGAGCCATGTGAGGAGTCGACCTCTGGGAGAGCTCCCGAGATCCGGCATTCGATCCTGCAAATAAGTGCACACACGCACGCACCTGTATTCTGAATATGTGTGCGCCCGTTTATGAAGGGGGCGCACAGGTATCCTGCGAGTCCGCAGCCTGAGTGACTGCCGAGGGCTGCCCTGCGGGCATTGCCGTGCCCACGCACTCAGGGGCTGAGGCCCCAAAATGGCGGATGTGAGAAGCAGCTGCGAAAACAAGCATGGTGCCTGCAAATAAGGGCAGTCCACAGAAGGCATTGTGAACACAGCATCCGGCCTCCTGGAGTCCAAAGCACGAACATTACGATCCCCGTCAGGCTGGTAGTGACACCCCCAGCCTGTGCAGGAAACAAACAAGGCGCCCAATGAGGCGTGTATGGTGGAAGCTCCACAATAACCACTGCTTCTGTGGAGGAAGAGACGGCAGCCTGGTGTGGCTCATGGCGGATGCGCGCGGGCCCATTGTGTGCACCCTGGAAGCCCCTTAAGCTTTGGGGTGTGCGCTCACGGACCCAGACCCACAAGGGCTGGGGCCCGAATCTTAAAAGGACTGCACAGCTTAATAACAATCACGTGGGAGGACACAGTCCACTCCAGGAGCAGAACCAGTAGCAGGGGGGCACTCTGGACACGGTCTGCCCGGGCCCTTACCCAAGCAGCAATTTTAACTCACCAAGAACGGAGGCCACACATAGTGGTACCTGAACACACAGCCCAGGCACACCACGATGACTACCAAACTCCCCAGAACAAAGGGCAAGCAGCCCACACTCGAAGAATATACCAGGGCATCGCCAGTGGTGGAAGGGGCAAGAAGCAAAGATAAAACCCTCGCTGGGGGCACGGACACTATGAGCAAAGACCAGGAGATCCTTGCTGCGATCACTGACCTGAAAGTGGCCTGGGAAACCAAACTAGGATTGGCCATGAATGAGCTGAAGGCAGAATTAGAGCTCAAAGTTGGGGCAGCAGGGGGGCGTGGCTTGATGGCTACGTGAGAGGACGTTCCTTGGAGGAGCTCCCGATGATCCGATCCTGATCCTGGGAAAAAAGTGATGGTTTTTGGCGGACTTTCGAGCCCACGGTGCATCTAAAAGGCGTATGAAAGTGGGGGGCATACGGTGCGTGCCCTCCCCAACGGCGAGACTGCATACTCACGGAACTAGACCCCGAAGAAGTTGGCGGTCGCGCAAAGGAAGGGGAGCACCCAAGATGGCCGCCTGTGGACAAAGGGCCATAAAAGGTCTGACGAGCTGAGGAAGACAAGGTTGGTCGGAACGTGGGCGAACCCAACCAGACAGACGGGTCGCATGCGCCTCGGGCTGAAAGTAAGAACATAAGGGCGAGCCCCTACTGCAGAGGCCATGGGTTGTGGTGGACTAGCAGAGTGAACCTGCGAGGATACAGCTGGGCGCGTGGGCCCAATCGACGCAACAGGATGTCTTCCAAGGTGGTGCGACCCCGGATCAAGCAGCCTACGATGGAGACCTATGCTAGGTCGCCCTCGGGTGCGGAAGGGGGCAAGAGCAAAGAAACCCCTGCGGCGGCGACAGACCCACCGGGTACCATCCAGGAGGTGCTGGCAGCAATTGCTGACCTGAAGGTGGCCTGGGAGACGAAGCTGGGCCTGGCCATGAAAGAGTTGCAAGAGGGCCTAAACCTCAAGATAGGAGCGGTCCGAGAAGAAGTGAACCTGTTGCGCCAGGATGTGCGAACGATCGCGGAGCGCACTGGGGAACTGGAGCAGGAGTTGGCCCCGACCGTGGAGGCGTGCAATACACACGCCAAGGAACTTCATGCCCTCGTGCAGCGAATGGGCAATTTCGAGGACAGAGCAGAGCAGGCGGAGGAGCGCGCCAGGCGCAACAACATTCGCATAGTGGGGGTAGCGGAGGGAATGGAAGGATCGAACCCCACGGATTTCGTTGAAACCATGCTTTTGCAGGAGATTACAGGCGAGAGCTGACCCAGGGGTTCGCGGGCGAAAGGGCGCACATGGCCCTGACCAGGAGACCGGCCCCAGGAGCCCCCCCGCGGCCGTTGATTGCAAAGATCTTGAACTATCGTGACCGTGAGAAGATTCTCGATTTTTTCCAGAAAGGGGGCACGATAGAAAGGGGGTCAGCGAATATAACAGCGTATGCGGATTACACGCTGCTTGTACAACGGAGTCGAATGAACTTTGGAACGGTGAAGAGGAGGCTCAGAGAGGCAGGCCACCGCTACATGTTGCTTTACCCCGCTAGGTTAAAGGTGATCCATAAGAACAGATCCCTCTTCTTTGAGACGCCGAGCGACGCGATGGAATGGCTGGTTATGCAAGGTCGACCACAGGAATCGGATGCGGATGGAGATAAGTAGCACGCTGCAGAGGCACCCGTGAGGCCATAGCTATGACATTGGGACTAGAATATAGTTTGATATTGTGCTTGTGTGGGGGAAGTCACCGCATCTGCCGGCGGGTCCCGTTGAATTCACTTCTCCTAATGACTGGGAGCTCCTGGGGAGCAACCTCTGCACCCGATAGTAGTATATACTTAGGTCACTGTTAGATTGGTGACACCCCGCGGGGTCCTTGTTCTTGGTCACGAGACGGGTCCAGACGTGGGTAGGCCTGAGATCCAGGGATGGAGCTGGGCTATTGTTGGGGGTTGTTGGGGGGGGGGGTTGTGTGCAGTGGTGTGAGGTTGGAGACGGGGGGAGGGGGGCACGGTTCGTTAATAGTAGGGAAGGGGCCAGGAAACGACCCTACATGGGGAACATTACGGGGAGGGATGGGACGGAGATAGACCGACTAGATGGCATCGGGTAATTGTGACCTGGAATGTACGGGGCCTCAACAGCTACCTTAAACGCAACAAAGTGATGATGTATTTAAAGAGGATGCGCGTAGACATAGCCCTGCTGCAAGAGACCCACCTCACTAGGGAAAGGCTGGAGGTGGTCGGGAGGAAATGGAAGGGCACTGTTGTGGGGGCGGCGTACTCAGCGTATGCCAGAGGGGTCGTCACTTGGGTGGCGCCCCACGTGCCGTTTCGAGTGCTTTATTCTACGGTGGATCCGGAGGGTAGAATGGTGGTGGTAACGGGTCTCTTGGAAAACAGAGAAATACACATCATAAATTTGTACGCCCCCAATAACGATACAGCGGCTTACTTTAGGACCCTCTACGGTAAACTTGGCCCCCTGGTGGGGGGTACGGTAGTATGGGGATGGGACTTTAACTGTACCGTAGACCCCAGTATGGATAGGTCCAAGGATAAGGCAGGAAAAATGGCACCGGCGGCTAAAGCGCTGAGTACCCTACTGAAAGACCTAGGCCTAGAGGATGCGTGGAGGAGGCTGCATCCCACGGATAGACAGTACTCACACTACACAGCGCCACATGATTTGTACACAAGGTTAGACTACATGTTTGTAACAGCCGGGATAGTGAGAGAAATAGAAGGAGCAGAATACAAGGCCCGAGTGCTGTCGGACCACTCGCCCTTGGTGGTAGACTGGAGACACCAGCCCCCACGCCCGCAGATCCCTACATGGAGACTTAGGACCGAGGCTCTGCAGGATGAGGGGTTTCGGGAGGGCCTGAGGGACGCCATTGAAGAATATTTTGATAAAAACACGGGAAGCGTAAGCTCTGTGGGCACACTGTGGGAAGCGTTTAAGGTGGTGGTGCGTGGGGTAGCTATTTCCCAAGTTAAAGGGCTACGGGGGGGGGTTTGAAAGGGAGCTCCGGGAGGCGGAAAGAGAGCACCGCTCATGATAACAGAACCAAAGTAGAGTAGCTACAGTTGTCCTGTAGTGCACTCTGGGATAGACTGTGCTACAGGAAATATACGGAGCGGATACACGCAGGGGGCGATAAACCGGGCAGATTGCTGGCTTGGCTGTACAAGAGCGAGACCCCCCGCTCGGTGATTAGTGAGATTCAGGGCGAAGGAGGTAGCATATGCAACACCCAGAAAGAGGTAAATGAAGAATTCCTTAAGTTTTACAGACACTTGTATGAGGACACGGGGGAGGATATGGGTCAAGACATACTAGACACATTGGGGGACATTGAGCTGCCCACCTTAGATGATCTAGAACGCTCTGAGTTGGACGCACCCGTCACCTCGGATGAGCTGGTGGTAGTGATTCGGAACTTGCCCACTTGCAAGGCGCCGGGTTCGGATGGGCTGCCCAGCGAGTTCTATAAAACATACCAGCAAGAGTTGGTCCAGCCACTGCTTGCCACTTTCAACGAGGCCTATGAGAAGGGAGAACTCCCGTTGTCTCTCCGTGAGGCCGTAATAATCCCACTCTTGAAACCAGGCAAGCCGGCCGTGGAGTGCGGGTCTTACAGACCGTTGTCCATGCTCAACCAGGACAGCAAAATACTCATGGCGGTGCTGGCTAATAGACTGAAAAGGGTGATTAAAAAACTGATACACCCAGATCAGACGGGATATGTTCCGGGCAGGAACATCACCGACAACCACCGGAGGCTACACCATGTCATGGACCAAACTGAGGAGGACACGGGCGAGCTGGCCATAGTGTCGTTAGACGCGGTCAAGGCCTTTGACTCGATACGATGGCCCTGGCTGAAAGCGGTCCTGAAGGGGTATGGAGTGGGACCCGGATACCTCAGATGGGTACAGTTGTTTTACAGCACCCCAATGGCGAGGGTCAAGACAGGGTCCACGGTCTCAGATTCTTGGCAACTGGGCAGGGGGACCAGACAGGGATGTCCCTGGTCACCGATGCTATATATACTGGCATTGGAGCCGCTGGCAATATGCCTGCGTCAACAATATGGGGAGGTGGGCATAAACACGGCCAGTGGAGAGCATTTGATATCATTATATGCGGATGATATGCTCCTTTATTTAGCTATCCAGAAGAAAACCTACAGTACGTCCTAGAGGTGATAGAACGGTACGCCATCCTCTCCGGTATATCGGTGAACCCTGGAAAGTCCAGCCTGTTCCCTTTGGGTAGATATAGGAATGTCCCGGTGCAGAGGCTG
Source organism: Ambystoma mexicanum (assembly GCF_040938575.1). Lineage (NCBI taxonomy): Eukaryota > Metazoa > Chordata > Amphibia > Caudata > Ambystomatidae > Ambystoma > Ambystoma mexicanum. Next base: position 438,007,984 of record NC_090929.1, read on the forward strand.
CCTGTTCTGCCAGTACCATGGCAGCCCGTAACATTTAGGTATCTGGGAATAAACATTTACCACAAGATCGAGACAGAACACAAGCACAACACGGAAAAGGCGATAGAGGGGATTAGGAACAGTATGGTATTTTGGTCCAGACTGCCCCTGACCATGATGGGGAGGGCGACCTTGCTCAAGATGGTGGTCCTGCCTAGACTCTTGCACTTTTTTACAAACGTCCCGTTTCTGATACCCAGAAGCCTATTCGCCAAACTTCACAGCGTGTGTAGGGGTTTTGTGTGGGGCAGCTCTAGGAATAGGGTGGCTCTGTGGAAGCTCCAGAACCCGTGCGACAGGGGGGGATAGGCCTGCCTAACTTCAAACTCTATTACCTGGCGGGGCAGCTGCAGTACGTGGCCAGGTGTCTCTCGACTGAAGATTCGGCGGAAGCCAGGCTCTTGCGCGAAGATACAGCCCCATACTTTCTGATGGAAGTGGTGTGGTTGGGCAGAGATAAACTGGTGGGCAAGGGGCGATTACTGAGGTTGGGCTGGGAGATCTGGCACAGGACATGGAAGATTGGGGGGGGACTCGGAACCATACTCCCAGCAGGCCCCTTTGGTGGCTCTGTGTGGGAGCGACTCCCAACTACTTGAATCGGTCCGCAGATACTGGGAACAGGTAGGCCTAGCCACCCTCGGGGACATATGGCAGGAAGGGGAGGCGGTGGACTTTCAGCGGCTGCAGGAAGAGACGGGAGTACATGGTGGCCAATATATAACCTACACTAGGCTGGTGAAAAAGACTAGAGAAAGATGGCCGTAGACAGTGCTCGCGGAGGATCCAGATGCCTCCCTGGAAACCATGTACGATGTATCGGAGGGCGGGCACGAAATATCGAGGATATATGAGCTCCTGCGGGCAAGGGCAGGGAAGGAGTTGCTCCAATTGAGACAAGATTGGGAGGAGGAGGTGGGAGGACCCATGACGGATGGGCAGTGGGAACGTGCCCAGAGGTACCATAAAAAGGTGTCCCGTAACGCGAGATTCCAACAGCTTCAGTTGTATGTTACCCACAGGGCTTATTTAACCCCCGGGAAGATTGCAAAGTTTGGGGGATCAGCTATACGGCAATGCCCCAGGTGTGGGGAGGTGAATGCGGGACTGCTACACATGTTTTGGGCTTGCCCGGAGGTGCATAGATTTTGGAATGAGGTCAAGACGAAACTGGCTGGCGGGGGGGTAGTGCTGGATGTGGAATCGGCCTGGTCATGCTTGCTTGGACTATTCCCTAGACCCCAGCATTTGAAACACATAAGCAAGATGAAGGACCTGGCCTATGTCTTGGCCAAACGTAGGATCGCCATGGGCTGGAAGGCGGCCCATAGACCCAGGGTGGAGTTGTGGTGGACAGACCTCTTGAGATGGGCGGAAGCTGAATCCGTAGTCTGGTTTGAAGCGGTCACCAGGGGGGGCGAAGAAGAGGTAGGGCCCTTGTTGGCCTGGTGGCAATTGGTGGCCTCGTTGGCAAACCCTCACCAGGGTGACAACGAAACAGAGAACCCGGTTGATGGAAGTCTAGGTAGTGTGCCACCCAGTGATGTTCCTGTAAATGATATGTGAGAACTGGCTCTAGTTTAAAGGGGGAGGGGGGAGTTGGGGAGTTTGAAAATGTGTGGAAATATGATGCTTTCTATGTTTTGAAACGGTTGTAGTGTGTTTGTTTGACCTTAAAAAATAAAATAAAAATATATTAAAAAAAAAAAAAAAAAATTGGGGCAGCAAAGGAGGAGGTGAACCTTCTCCGGCAAGATTTCAGGTCGCTGGCACAACGCACATGTAACCTAGAAAAGGAGGTGGCCCTGAATACAGTGGCGTGTGCAGCCCATAAATCCGAGCTTCATGCCCTGGTGCAACGAGTGGACAACCTAGAAAGTAGAGCAGAGGAGGCGGAAGGACGCGCACGCAGAAATAACATACAGATCGTTGGATTGCCTGAAGGAGCTGAGGGACCCAACCTTACCGAGTACATTGAATCTATGTTGCTGCAGGAGATAACCGGAGGAGTGTTGACTCAGGGCTTTGCTGTGGAAAGGGCGCATAGGGCACTGATGAGGAGGCCGCCCCCGGGAACCCCCCCCAGGCCGATGATAGCTAAGATCCTGAACTATCGCGACTGGGAGAAAATCCTCGAACATTTTCGGAAGGGTGGTACGATACAAAGAGGGTCTGCAAACATAACCGCGTAACCGGATTACACCCTGCTGGTGCAACGCCGACGCATGAACTTTGGGGCCGTGAAAAGAAGACTGTGGGAAGTAGACCACAAGTATATATTGATCAACCCTGCAAAACTGAAAGTGTTCCACAAGAGCAGAACATTGTTTTTTGAAACCCCGGAGGACGCCATGGGGTGGCTGGACACGCAGAGCTGCCCCCAGGAATCTGGTATCCAGACAGAAGAAGGTGCATATAAGTAACAGGTAACTGCGGCTCCAGGGATGGCATAGTCCAAGACATTGGGACTTGATAATAGAACATGTCATAGCCTTCGGGAGAGAGCGATCAGGGCTATATATGTTTGCATGATTCGGAAGCACGAGAAGCTTGGATAACAGTAGGGAGCGTTACGGAATCAACCCTTATACCACCATAATCAATAGATTAGTTAGGTCACCGGTAGTCCGGTGACACCCTGCCGAGTTCCTGTCCTCGGTATTCCGAGGCAGGACTGAACGCGGGTGAGCCTGAGATCCAGGGATGGAGCTGGGCACTGGTTGGGGTTGGGTATGGCGGGGGGAGGTAAAGGGGTTGTGTGCAGTGTTGGTAGTTGGGCAACGAGGGGAGGGGGGGGTTAGTTGGGGAGTTTTTGTTGGGAATGGGAGGGGAACGAGCCCAATCAAGTGTTATTCAGTGTCACATCAGGCGAGAGGGGAAACTGGGAGGGGAGGCAGGATATCCAATAGATGGCGTCAGGTAGCCTTAGAGTGGTGACTTGGAATGCGAGGGGCCTCAATAGTTATTTGAAGCGTAACAAGGTTATGATGTATCTAAGAAGGAAGAGAATTGACATAGCATTATTACAGGAAACCCACCTTACTAGGGAGAAACTGGAGGTAGTCAAGGGAAAGTGGAAAGGGAGCACCACAGGAGCTACATACTCCGCTTACGCAAGGGGAGTTATTACATGGGTGGCAGCGCATGTACCATTTCAGCTGCTTCAGTTTACAATGGACCCGGAAGGCAGAATGATATTAGTGCGGGGGATGCTGGAAAACCGGGAAGAGAGCATTATAAACGTATATGCCCCTAACCAAGATACAGCGGCTTACTTTAGGTCTTTATACAGTAAAATTAGCCACCTAATGGGCGGCGTGAACCTATGGGGAGGGGACTTCAATTGTACATTAAATCCTAAAATGGACAAATCATAAGCTAAACTAGACAAACCCACCCCGGCAGCAAAGGCGTTATAGGCCCTGCTGAGAGATTTTGCGCTTGAAGATGTTTGGAGGCAGCTACACCCAGCAGACAGGCAGTTTTCACATTACACGGTCCCACATAACTTGCACACAGGCGCGGAGTATAATGCTATAGTGCTTTCGGACCACTCCCCCTTGGTCCTGGAGTGGCGACACCAACCACAGAGTGTGAATCCCGATGTGGAAGCTCACAGCTGAGGCCCTGAAGGACTCGGGATTCCGGCAGGACCTGAGGGAGGCGATCACTGAGTATTTCGATATTAACACTGGAAGCGTTCAGTCTGAAGGAACCGTATGGGAGGCATTTAAAGTAGTAGTGCGGGGTGTAGCCATATCAAAATCCAGAGGACTCCAAGGGGGCATAGAACGGGAGTTGCAGGAAATGGAGAGGGAGCTGGAAGACATAATGCGTGAAGGGGGCACCTCTCGGGAGGATGAGGAAAGGATGAAGATGCTACAACAAGCCAGCAGTGAGCACTGGGATCGATTATGTAAGTTGAGCTACAAGAAATATGTCGAAAGGCAGCATGCGGGTGGAGACAAGCCGGGTAGGTTGTTGGCCTGGCTATATAAAAATGAAACATCACAACCAGTGATCAGGGAAATCAGAGGGGACGAGGGCCAGATCTGGAATACCCAAGAGGGAGTAAACAAAGAGTTCCTTAGATATTATAAACGTCTGTATGAGGACGCAGGGGAAGAAATGGATCATCAAGAGATCCAAGAAACATTAGTAGACATAGGCTTGCCCACATTAGAGGATCTGGAACGGGCAGACCTGGACGCCCCAATTGCCTCAGAAGAACTAGAGACAGTGATTCAGCAGCTGCCCACATGCAAAGCTCCAGGGTTGGACGGGCTCCCCAGCAAATTCTACAAAACTTACAAACAAGAGCTGCTCCCGCCGCTGCTGGCTATGCTCAATGAGGCGTTTGAGCGCGGTAGGCTGCCGGAGTCCCTATGGGAGGCGGTGATCATCCCGCTCTTAAAACCAGGTAAACCAGGCACAGACTGTGGGTCATACAGACCCCTATCGATGCTTAACCAGCACAGTAAGATCCTCACAGCAGTGCTGGCAAACAGGCTTAAGCGAGTCATTGGAAGACTGATACACCCTGACCAAACAGGCTATGTTCCTGGCAGGAAAATAACTGACAACCATAGGAGGCTTCACCACATTATCGACCAAACAGAGAAGGACCCCGGCAAACTAGTGATTGTCTCGCTGGGTGCAAAGAAGGCCTTCGACTCAGTGAGATGGTCTTGGTTACTAGCGACTGAGAGAACTCGGGATGGGGCCGGGGTATCTGAGGTGGATCAAAATGCTATACAGTTCCCCAATTGCAAGGGTCAAAACGGGTGCCACAATCTCTAACAAATGGCAACTTAGCAGGGGCCCTAGACAGGGTTGCCCCTGGTCGCCCATGCTATATATCCTCGCGTTGGAGCCATTGGCAGTCTGCCTCAGACAACAATATGGGGAGATAGGGATCCACACCGCGGGAGGGTCGCATCTCATATCATTGTATGCAGATGATATACTCTTATATCTGCGCTTCCCAGAGGAAAACCTACAATACGTCCTGGAGGTGATGGAACAATATGCTATCCTCTCTGGCATAGCAGTAAATCCCAAGAAATCCAGCATGTTCCCCCTGGGGAGGTATAGACGCGCCCTACCAAGGAGCTTACCAGTTTTGCCAATAGCCTGGCGAACCGAGATGTTTCGATACCTGGGCATTGACATATACCACACGACAGGAGATGAACACAAACACAATACGGAAAAGGCAGTTGAAAGTATTAAGAATAGCATGGGATTTTGGTCCAGAATACCCCGGGCCATGATGGGAAGAGCGGCTCTGATTAAGATGGTAGTCCTGCCCAGACTGTTACACTTGTTTGTAAACATCCCGCATGTGATCCCTAAGCGCTTCTTTGCCAAACTCCACAGTCTGTGCAGGGGTTTCATATGGCACAATTCCAGGAAAAGGGTGGCCCTCTGGAAATTACAAAACTTATGTGACAGGGGGGTATAAACCTGCCAAATTTTTATTTATATTATTTGGTGGGACAGTTGCAATATTGTGGTTGCCCAAACCAAAGGTACTAGGAATGGCGAGACTGTTGGTGCTAGGCTGGGAAATGTGGAGTAGAGCATGGTAAACTGTGGGAAATCTAGCCCCATTCTCCCTGCAGGTGCCCGTTAGTGGCGCTATGTGGGGAAGACTCTCAAATGATAAAAGGGGTCTGTAGATACTGGGAACCGATGGGCCTGGCTACCCTTGGAGATATATGGCAGGAGGGGGAGGCACTGGACTTTCAGAGGCTGATGGAGGACACCGGGGTGCATAAAGGCCAACATATTACTTATTCCAGAATCATTAAACGGGTGCGAGAAAGTTGGCCTGAGGCAGTGCTTGCGGAACAACCTGATGCCACCATTGAGACGATGTATGATGTCTCGGAGGGTGGGCATGAAATATCTCGTATATATGAGCTATTGGGGACTAGGGTAGGGAAGGAGCTGCTCCAACTGAGGCGAGATTGGGAAGAGGAGTTGGGAGAACCCATGTCAGATGCGCAATGGGATAGAACCCAAAGGTTTCATAAGGTGGTGTCCCGAAACGCGAGGCTTCAGCAGATCCAATTATATGTCACACATAGAGCATATTTGACCCCCAGCAGAATTGCCAAGTTTGGTGGCCCGCTGATACAGAAATGCCCTCGGTGTGTAGAGGAGGAAGCTGGGATACTGCACATGTTTTGAGCTTGTTTTGGGAAGGTTTTGGACAGAGCTGAAGATACCAGGGACGTCATTTAGGGGTCGCCAGAGGTCACAACTGCGACCTCTGAGGTCTCCCTTGTGACCTCTGTGGTCTCCCTTGCGACCTCTAAAAAAAACAAAAAATTAAAAAAATGTTTTTATTATTTTGTAATGCAAGCTCCTGGCCTGTGCCTCTTTACTTCTGGGGTGGCTGGCTTTCTTGTTCAGGCCCCTTAAAAAAAAATAAGAAAAATAAGAACAGGAGTGCCACAAGTCTAACACTTTCAGCACTGACCTAATAAGAAAGAATAGGAATACCAAATAATGTGTCTTTCTGGAATTCTATACAATAATTGCTAGGCTCATTAAATGTTTATTTCAGGCACACTTCAGGGGGTGAGTCACTGATTTAGTCTGTTCTTAAACGCCTCACTCAGCCTTTCATCCTTCTGAGGTCGATAAATGAGTACCAACACAGGTTGGGTGATATTGGGTGTATATTTTGTCTATATAAAGCGCTTATGGGTAAGTGCTATATAATAACACATCATTATCATTTGGTCATGGACGTCTGCTTACAAAGTAATTTGGTAATATGGGCCTACACACACTGATCTTAATGCTACATGTGGTGATCCATTCTTGTATGAAATGTACATCACATAGTGATATCGTAACTATATTTTTTGTAGTGTATAATTCTATGTGATACCACTTCTTGTTTTGTCATCGAGTGAAATGTTGTGTTCCATCCCTACCTGCAATATCACTTTGGGGCGGGGCCAAATGACATCACTTCCTGTGATGTCACCAGGGGGTCAAGGGTCGTGTGATGTCACTTCCGCTACCCCAGGCATTTTGGTGAAATGACGTCCCTGGAAGATACGTTTAGCAGGAAAAGGGATTATGTTGGATGTGGGGTCGGCTTGGGCATGCATGCTTGGGGGTTTTACCAGACCGCGCAACCTGAGGCACATTAGTAAGATGAAAGACCTGGCCTACACATCCTAGCCAAACGGAGAATTGCAATGTGCTGGAAAGCAGCCCATCGGCCCAGAATCGAGATGTGGTGGGCAGACCTCATGAAGTGGGCAGAGGCAGAGACAGCTGCCTGGTATGAAGCAGTTAGCAGTGGGGTAGGAGGAGGTGGGACCCCTAATAGCATGGAGACAATTGGTGGCCTCAATGGCGGGCCCCTCCCAAGCCGACCATAGCGATGATGACACGGAAAAGGTAAAAGCAATAGTTACGCCTGAAGACAAGTAGGACGATAACATGGATTCAGGGGCTTGAGTTAAAGGGGTCGGACCAAAAAGTGTAATATGTAAAGCAATGTTGTGAAGCTTACACACGGAAGTCCTCATTGTTTGTAATGTTTGGAGTGTTGTTTATAAAAAAATAATAAAAACTTTTTTTTAAAGTATATATACTTAAATTTACACAATTTCTTCACTTTGTAGAATAAGCCATGCCCATTTCTGGCGTAAAGTTATTTAAACTGAAGCTTGTGCGCACCGGAAGCAAGTACCGCAAGTACCTAACCCGGAAGAAACACTGTTGGTAGCCGCAGCTCGGAAATAGTCGATAGGACAGAGGCAGCTTGCTGAGCCCAATAAGTCACAAAAGCCAACCGGGTCACTTAAAGGTCCCAACACCATTGCGGTTGAATATGAACTCTGACTCTCATACTAAACACCTTGTTCCAAAAGAGACTGAACACAATATTTCAGTGAAGAGTCTTAACAATGCTTCTCTTAAAGACGCAGTGATAGACCTACAATCCAACGAATCGTGTTTTTCATTACATGATGTGTCATCAAATTTATCGAATTCTCCAATTTTGTTCCCAACAAACTCTCAAGTAAACTCGATTTTTGGAAATATCATATGCTGCACCAACTCCTAGAAAAACGAATGAAAGTGACGATTACCAACAACTGTTGCTAGATTTAAGCAATCCAACAAGTCTGATCGAGACGGCGTTAATCGCCATGAATTTAGCCATTTCATCCCTAGTGAAAATATTTGAAACCCTTGAATCGAAATTAATTATCCAGGAAAAGCAAATAAATAGAATATTGAGATGGCAAATTGCAAAAAATAGCCCAAAATAATTGTACACAGGGGGAGGACATCTCATGCCAGATACTCCAACAAGTGCAACCTATCAGTACTATAAAAGTAACTAGAATGGAGAATTCAATTGTAGAAACTTGTATACCTGCAATTGATAAAATAATTCTGCCCATTACCATAGACTTATCTAAACCGAATAATGTAATAAATAAAACCTTGTCTGCAAATGCATTAGGCAAAGAAATTATAAACAGCACTAACAAACGCTCTAAACGAACATACACAATATTTGCACCCTCCATTTCTAAAAACAACACACACAAGAATAAGAAAGAGAACCAAGAAAGAAAGACTAAAAACGCAAAAGCAAGACAATCAGTCTCACACTCTATGATAAAATCATTTATTAAGGCAATTAATTTACCAAAAAAAGCGATTCCATTAAAGCTTCTGAGGCTGCACTGAAAAAATACTCTCAGGTAGCATTAACTAAAAAGGATCGTGCTGTGGCAAAGATTAAATCTCTGTTACCTTACGACAAAATGTAAGCACCAATTTGAATGAGATTAAGAAACTAAGACACACAGGAGAATCTAAATCCAACTTTGAGAATGCTCCTTTTTTTAGCGATCCAATTCGATCACAATATCAAATACCAGCGAAATCCGCAACATGTTTTGCCCCCTCTCATTACGAAGAAGAGAAGGAAAACAAAATAGTCTACTAGTTGTGAAATGAGTTATAAAGCAGTTCTGGCCAAAATGGTGCCGTCAGTTGACATCCAAGAGGACATTTGCTTGGCAGTTGAACAATTTATGCTGCCTCACAAAATTCCACCGATAGCAACTAGTCAGCACTTCCGTCAAGTGGCACAGCGAGTAGAGCGCTTGCTTTGACATCCGTGCAGAGCTTGCTAACACAGGTTCGAATCCCAGCAGGGCCAAACTCAGCCTTTCATCCTTCCGAGGTCGGTAAATGAGCACCACACACTGTGGGTAATAATAAGCAGCGCTCAGATACCCAAGGGTTCGTAGCGCTATATAAATGGCAAATTATTATTATGTTGTTACAAAACAGCACAATATATTGCTCCTGACACCTATCATACTAAGATTATATTACCTCCTCCACTATTGCATACATCGGACTAAAGAAAAACCTACTTATTCAAATGTAGCAAAATTGCCAGAGCCCGCCCTTAGAACACAACCCACTCATCAAGTGAAACGAAAACCAAATTACCATTACTCTATCATTGTCCGTTGTAGACCTGCTCCGTACCCAAGCTATGATTTAAATAGAACCAATATTTTAGCGATATGTGCAGAAATACCTGCACTGGAAGATATAAGCTCTAGTGATATAGAGCAGGTCGAATTCATAGACAAACAGAATTTATGTACTTCAAGAGTATGGGTGCGCTCTTGTGTGGTGCTAAACACACTTTGGTGGGCAAAAGCAGATTTTTTTTGCATTAATTTTTGAAATCTGCTTAACACTCCCTTTTATGGATACCATGCTTACTAGTGAACAACTTTCAAATGAAGAAAAACAAAATCACTATGAGAAGACTTGAATAGGCCCTTGTTGTACTACTATAGAACCAACTTCAATCTTGTCCATGTTGCAAATCTAATGCATAACATGATCGAAAAAACATGAATTAATTCTTGTCTGTAGTATGCTGGAACACAAGAGGGTTTAGCCATTTGTTGAACAATCAAGATTCTAATTTAGAGCAATATGACATAATCCTATTACAGGAAACGTGGCTTACAATTTGTCCGGTATGGAATGACTTTGATGTATTGCTCCTCCCAGAGAAGCGAGGACCTAGGGGTCGTCCCATGTCTGGTTTAATGATTGCCACTAAAAAAAGCTCTAATATTACAATGGAAGAATGGCAAATTTATTTACTCAATTGGTAAAAATAAAGTTTGGTAATAAATGTATTGCTGTGATAAACGTACATTGGAACCCGGCTGGAATTTCAGATGATCAATTCCTCAACGGAATCATAGCAATACTGGATATGATTACTCTCACTCCATTTCACATATTTTATTAGCAGGTGATTTAAATCTCCATCTATTAGATAAACAGACTCCATCAACTGAAGCAAGATTTACAAGATGGAAGAACTTAATGTCTACAAGGAATATGATTATGTTAAATGGTTCTATAAACTGAGATATCCCCCCCCTCAAAAACTTGGAAGCGGGGTATTTGAAGTGCTATAATTGACTATGTTCATGTGATATTATTCTCTTACATAAGCGAACTTCCATATAATTGAGACCAAAAACAGTGATCATAATGTACTAACTTTTCATATGAAGTTGTATGGAGAAAACAATATTATATCACAACATAAATATCAAGGCATGGTAATTACGTCCACGAAGAAAAATCGATTACGATGGACAGAAAACACATTAGTAAATTTAGACTCTAGATTGATAAGTGATTGTAATATACGTGTGAATCCATCGTTAGGCTACAATTTTGAATTCAAAGATTTGTTTCAATTGTTTCAAAACAATGTAAAATTGTAAAACAAAGGGAAAGTCAAAACTGTACATCAATTTGACTTAGTAGTGAAAGAAAGAAAAGCGTTATACCGTTCAGAGAAAAAATAAGCTATGTCTTTACCCTTGGAAAACAGATGGTCCTCACTACGTCTGATAAAGACAAGATATCGAAATTGGTTCCGCACGAGAAAAGCCGCCTTATTTCAAAAAGATGGAGAATAAATGTTAAAAGAAATCCAAAGCAAAAATACAGCCCAGATCTGGTCTCTTATTAATCAAGCTTCTTTAGAACCCCAACTTTCTATGCAAATCAAAGGATTCTCAGAGGCCCAGTAGATAACTCACTTTTCTAAATTGTATACACTACCAGAACTCTTTCTATGATGAAGTTCTAAATGAAAAATGTAGTCTTCAATTTTCAAGAGATGATATTTTATATCATCAACAAGTCAAGCAGCTCTAGAGCTCCTCGGCCTGACAGCTTATCAAATCATATGTTTAAACTACACCCAGAACTTTGGACTTCTATCCTGTTTGTACTGTTTACACACATAATTAACACTCAACAAATTCCAAGATCCCAGTGTCATTCTATAATCATCCCAATATTTAAGAAGGGCGACTGTCAAGACCCATCTCATTTTAGACTAATCACCCTCTTAGATGCTGCTGGCAAGATTTTTACACGGCTGATATTGAAAGAACTTAATGAATGGACTTTAAAAGCGAATGTTCGAGACCCATATCACACAGGATTTGTAGCTCGTATGGGAACGGCTATAAATATGACTGTTATTAATGTGATAAAAGCTCAATGTATTTCTCAAAAACAACCACTGTTCCCCGCATTCATAGACTTTCGAACAGCGTTCGACTCTATTGATCGAGCAATATTAAGGAAAAAATTAGAAGAATATCATTGTCCATTATCTTTACGTATTTTGATCCAACTACTGCATTCAAACACCTCTATGCAAGTAAGAATGACCCTAGATGGTCTTTTAACAGCCACCTTTTACACGCAGCGTGGTCTTAAACAGGAGTGCATTTTGGCAGCCATCCTTTTTCATTTATTTATATTGTGTATGAAGGATATATTTTTATCTATTGAATCAGACGCACCGAAAGTGGGAGCTCATAGAAGTCCGTATTTATTGTACGCCGACGACCTTGTCCTATTATCTAAAACAGAACTTGGCCTGCAGAGATTACTAAATGGACTGAGTACATTTGCAATATCAAATCATATGAGCATAAATTTAGAAAAAAAATCAAATTATGGTATGCTCAAATTCAAGAATAAAAAAATAAAAACTTTTGTGTGGACTCTACAAGAGAATCGACTCTCAATTACACAAAAATACAAATATTTGGGAGTTAATGTTAACTATTCTAATGAGAAATTATACTTGATTAGCCTGGAGTCGAAACTTTCGACAGTAACTTCTCAAGCCGAAATACTATTATATACATTTGGAAAATGTACTTGCAGTTCCATATTAACATATTACAATCAAAAGGCAGTGCCAATTATTCTATATGGAGCCGAAACAAAAGAAATTAGTCTTCAAAGCTTTTGGGACAAGATCGAAGGCACATTTTGGAAAAGGGTATTTAACTTACAGAAATGCTCTGCAAAAGCTATAATCCGTTTTGAACTTGGTGCCCTCTCTCTTTTTGTTACATATATTTGGAAATTATGCTCTCTTTTAGAAAAGGTTTGCTGGGTAATAATTCATGTAATATTCTATATATTTTATCAATTTACCTTTTAAACTCAGAACATGATTTCCAAACAAAATGGAGGAATTTTATCTTGAAGTCTCTAGCAGATCCTGACGTCTCAATAGATCTTCTAATTCAAATCCTGGACGAGCTCAAATCAAGATATACCAGTACGATTGGATTTGTACTGTGAATAAGAGCAAAACCTATAAAGACATTGACGAAGACCTATTTGGATATAGAAAATATAGAGAAATGGCAGATTACGTGAAGAAATATCCATCTCCATCCTTCAGAAATCACTATATGAGGTTAAGGCTGAATTTATGGCCAACATTCTAGCTAGACGTAATATAATTGAAATGAAATTGAATATGTCGATTTTGTCTTGATGATACGCAAAAAGAGACATTGCAGCATCTGTTGGTTAGTTGTACAGGATTAATAGAAACACAATGTAAATATCTTAAAAGACTGTGATGACCAGGAAATAATATCACCAGAGCAGTTGTGCTTTTACCTTTTTAATACAAGAAGGATGGCAGTTAAAATAGCAGTTACACAGTTTCTTGAAACTCTTAAATTGAAGAGTGATATTTAAAGTTTATTTTAGAGTATGCTATATAGATATTTTATATTTTTTATCTTCTATGAAATTTTTGTAATTGAAGAAATGTTATGCTTATGTAAGATGTTTATGTCTATGTTAGAGATTGAAAGCCTACGATTTTCTTGAATTTGTTTTATTGCGACTATTAGAAATCGTAATATAGTGAACTTGATTTTTAGTATGTTTTTAGTATGTCATACGTCCACATGTATAAAGTGAAATTGAAAGGTTAATCAGCCAAACATTTTTTTAAAAAAAGAAAATATCTTTTCTCACGTCTGTCCTAGATCACGGACTGAAAGCCCATACATGTCCAGCAGGATCTGCTCCTAATCATGCTGCTAGTCTGTGCCTTAGTAGGCCGCTTCAAAATAGCACAGCGATTTTACTTTTAAAGAACTCACCTTTTCAATCATGATCATTTCATATGTTTATAATCTAAAAGCTGAGGTCCAGAGGAATGCTAGTGCTGGAACCCCGTTCTTGATATCTGAAAGAAGCTTGGTCTCCACAACCAGGCTTCTCGCCTGAAATTCAGCCCTTGGGCTGTGTCTACGTGTCCAACTGCACCGTTAAGCATATCTACAGAGATTAACTTTGCCACTGCCAGCAAATTGGTCTTTTTTGTGACCCAGCAGGAAATATGTAAACTCTGTAGTTTCTTTACAGAAACAGAGGTTACAAGCAGGGTTAGATGGATTTCCAAAATCAACCATGGGTTGGATTTTGGGAGCCCAACCTACTATGGTGAACAGGAAAGACATTGATGTCTAGCCAAACCAATCAAGTTAGGTAGCAGAGCAGCAATGCTTAGACTCAGAAGGGGTGTGAGAGTGAGCACGCCCATAATTTAGTTAGATAGAGAAGTACAACAATCTACAATGATCTATTAGGCCTTTAAAATACACACTAGTCAATTATACCTCTAGGTATGTATTGTCACACAAATAGTATAAAATACATATATACATTCACTCTTGTGGGGAGGTAGAAAAGCATTTGATTCAACACCAGTGAAATGTGGGTAATTTATCAGACACAGAAAACACAGTAGGAACACTTAAGAGCAACACTAGAATAGTTCCCAAAACCTTATTAAGTGCAGCACATGGATGGCATGGGGCTTAGTGCTCTAGATTCAAGAGTTCCAAAAGATATACTTTTCAGGCAGGTTTACTATTGGATTGGACAGTGCCAGTGGTTGCGATTCAGAGTTCCAAAAACTTAAGGAAAGCTCAGGCAAGTAGGCCTCTCATTCCCACTACTCTAGTGAAGGCCTAGGAGGGGATTTTTGACTAAACCACCACAGATCTAAGTCAGGAATGAGAGAGAGAGATATAGGGACAGGGCTGTACGCCCCTGTAACCCTATGGAGGAGAGGGGGTAATACGTTAAGGCCACATACTTCCGTGATTGGTCAGGTCGAGGGAGCCTCAGGGATTGCAGTGCAGAGGTCTGTTTCGGACGCAGGATTTAGTTTCGGTCAGGTGAGGTACCTGTATTACGGTTCCAGGGACTGTCCAGCTAGCCACCCTTGCAACAAAAAGGGGGAGATTTCTGCGGAGCAGGCGATCCAGGAGAACTCAAAGGACTGAAGAACACAGGTTAGAATGGGAGTCTCCACAATCAGGAGACTACCGGTGATATCCGATTGGCAGACAAAGTAGCAGGCCTGTATGGCTTTGGTTGGGACTAGAAGGCTGAACATGCAGGAGCAGGCATTGTGTAACAAAATTTGAAGATCCTCCAAGTTCCAAGGATGCACTCAGAATGTCAATTGCAGCATAGAGGAAGCCTAGCAGAGAGCTCGCCAGTCCACCGGGGAGTGCAGGGACACTTCCGAGGCTCAGCAGGCATGGACCATCGAGCAGGGGCAAGACTGGTGGTTCACACCAGTCAATGGTTCAAATAACCAACATGGCCTTTCTTGAGATCAGGACAGAGAAGCAGGTCTCCGCAGGGACTTGGCTGGAGGAGATGCTGGCCAGTTGCAACAGTTGTCCTCGGGTCTTCAGTGGCTGCACTTCTTCATTAATCCTGCGGAATCCTCACAAAATCTCTGCCTAAAGTCTCCTCTCAGTTGGACCGGGGAAGGCAGTCGCCACCTAATCCTACCCTTGGGGATGGTATGTGCCGGGTGGATCTCCTGGGAGAAGATCCCCCAAGGGAACAAGAGGATTCTGTCAGGAGAGACGAAGTGTTTGTCTTCCACATAGAGGCACATTTCTATAGTACCAGAATATGTAATGGCTTGTTGTCAGAGTCAAACTTCCTTTCCCAAAGATGCACACCTTGAAGGTAGGGGAAACTCTTATGGGTACTAAAGAAATAATATATGTGGGAATCAAAACACTAATACCTTTACTTCTGGTAAATAAAATGATCCCTTAAATCTGAAACAAACACCAATTCATATAAAGCTCTTCCCTACCAATTTATTTAATAAACAGAATAAATCTCAATGTTGAGGTTTGTAGTTTGGAACATAGAAATAATCAGAACATTGGTGACTTCTAAGTCCCACAATTCCCTACGTACTGGCACGAGAAAGAGAGACTCTGATGTACTAACTGCAAGATGCAGTATATTGGTTATAATGACCCATACCTGTACTGGACTTGTGGATGATCGACCCACATTGGAGACATGCGTCCAAAGCTGGGGACATCACTGCCGACCGTACTGGAGTTCTGGCTTTGCTGCGTTACAGCTTTTTCCCTCCGGGGAGGGATGGTGACACTGCCGGGTCTCCCTGAGACTGCCACTGGACTTGGGGACGGCTGACCCACATGGGAGACCGGCGCCCAAGGACATGGACATCACCCCTGGCCGTCCTGGAGCTCCTGCCGTGTGCCGTTACAGATTTTCTCTTTGGGGAGGGATTGGGACACTGCGAGGGCTCCCTGGTGGGGAACTGCTGGAAGGCAGGCCAGCCAGAGCTCCAGGATGGTCGGGGGTGATGTCTCCGGCCTTGGCCAACTGTCTCCCTTGTTGGTCGACCGTCCCAGAGTTCAGCTGTGGCCCCCGTGAACCCCAGCAAGGTGCCCATCCCTTCTGTGAGAAACCTGAAGGTGTCTCCCTGACTAGTCCCCAGGGATCTGTCATCCAGGTAGTCAGGACATGGCCATCGCTATTGGATCCAGTTCCTGGGGGTCGACCAGTGCGGGAGGATCACCTGGATGGGGGTTCCTCAGGGAGTGGAAGTGGAACACTGACCGGTGAGACGCGGTATCCCCTTTCTTAAAATACCTTTTCCCCATCCTACCACGCAGGATCCTCAAACTCTTGCCACCCTATACCCCTGATTTCCGACACAAACACTTTTTTTACACCATGAAAGACAACAAACTAACACCAGAGCCGTTTACCTGACATGTCCCAACACAAGGGTCAGGCAGAGTCAGACAATTAATAATAACCTCACACACCTCACAGCCCTTTCCCTTCCCCATAGGGATAAAAGGTGGAGTACAAGAGCACACTATGAGCAAGGCAGACCACACAACGAGTTAGCTATTCCAGGAGGGCAGTTCAAGAGGAGGAGAAAGGAGGCAAGAACCGAAGGTGCGACATGGAGAGAAGCAGACTTTCCCTTTTTGACCCAAACCCGCGAAGCCTCCCAGAAACAAAGCATAAGACTGCGAACAAAAGTCGACGTGTGCTGTACAGATGTCAACAGTGCCTGGAACCCTTCTCTGCTGATAAACAAGACAGGAAGAGATGCTTGCTACAGTGGTACCATCCTTGACTCCAGAGACAAAAAAAGCCAAGCGGTTCATCACAGCCGGTCAGTCGAAGGGGGAGACGATAAGAAACCGAAATGTGTTGAATGAAACTACAAATGGCAAATTAGGAGAAATCAAAGAACTGTTCATACCGCAGAGGAAAGATCAGCTGCAGAGGGGTCTGGTGCCACGTGGGGGCTCACTCGAAAAACTCTGGCTGATCCCCCTTACTGTTGAAACTACTGATACCAGAAGGCCTTAGGAGAGCCGCAGGGGAAGGTCAAAGTGGTCAGATAGGGGTCAAGTAAAAACCCCTGTACAGTCGAAAGTCTGACTGGCAAGTGATTAGAAAGCTAAGGGAAGTGAATCCCGGATCGTGAGAAAGTAGAAGGAACTGTGTAACTGGCAAATGTGTACCCGACAGAGGGATGCTTGCAGAACGGGGTGAAGCTTGATACCCCGATGAACATTGTGTTGACAAGAGTGAACCTGATGGAGGGATGTCCACAGTGGATTGTTTAAAAACACATTGGGACTTGTGATTGCAGCAGGTGAAATCTTTTGAATAAAAGACATAGTGGAGCCGACGGAGGGAGGCTGCCATTCGAGAGGGGTCTGAGCCCAGAAGAGGGGGAACCAGGGGTGAAAGCCATCACCCAACGTACATACGGAAAAGGAACTTTTGTTTTGTTATTTTGAACACACCAGGTCCTCAGAGGCAAGAGACCTTTTTGTAGAAAAGAGACTTAACCACCAAAGATTCTGGTACCTGAGAATGGAACTGTAGTCTCATGCTGGGAGAGCCTGCGAGTGTGCTGTGCTCGGAAGTCCCGCCTTGTCCCATGCCAAAAACATGGGGAAGGTAGACTCCCCTGACTAGAACATCCTGATTTATCATTTGTGAACACTTCTTTCTTGTGAACTCTATCCCACACTCTTTTTGTATTTAGTTGTAAGGATTGGCAATATATATATATTTTTTTAGTATTGGCCCTTTTGTTTGACAAGACGCCACTAGGACTGACTTATTATTTGATGGTCGTAGCTTGCCCCATCTTAGATTTAGGTTTAGATTAGGTTTTTATCCAGCCCTAATACAGTTTAATAAACACCCCTGAACTGTAATCACTTGTATCTGTCTTTACTGTTGCCACCATGAGTTCCTTACACTTCCCGGATGGAAAACCTGTAACGCAGGCCAGCCAGAACTCCTGCATGGTTGGGGGTGATGTCCCCAGCCTTTGGTGCCTATCTCCCGTGTTTGGCGACCATCCGCAAGTCCAGCGGCGGTCCCAGTGAGCCCCGGAAGGGTGCTTATTCCTTCCCGGAGAGAAAAGCTGTAACGCGGCACGGCCAGAACTCCTGCATGGTCGAGGGTGATGTCCCCAGTCTTTGGCACCTGTCTTCCATGTTGGGCGACCATTCCCAAGTCCAGCGGCGGTCCCAGTGAGCCCCGGCACGGTCCCTGTTCCTCCTCAGAGGGAAGAACTGTAACACACCCTAGCCAGAGCTCCAGGACGGCCGGGGGTTATGTCCCCAGGCTTGGACACCTATCTCCCATGTTGGCCGACCATCCCCAAGTCCAACAGTGGTCCCAGGGAGCCCAGGCAATGTGCCAATTCCTCCCTGGAGAGAAAAGCTGTAATTCGGCACAGCCAGAGACACAGGACTGCCAAGGGTGTTGTCCCTGGCCTTGGTCGCCTCTTTCCATTGTTGGTCGACCGTCCCCAAGTTCAGCGGTGGTTCCAGGGAGCCCTGGCAGGGTTCCAATGCCACCCTGGAGGGAAAACCTGTAAACGAGGCCAGCCAGAACTGCAGGATGGTCGGGGGTGATGTCCCCGGCCTTTTGCGCCTGTCTCCGATGTGGGTCGACCAACCCAAGGTCCAGCGGCGGTCCTGTCCCTGGCCCATTACAGCTTTTCCCAAGACTTCCTGCGACAGCCGTTGAGCTTGGGGGACGTCCATCCAAATGGGAGACAGGCACTCAAGGCCACGGACATCCCCCCCACGGCCCTGAACCTCTGGTTGGGCTGTGGTACAGCTTTTCCCTCTGGGAAAGGATGTGAACCCTGCCGGGGCTCCCTGGGATCGCTGCAGGGCTGGTTTGTGGTCGGCCCATATTGGGGACAGGCGCCCAAGGCCGGGGGTAGCACCCCCGGCTGTGCTAGAGCTCTGGCCGTGCCGCATTCCAACTTTTCCCTCTGGGGAGGGACGTTGACCCCACCGGGGCTCTTTGGGAAAGCCGCTGGGCTTGAGGACGGTCGACCTACATGGTAGACAGGCTCCCAAGGACGGCGTCATCGATCCCGACCGTCCAGGAGTTCTGGCCTGGCTGAGTTACAGCTTTTCCCTCCAGGGAGGGATGGGGATCATACCAGGGCTCCCTTGGACCGCCGCTGGACTTGGGGATGGATGACCCACATGGGAGACAGGCGCCCAAGGACGGAACATCACCTCTGACCATCCAGGAGCTCTGGCCTGGCTGCGTTACAGGTTTACCCTGCCGGGGCTCCCTGGGAGCACTGTGGGACTCAGGGACGATCAACCCACATGGGAAACAGGCGCCGAAGAACAGGAACATCACCCTCGGCCATCCTGGAGCTCTGGCTGCATTGCTTTAGAGCTTTTCGCTCCATGGAGGGTTGGGGACCCTGCCAGGGCTCCCTGGAAAAGTCGCTGGGCTTGTGTATGGCCGACCCAAATTGGAGACAGGCGCCGATGGCTGGGGGGCAGCACCCCCAGCCATCCAAGAGTTCTGGCCGTGTTGCGTTACAGCTTTTACCTCTGGGGAGGGGCAGTGACCCCACCGGGGCTCCCTGGGAAATTCGATGGGTCATGCGGACGGTCGACCCACATTGTAGACAGGCGCCTAAGGACAGGAACATCACCCCCAACCGTCATGGAGCTTTATCTGCGCTGCATTAGAGCTTTTCACTCTGGGGAGGGATGTGGACCTTGCCAGGGCTACCTAGGACTGCCGCTGGACTTGAATACCGTCAACCCACATGGGAGACAGGTGCCCAAGGCCAGGGGCAGCACTGCCGGCTGTCCTTGACCTCTGGCCTGGCTGCATTACAGGTTTTCCCTCCAGGGAGGGATGGGGACCCTGCCGGGGCTCCCTGAGACCGCCGCTGGACTTGTGGACAGTCTACCCACATTGGAGACAGGCATCCAAGGTCAGGGACATCACCCTGAGCGTCCTGGAGGTCTGGCTGCACTGAATTACAGCTTTTCCCTCTGCAGAGGGATGGTGACCCTGCCGGGGTTCCCTGGGACTGCCGCTCGACTTGGGGACAGTCAACCCACATGGGAGACAGGCGCCCATGGCAGGGGACATCACTCCCAACCATCCTGGTGCTCTGACCTGGCTGCGTTACAGGTTTTCCCTCCAGAAAGGGATGGGGACCCTGCAGGGGCTCCTGCCGCTAGGCTTGTGTACGGTTGATCCACATTGAAGACAGGTGCCCAAGGCCAGGGACACCACCCCCGACCATCCTGGAGTTCTGGCTGGCCTGCATTCCAGCTTCCCTCTCCGGCAAAGGACCGCAACCCTGCCGGGCCTCCCTGGAACCTCTGCTGCGTTTGGGGACATTCAACCCACATGGAGACAGCAGCCCAACGTAAGGGACATAACCCCCTATCATCCTGGAGCTCTGGCTGGATTACGTTACAGAATTTCCCTACGGGAAAGGGATCCTGCCAGGGTTCCCTGGGACTACCGCTGCACTTGGGGATGGTCGACCCACATGGGAGACAGCCGCTCAAGGCCAGGGACATGACCCCCGACCATCCTGGAGCTCTGGCTGGCGTGCATTACAGCTTCCCTCTCCGGAAAAGGACAGGGACCATGTTGGGGCGCCCTGTACCGCTGCTGGGCTTGGGGACTGTCAACCCACATAAGACACAGCCGCCCAAGGCCAGGGACACCACCCCCAACCATCCTGGAGCTCTGGCTTAATTATTGATTATTAAAGCAAACAAATCTAGAGCAATGGGACCAGACGGCTGCAGTATTTTGTCCCTGAAGGCAAAACCAAAGCTGTGGTCAGTGATTCTGTGTGACCTATTTTCAGAAATTAATTATAGTAGACTGCTTTCCAAATCAAGGCACCAGTGCTATATAGTTCCCATCTATAAGAAAGGACCTAAGTACAATCCACAGAGCTATCGTCCGATAGCTCGGTTGGATTCCTGTAATAAAATTGATAAATGGGCTGCAGAGGCAAACATCACACCTAAATATCAAACTGGGTGGAAACAAGCCTGGGGGTGTACATATGTACATATGGTTTTTATATTAAGTCTATTGCAGTATTAGGAAAGATGTCCCTTAGGTGCAATTTTCCCTCCATTTGTGAACCCATCCAAACCTTTTGCTTGGCTTACCTAACCTGACTTTTTCCAGTACAGCACATCCTTCAGCTGCACTCCTCTAGGGTTTTGCTCATTTGTTATGGGGAAACTGACACGTCCTTCAGGCTGTCAGTACTGGGAAACTATGTTTCCCTTTGTCTTCGACTATGTTGTCATTTATTAGTAACTTTTCATCTATGTGCCAAGTACCTTACAGTACCGCATATAAGAGTCCTGTTGTTTTATGGCCCTAGCCACCCTCGAAGGATTTTTTGATGTGTGTACAAGCGTGCCTAGGACGAACAAGTGGCAGCAGTTTACTTAAGTATTTTTACTTCTTTTTTATTGACCGTTAAGGAATGGACCCGCAAAGGGACCTTGGTGCTAATTACAGTACCGCAATTTGCGGTACCGTAATTACCGCCTTCCCCATTCCCATTATGCCCTATGGGGCAAAAATGGGAATGGGGAAGGGCCATGGAGGAAGGGGGAATTACCGCCCCGCCAACCTTGTAATGGGGTGGTAATTCCCCCTTTCTCCATGGCGGAGTCGGTAAGTTACCGGCATGGACCATGGTGATATTAGCACCATGGTTTTCCGCCTGGGTCGTAATGAGGCCCTTAGTCTTGACCGCCTGCCAAGCTACCGTAAATTGGTCTGGTTTGTCCAGAAGGTTCTCCTGTTCACTAAACTAGGGTGGCCTCCTAAACTTTTGTCCACTGGGTCAGAGTTTAGAAATCCATCTCAACGTGCAGCAAAAAGCTTTTGATAATTCAGGGTACACATTATACATGGTATGTATTGATCTCATTTTTGCATTTGAATATGCAGAGCGGACGCTATTGTGGAATAAACTCTATAGGTGGGGCATCCCGGAAAGATTGCTTAATATCCTGATTGCCCTTCACAAAGACACTACTATCCAAGTAAGACTTAACATGTGAGGCAACATTACCAGGGAGAGAGGTACGTCGATGGGGTTGAAAGGGGTGTGTACTAGCAAAGCACCATTTCAATCCATACTTACCTGACATGTATGATTTGTTAGAATGTACAAGATCATTTCCGCAAAAAAATTGGCAATTTAAGAGCATTTGCTGATGACATAATGATCTTTGCCTTAACACCAATCGGACTCTCCCGGTCTATGACTGCACTGGAATATTATATAAATAATAATGGCCTAAAAATAAATGCTGTAAAATCTTCAGTACATGTTTGCAAAAAGGGAAGGAAGCCATGTAAATATAAATGGTATTTAGATAATACCATTACGACAATACCAAAGCATATTGTCTATTTAGGCTTCCTGCTTTATTCTACAAGGAAGACTAGACTAATTATGGAAACTGTATGGTAGGTTAGTTCATCTGGCTGGCCAAATGCGGAAGATGTATGTCATGTACTGTGCATATACACTACGACTCCTTATAAGTTATTAAAGGGAAAATATATTCCCAAGTTACTTTATGAATATTCCTATAGAATTCTCTTTCAGGCTGGAGGGATATATATGGAAGCATTGTTTATGGCTTCCTAGCTGCATACCAATAGTGTTTGTCAGAATTGAATTGGGTTTACAATTACTAAATTGGATTGTTGTATACAAGAAATTAATGCTGTTTCATAAGATACTGAACGCCCCAAAACAATTCCTATATGCAGATTTGAGAAATTTTGTTTGACTGTTAGATCATAAATGAGCAAATTGTATGCAGAATATTAAACAACTCTAGGAAAAATATGCTTCAGGTAGGAAAATCTGATAACCAGTCCACAAAAGATAAATACTAAAATAAAGTTATTGGGACTGGTGTAATCAGAGTGGACAAATTCAGGAGAATAGAGTGTATAAACATGATAAGCAAGCAATACAAAAAATCAATACGTTGACAGGAAATGTATGTCTGTTTCCGAATCGTAGACTCAGAATGGCGTATCTTAGATTCAGACTGAATATCTTGTCGACTTTAAAAGTAATGGGGCCTCGAAGGGGGCTCCAACGAAATGATAGAGGTTGCCATCTGTGTAAGACTAAAGAAGAGACATGGAAACAGCTTATTTTAGAATGTCCAGGAACTACGCATCTAAGAGATCGCTGGTTTCAGCAATTAATATCTGATATACTAGTAGATTGAACGGTATCACTCGTTCTCTGTGAAAATAAAAGCTGAATTTGCATTTGCAGCACATTCAGCAGTCACAAAAATGCTGAATCCCGTTGTACTGAACAAAGGGAGCAGGATTGCAGGGGTGTTCCCAGCTCCCCTTCTACGTTATAATGGGTTCTGGGGCCTTGGGGGTGTCCCCTGCTTCCATCGGAAGAATAGTGGGGGGATAATAGAGTTTAAAAAGAACCCTGCAACGGATATCCCTACCCAATTTTGGCATAGGAAACTAAAGTTGGAGGCAGAAGGGTGTGTCAAAGGAACTAGAGTGACGGTAAGCAAGCAGACAGAAGGTAAGTGTGGATAGACAGGTTGTGGGTAAGTGGGGTGCAGGAAAGTGTGATCTATGCGATCACTGCACGCTTCCGTTTTCAGATTTGACATTTTGGTTTCCGAAATTTCGGAGCCCGCAGTGATCACATAGATCCGATTGAGCTGAGTTGTTGTGGATTTTATTATTTGCAGGTACAAATAAATCTATAATTATTGCATTTGTACACTTTATTAAGGAAGTATACCAAATGCTAGGTGAAATCTTTATGCAAGGATTTTAGATTGTACGATTGATTAATTGGCTTAGGAATTGTTGTGAATTGATGAGGTTAATTTGATATGTATGTATATACATTTTTAAGTCATTGTTAAGGGGACTAATGATGTAATTGTCGGTTTATAAATGTGTAAGGTTTTTCGACACCATACCACAATAAAAACGAATAAAAAACTGATAGGGGTTCGGGGGAGAACCAGAGAATCATAAATCCTAACACGCAGGTCTGTTCCCCAATGGCCTGTACAATAATGTACGGTGTCCGAAAGACACACCTTAAATCTAGTATATATATGGAAGGAACTAAACCTTGTGTTCAGCCCCTAACACATATGGTAGGACATGGGATTAAAACAGAAAATGCACTATTTAGCCAATGGGAAAAATATGACAAAAATACCTAAGGCCTATTACATTAATACACAATCATTTGGACTATCTAGGGCATTCTACTAGTATTAATGACCAAGCAGATATAATAATACATTATAGCCAAAGGGGATGAAAGAGCTGCAAAGCATAGCCAAAGGCTTCCAATTAATAGAACATGTTAGCAACAGTTACTTCCTTAAACATTTTAAGGGATAAATATGCATTTTGTTACCAGAAATAGGTACGGTGCTGCAAGTACATTCACCATGAGACAAATGCAGGGTATGACTCTCTAGGTCCCCCTTTATCTGTGGTTACTCCTGTGAACTGTGTCCCATTAGGGGGGGCATGGCCAAGAGGGCCATGTGAAGAGACGTGTGCTGAGGGAGCTCCTACGATCCTGCAGTGATCCTGTGGAATACGTGCATTAATAAATGCTTGTGTTCGCCTGAAACTCCGGGGGCGGATTTATGAACAGAGCGGCCGTGCCCGCTGAAGCCTGCAAGCATCTCAGTGAAGCCGTGACGGAGAAAAATCGCAAAATAAAGAATTGAGAGCCGGATGGAAGAAGGAGGCAAAATGGCCGCCCGAAAACTCGAACAAAGGAATTGGTTGGCCGCAGTGTGACGAGACGGCCACGGTGGACTGGAGGGACATGGCAGTGCCCCCGATGAAAGTGTATGCGCCCGACATGCTCCGAACGCCCGCAGCGTGATTTCATACTGAAGAGGGGAGCCCAGCGCACAAACGGGAGCCGCGGACATATGAAAGCGGAGGCGCGAGCTGCCAGTGCCTGCTGATCCGTGCCGGATGGAGGGGGGGGGCTGCCACGGCCCATAATCACGATCGCGGAGTTGGCGAAGGGCTCGGAAGATACTTTGTAACAGATGGGCATGTAGCCCAATGAAGTTACGAAAAATAGTGAGGCCCGTGTTTGTGTGCTGCAGGAAGAGAGCCACAAACTCGGAGGGGCAGGCAAGTCGAGATTGCGAAGTTGCCGGCTCGGAATGCCTGCCAGCTGAGACCTGAGCGGGCTGGAGGGCCGCGTTACTGCGGCGCTGGAAATAACGGAAATGCTTGATTGCATCAAAGCCCAGAAAGACACACGGGCTGCAGCATCGGCGCCCCAAACAGCTGATGCAGATTCTGGCGCCGACCCCCCCAGGTAGGAGGCAGATTGCTTGAGCTGGGTCATTGTTACGGCAGCAGGAGAATGCGTGAATAAAAAGCTGCATGGAAATTAGAGGGCACATAAAATAGTGCCAGGATAATCCCAAACACAACAAGGGCACTTCTAGGGGCACAATTTCCTCGGTGACACGTGTGACCACCTCTGGTGCCCTGACACTACCCGGCAGGAGCGAAGAAAGGAGGGCGGACTGACGGGCCACTGTATGCCGCCTAGGACTGGCCGGATGTGCCGCAACGGTGTCGGTGTCCCATAAACTGGGTGGCGCGGGCGATATTGAGACTAAGGGTGCGCCTCCCTACTCGGACATCAAGTGGAGTGCTGGCTGGGCAATAAGCTTCGAAACTAGTGAACCCAAGAGGCAGCTTGAGGCGACTAGACCCGAAGATGGCGCCTGATGGCTGAGACTGGTGTCTTCAATTACTACGGTTACTTGGCGGTGATCCGGACAAGTGTTATGAGGTACCCCAGTGGAGGATTGATCTAATTACGTGGGAGAGCACTATCCATTGCGGCAAACGAGAAATAGGCTCGGGATGCTGGTGTGGGGGCCGCCTCAAACACGGAAGACAGCACCGGGCCGCCCCTCTGGAACTACGCAAACAATAGCGCGGACGCACTGCATGAGATGTGTTCCTAAGGCAATCAGAGCAAAGGCTATGGTGGATGCTCTGTAACGTACACAGTGGGTGAAAGTAGGCGAGTCCGCGCCTCCAACGAGGGGAAACTTAAGAGACATTGCATCTTGGTGTGTACAAAGGCCGATAGGGCATGCCACGGAGGAGGCTGGCAGAGCTTTTGGGGTTCTGAGGCCCCCATGCCTGGGTAAGGCCTTGGACATTGGAACGGAGTGTGCGCCCTTCTCCCCCCGATTGTGGAGCATAAGAGGTGGGTGGACCCACAACATACGGCTGCTGCGTCATGTCTAATAAGCCTCTAAGACAAAAAGTGAAGCAACCTACGCTGGACGAATTTGCCAGAACACCGACAGGCCCGGAAAGCGCCAGGAGCAAAGACAAGCCTCCCGCAGGTGGCATGGCCGCCGAGGGTCCAAATCAAGAGGTTCTGGCTGCAATTGCGGACTTGAAAGCAGACTTGAAAGCGGCCTGGGAGGCCAAGCTCAAAATAGTTGTGGCTGACTTGAAAACAGTGTTGGACCTTAAGGTCGGTGAAGTGCATGAGGTGGTGAATCTACTCCGACAGGATGTGAGGTCCCTGTCGGAGCGCACAGAGAGCCTGGAGAAAAAAGGGAGTTCGAACACAGCGGACTGCGCCTCACACAAGTCGGAACTGCATGCCCTGGTGCAAAGAGTGGGCAACCTGGAGAGTAGAGCGGAGGAAGCGGAAGGAAGCGCCCCAAGGAAAAATATCCGCATTGTGGCTATACCGGAGGGAACAGAGGGCCACAACCCCACGGAGTTTGTCGAAACCATGTTGTTACAGGAGATAACCGGAGGAGTTCTGTCTCAAGGATTTGCCGTGGAACGAGCGCACAGGGCTCTGACAAGGAGGCCGCCGCCAGGCAACCCGCCTAGGCCGGTCATCGTCAAGATCCTCAACTATCGGGACCGGGAAAGGATTCTGGAACACTTTCGCAAAGGTGGAACAATCAAGCGAGGGGAGGCAAACATAACAGCCTACCCGGACTACACCCTGATGGTGCAGCAGAGCCGAATGAACTTCGGGGCTGTTAAGAGGAGACTGAGGGAGGCGGGTCAGAAATACATGCTACTTTACCCGGCGAAATTAAAGGTCTTTCATAAAAATAAAACTTTATTTTTCGACACTCCGGAGGATGCCATGGGATGGCTTGATACGCAGGGCTGCCCCCAGGAGCCTGTCATCCAGGCAGAAGAACGAGGCGGAAGAGATAAGTAATGAGTAATGGGAGCACAGGGAGATGGTGCGGCTTAAGACTATGGGACTTGATTGTAGTCATTGATGTGGCCTGTTCGTAGACGGGCCCGGAGTAGGATAGATAATGCATTGTGTGCATGGTGACTGTTGCTTTATTAAGGAGCCTTTCAGGGCTAGTCCGCACATCCCCATTTAGTATTAATAGTTAAGTGGCCATTAGGGCGACTTCACCCTACTGAGCTCTGAGCGTACCAGACAGGGCTAGATGTGGGGGTGCCTGAGATCCAGGGATGGAGCTGGGCAACAGTTGGGGAGGGAGTTGTTGGGGAAGGGATGGGCGGGGGGAGGGAGGTGTGTATATAGTTTTGGGGGGTTTGAGTTTAAACACAAGCCTATAGGGAACAGCCCTAGAATTGTATCTGTATTGCGCAGGCGGATGGGGTTGGCTGAGAGGGAGGGAGATGAGTACTGACGAACCATGGGGGATCTTAGAATGTTGACGTGGAATGTCAGGGGACTCAATAGCTACCTAAAAAGGAATAAGGTCATGCTGTATTTGAAAAGACAGAAGATAGATATTGCATTGTTACAAGAGACGCATTTGACACGGGAAAAACTGGAGCTGGTGGGGAGAAAATGGAAAGGTACTGCAGTGGGGTCTTCGTACTCGGCCTATGCTAGGGGTGTGCTGGTCTGGGTGGCGCCGCACGTCCCGTTCCACTTGATACAAGAAACGGTGGACACTGAGGGGCGTTTGGTCATTGTGAGAGGGGTGGTGGAGAATAGAGAGGTGTGCATTGTAAACACGTACGCCCCTAATCAAAATACGGCGGAGTACTTCCGTACTATGCGCACCAACCTGAGCTTGTGCGTGGGTAGCGCGGTGATCTGGGGAGGGGATTTCAATTGTGTGCTAAACCCCGTATCAGACAGGTCGGATGACAAGATGGTCAGGCCTGCCCCAGCAGCTAGGGCATTGCAGTCGTTGTTAGACGACTTTGGATTGGTAGATGTGTGGAGAACAAAGCATCCTAATGAGAGGCAATATTCACATTACTCGGCCCCACAACAGCTGCACACTAGACTTGATTATGCCTTTGCCACATCAGATGTAATGATAGAGATCGCTCACATAGAATATAAAGCGAGGGTCCTGTCGGATCACTTGCCCCTGGTTCTGGGGTGGCAATACAGCCGCCCTAGGGCACGGATTCCCACGTGGTGCCTCTGTGCGGAGGCGCTCAAAGATCCGGTTTTTCGGGAGGATATAAGAGATGAGATCATTAGCTATTTTGAGGTGAACACAGGCAGCGTTGACTCTGCAGGGACACTGTGGGAGGCTTTTAAGGTGGTGATGCGGGGTGTGGCCATCACTAAATCGAAAGGCCTGCAGGATGGGGTCCTGGCTGATTTACAGAGGGTGGAAGGGGACTTAGAAAGAGAACTAAAAAGTGAAAGCATAGACGCCAAGCTGGTGCTTAAACTACAGCAACAGTGCACGGAATACTGGGAAAGGCTCTGCAACCTTAATTACAAAAAGTACGTGGAGATAAAACGGGCCGTCTATTGGCGTGGCTATATAAGAGTGAAACCCCTAGGCCCCCGATTAGGACGATAACCAGAGAAGATGGGGAGGTGGCAGACACCCAAGAGGGAGTCAACAGGGAATTTGCGGATTATTATAGAGAACTATATGAGGATAGAGGAGGAGGCAGCCGGGATGAGATGCTGGAAACTCTGCAAGATATAGGACTGCCCAAGATAAGCGCAGAAGAAAGAGAAGAACTAGACGCACCAATTACTTTGGAGGAGTTGGAGTAGGTGGTTAGGCAGCTACCTACTAGTAAGACCCCGGGAGCAGATGGATTACCTAGTGAATTTTATAAAGCGTATGGGGCAGAAGTGCTCCCCCCAATGTTGGAAATGCTCAATGAGGCGTTTGAAGTGGGACGATTGCCGGAGTCGCTCAGAGAAGCGATCATAATACCGCTCCCTAAACCTAATAAACCTGGGCATAGCTGCGGTTCGTACAGGCCGTTGTCGATGCTGAACCAGGACAGCAAGATATTAACGGCGGTCCTGGCGAATAGACTGCGGAAAGTAATTAGCGAATTAATACACCCGGACCAAACGGGCTATGTCCCGGACAGGAATATTACGCACAACCACAGGCGACTCCATCGGGTGATTGAATGGGGCTGTGACAATGAAGGAGAGATGGCAATCGTGTCTTTGGACGCAGTTAAAGCTTTCGACTCGGTCAGATGGGCGTGGCTGCTGGCGGCTTTGGGAGAATATGGAATGGGGCCGGGGTACATTAGGTGGGTGGAGATGCTGTATAGTGCGCCACTAGCCAGGGTGCGAACAGGAACAGTGGTATCTGAGAGATGGCAACTTAGCAGAGGCACTAGACAGGGGTGCCCCTGGTCCCCGATGTTGTACATTCTGGCTCTGGAGCCCCTGGCACTATACCTGAGGCAGCAATACGACACGATAGGTATTGAGGTTGGGGGAGAACGGCACCTGATATCCCTATATGCGGATGATTTGTTATTATACTTGAGATACCCGGAAGAAAATCTTCAGTATATTCTGGAGGTGATGGAAAGGTATGCGAGGTTGTCCGGCATAGCGGTGAATCCCCAAAAATCTAGCATTTTCCCGCTAGGCAGTTACAAGGGAATTCCTGCAGAAAGGTTGCCGGTGTTACAGGTGCCGTGGACGGTGGGCTCTTTCCGCTACCTTGGAATAGATGTGTGTCATACGGCGGAGGAGGAACACAGGTGTAATACCGTGATGGCCATTGAGAAAATCCGCAAATGTATGAGGTTTTGGGAGAAACTGCCCCTAGCGATGATGGGGCGGGGAGCGATGCTTAAGATGGTGGTTCTGCCTAGGCTCCTACATTATTTTAGCAATATCCCACATATGATTCCCAAGGGGTTTTTTGTTCAATTAAATGGTATGTGCAGAGACTTCCTGTGGCATGGTACCCGGAATAGAGTAGCGCTCTGGAAGTCACAGAACTTTCATGAAAAAGGGAGTGTCAAGCTACCTAATTTTGAGGCCTATTATATAGCGAGTCAATTACAGTTTGTGGCCAAATGGCTCTCCGATGAAGCGAACCCTGAACTTAGATTGTTTGGGCAGGACTGTGCCCAGTTTTACCTGAAAGAAATTATCTGGTTGCCCGAGTCAGAAATAAAGAAGTGCCCGGGGATGATGAGGCTTGGGTGGAAAATGTGGCGACGAGCATGTATAATGATGGAGGACCCGCTCCCGTGTTCCCCGCAGGTACCTCTGGTTGCTTTGGCGGGAGGAGATGAGCAACTGAGGGTGATTATCAGAACCTATTGGGAGGCGGTGGGGCTGGTGACGTTGGGAGATATATGGCAGGAGGGGACCATCAGGGAGTTTGAAGGACTTGGAGAGGAGGAACGACTACATGGTTGCAAGTATCTTACGTACCACAGGCTGGTGCGGAAGATTCGGATAACGTGGCCTGAAACGGTGTTGGCGGAGGAACCGGATGCCATTATGGGGATGATATATGACACAACTGAAGGGGGGCATGAGATCTCTAGATTGTATGAGATGGTAATGACTAAGGTTGGAAAGGAATTGACACATTTGAGATTGGATTGGGAAACAGAGGTGGGAGCCCAAATGGAGGATGGGATGTGGGAGCGGGCCCTGGGATACCATAAGAAAGTATCTAGGGATGCTAGATTGCAGCAAATACAGTTGTACGTAACACATAGAGCGTATATGACCCCGCTGAGAATATCTAAATTCAGGAATGCTGGGAGACAGGCGTGCCCTAAGTGCGATGAGGAAAATGCTGATATGACGCACATGTTTTGGGCATGCCCAGTGATCGAGTGTTTCTGGAGGGAAGTCGCACAAAAGCTAGCAGAGAAAGGGGTCACGCTCGCCGTAGACACGGCTTGGGCCTGCCTGTTGGGAGGATTTCCTAGGCCACGAAAACTGAAGCATGTTGGGAAGCTGAAAGACTTGGCGTACGTGCCTGCAAAGCGAAGAATAGCTATGGGATGGAAAAAGTATCATAAGCCACGGGTGGAGGTGTGGTGGAAAGAATTACAGAAATGGGCAGAGGCTGAAACGATGGTGTGGCAGGAGGCAAGTAGCATGTCTTGGGAGGAAGAAGTGGGTACCCTGATGGCATGGAAAGCACTGATATCTGGTCTATTTGGAACAATGTTAGATCCAGAGGAATCTGATGAAAATGACGCCCTACCGAGTGTAGCAGATACTGAGTGTGAAGGACAAACAGGCTCGTGAAGGGGGGTGGGAACGGGGGGGCAGTGAACGAAGACTAATTGATGTTAATGTAATAATTGTGGATTGCACTGCGTGTTTGGTTTGTATTGTTGGTTGCATTGAAAAACTAATAAAATTCTTTAAAAAAAAAAAAAAACTGTGTCCCATTAGGATCTCTCCCACTCTCTAGGTCCCCTTTTCATCTGTGGTTACTGTTGTGCTGTGCGCTGTGAACTGTGTCCCATTAGGCTCTCTCCCACTCTCTAGGTCCCACCCTGCGCTGTGCGGTGCTGGCTGTACATCTCTCCATCCTCTCTCTCTCACTCCTTCCTCTTACTTTCCTCCTTGCACCACATATGGTGCTCTCCATTTCTCTTATCTTCTCTAACTGCTACTCTATCTCCTATCCTACCCCTCTCACCAAGTCTGGAAGGAAGACTCCTAGCAACTCCTTGGCTCCTCTGCTACCTGTCTGGCACCTTCTTCATCCACTCTGGCTACTATGACACCTTCTGCCTCTACCTCTGCCCACCACTCCGCTGGGTGTACCTCAAGCCTATGCCGCACCCCGTAAGTCTTTCAAATGTGGCAACCTGCTTCACGTCGCTACTCTTTACTCTCGCTCTGCTGTCATACGCTCCTCTGACATCTGCCAACTCCTCGTAGAACTTGACCTGGATGTTCTCGCTCTCACAGAGACATGGTTCACGGCCAGCTCTGTCACAAGTTTCGACACTTTCCTCCTTGATGGCTACAAGATCCTCTCCAAACCCAGAAAGAACCGACACAGAGGTGGAGTAGCCCTGATCTTTCCGGAGTGGGTCTGTGCTTCTGTCATTCCTACACAGCCATACTGCTCCTTTGAATGCCTGGTCTGCAGGCTCTCTATCTCTCCTGGCCTCTCTCTGACTGTGGCCACCATGTACAGGCCTGCTCTCAGATTGGACTGACCTCTCCTTTTCTTTCCTTGCCTCTACCTCTCAACTTCTCCTCCTCGGAGACCTCAACATCCACCTGGATGCTTCTGATCCCTCTTCAGGGCTATTCCGCAACCTCTGCGACACACTCTCTCTTTCCATTCAACCGTCCGACACACACTGCTGGTCACACACTGGATGTTCTCATCTCTTCAGACATCTCCCCTCTCTACCCCTCTCACAACTCTTCTCTCTTGGACTGACAACTTTCTCCTCTCCTCTGACCTGAAACTCTTTGTCCCTTAGGCTAAGCCTACCCCAGCACTACCACCTACCTTCTTGGTCATTCGGCCCATGAAGCGTGCGTCAGTTGATGCCTTTAGCGCTACTTTCTCTGCTCCTACTACGCCTGCGGCTGACTCACACTCTGGCAAAGCCCTCTCTAAATCATATCAATATGGATATAAAAGTAAGTGCAAAAATGATTCACTCACCGTAGTGACTATGGGCATCCCTTTCCTAGGGACGGGAGACAGAACCTTTTTCACCAGAAAAAACCTTCCCCTTTAAATTGAGGCGCACAGGGGGTGCGACCCTGGGAGCATGCGCTGCCCTGACTCCGCCCTCCGGTGCCACACCTCAGTCCCCATACACGCGTTGACAATATTAACATTGACTAATGACACCAGTTTTATTAGGGAGGAGGATGGTGGGATGTATGGAGGAAAGGGTACTAAGGTGATATACTTATAATTACCCTTATGTCCTGTCCCCTTTCGTCCATACTGCATGGGCGATTACAACTGGGTGTTGCCCCAGGGTGGAGAAGAGACCCTCCTTAAGCAAATAGGTTTCTAAGAACCACCTGTCCGAAAGCTGCGTCTGATCTAGAGCCGGCATCCAAACAGTAGCGCTTGCAGAAAGCTGAAGGGGTGGCCCATGTGGCCGCCATGCTTATGACATGCCAGGGGACATGCCGCTGGAATGCGATGGCCGGTGCCTTGGCTCTGACCACGTGGGCGTGCATGTTGGCCGGAAGTGGCTTATGCTGTCCCTCGTAAGCTTCTTTGATGGCTGAGACCATCCAACGAGCTATGGAGGCCCGATACCCCGGTCTTGATCCGCCGAAGGTGACAAACAGTGCATCCGACTTGCGGAAGCCCTTCGTTCCATCCAAGTAGAATTTCAGGGCACGCCTGACATCGAGACAGTGCAGATCTCTCTGTGCCTCATCCTTAGGCTCAGCAAAAAACGTAGGCAACACTATTTCCTCGTTCAGATGGAATGTGGAAGGCACCTTGGGTAGGAATGCTGGGTGTGTCCGCAGGACTACTTTATCCTTGTGAAACATAGTATAAAGCTCCGAGGCGACCAGCGCCTGGATTTCGCTGACTCTGCGAGCTGAGGTGAGGCCGACTAGCAAGTCTGTCTTGATGGTGACCAGCCCGATGTCCGCGGACGCCATTGGCTCAAATGGTTTGTGAGCCAGGGCCATCAAAACTATGTTAATGTCCCACACAGGGTGTGTCCTTTTGATGGGTGGGTAGAGTCTGGCGAGTCCCGTCAAATGCTTCTTGACAATCGGGTTTGAAGAGGAGAACACCTCTTCCTATGAGTTTCTGAAGGCCCCAATAGCTGACAAGTATGTGCAGCAAATGGGCGACGTGTGCCGAGAAAGAGAGCACGTCGTCCAATGTACATACAAGGGGGTTGATATTCTTAGTCTGCCCAGTAGCAGAACCTGGTCCACGTGCTCTTATACTGGGTCCTGGTAGCTTTGCTCCTAGCCCCCTGTATGATCTCTAGATTAGCCTGGAAAAGGCTGAGGTGCCCTAGCGTGATGTGCTCAGGAACCACGCTGTGAGGGCTAGTTTATGTGGCCTGGGGTGGATGACCCTGCCCCCCTGCGTCGCCAGAAGATGTGCTTGGCCCGTTGAGAGGCAAATGGGTGGTCTCTTCGAGAGGCTGAGCAGCTCCGAGAATCATGGCCTGGCTGGCCACCATGGAGCTATTCGGATGACGCTGAGGTGGCGAGACTCCTTGATCTTGCATATCAGGATTATGGCGCAACGTCAGAGGTGGCCGCGTTAGGTGGTGCGGCCTGATGTTGTTCTTGCTGTAGGGTGCTTTACTTGACACTCCCCATACGACAGAGCAGCGTGTCTGGTGTTTCGGCAAGCGGCGAGCCCGACGAGCTCTGCAATTTCACCCGCAAGGACAGCGATCATGTAGGCTGTGAAGAGTGCAGCGTCATACACCAGGTACCCCTTGCCTCTGCATTTTGGCTTCCCACTCCATAACTTCCAACCATGACACTTCCTGACGGCAGCCTATGGTTTAGTCGAGTGGGAGGGCCCCGGCTACATCTACAGCACGCCCGCTCAGCGCGTTGCTTTACGCGGGTACGTGTTTGTGGCTGTTTTCATGCCCCATTATACCATCTGTGCAATAATCCCTAAATAGTCATGCCCGTTACAAGATTCCAAGCTCTGCTCAGCTCGGATAAAGAAGTAATCCGATGTCTGGAAGCAGACCTGGCCTCCAACCCGGTGGCATCTAGCGCCCAGACGGAGGTGGGGGGTAGGGATGATTCCTTGCCACTTCTGCCACATTCGCCTCATCTTGAATATCATGTGAGAGGCAGTCCTCTTTCTGATGTTTTAGCACAAAGTATAAAACAGAGACAGAAGTTTCAGGCAGAACAGCGTATTCCATCTGATATGCTGATTATTAACAAACACCTTGTTAGGCAGAAACCTGTGCAGTTCCCTTAGGGACCACTGCAAAAAGTTTAAGACTACAGGTGTTAGCAGTAAACCCAATTGGTAGCAGTCTGTGCCACCCAGATTTACCTGATAGCTGTGGCTGAGCAGTCAGACTTCTCTCAAGAAGAGTTAGGCAGTATGTAGAATTTACACAGTAAGGCCAGAAATACAGTAGTACAAGCAAACACTGACTAGAGATTTGGTATAAAAGTATATAATTATTTATTTAAAAACACACTTGTAAAAATACACTGGCACTAATATGTCAAGCAAGTTCAAACACAGTCACTAGAAATATATACACCTCCCTAATTAATTATTTGACAAGTCTAGGTTAGTACACCACTTATTTAGCAAAACAGAGGTGAGCGCGTAACCATAGATGGCACTCCAATAATGATTTAAAAAGGGAGAGAAAAGGCAGAAATAGGAAAACACACAATACCAACACTTTTAAAGAACCACAGCAAGTCAAGAAAGGCAGGGTCCGCTGTAGAGCAAAAGGTTCATAGGCCAGGCCCACTCTTGGAGAGAGCAAGGCGGAATGTGCCAAAGATCATACAGTTGAAGTACACTTTAAAAGTCTTTGCAAATAGTTCAAAAAGGAGTTAGATCAGTTCAGAAAGGTAATGTTAAC
The DNA here is from genome assembly GCF_040938575.1 of Ambystoma mexicanum. Taxonomy (NCBI): domain Eukaryota; kingdom Metazoa; phylum Chordata; class Amphibia; order Caudata; family Ambystomatidae; genus Ambystoma; species Ambystoma mexicanum. The sequence continues at coordinate 438,043,972 of NC_090929.1, forward strand.
GGGTCCGAGGTCACCCCAGGATAGAGAGTCAAGGATTTACGGGACACCTTGAACAGTCTGTTTCAAGGGAGACCAGGCGGGACACAGTACCTGAAAGCTCCAGCGGTGGCAGTTGTTCCTGGCAGTGGTTACAGTTTGTTGTTTCGACCAGGGAAAGAGAGGATCTCGTCGAGGAGGAAACTTGGAGTCATTGCACTGCCCAGGGATGAAACCAGCCGCGGAGTTCGTCGGTTAAAAGGTGCGTTCCTTTTATTCGCGGTCAAAGTGGGGAAGCTTCGCTATCCGGCATCCGGGGTGCTTGGCACAGGCGATTCAACCAAGAGACGATCCAGGAAGGCGAAAAAGGCGAACTGGTTAACCCCACCAGCTCAAAGGAAGAAGACTCTCCAGGAAGAAGATCTTCTCTGTCGTTGGGAAGTGGCGAGTTCGGTTCAGCAGGGCTCCACCGGTGGTGTCGTTGTTGCAGATCGGCTCAGCTTCTCCCTCTTCGCATTCTTTAGGTCCTGTGGCGACTTCTGAAGTTCCAGTCCTCAAAGCCCTGCTTTTATGCAGAAAATCCCCATTCATCAGTCCTAGCTGTCACTCAAACATGCTAAGTGGTGAGCCGGCCGGCTCACCACAGGGCTAATCACACAAGAGTGCGACTGGAGTTGCCGAGGCATCTCGGTCCAGGGTGCCTATTCCCCCCTCCCACACATCCTGTAGACCCAGAGTGGCACCACTTTTGGAGGCTTCTGTGCAGAAGCCCGCCAAAAGTGGAACAAAGGGCTCGACTTGGGTTGGAGTTACAGAGGCGAACACAAACGCCATTTTAAAATCGAGTCCTGGCAAAAAGACCCAACCGGGGAATAAATATTAAATAAATAACCCGGCGGTATCTTTAACATTGTACCAAAAAAAGTGGTGCGTTTAAAATGAATGGGAAAATCCTATAGGAGATATTCCGGTGGAATATTTCGCGTGGTAACCACTGCCACCAGCCAGAAACTCGACAAGGGGGGACTGGACAGTGCCCCCTTGAAAAACAGACCCAGGGGCAATCGAATTACCCCTACCAGTACTTCGACAATATGATAGTTTGTACTGGTTCTGTTCACAATTTAAGACTAGTAAAGTCAATGGTGACTTTACATGCCCTGGGAGACAGTAGTCAGTCCCAGGGTATGGAGTCTACGTTTGGGGGCCACTATGACACCCCTGTGTTACTGCACTGAGGGTGCTGTGTAACACACTTACCAAAAACACATGAAGCCCTATGGAGTAAAAGACCCCATAGCCCATAAAACACATTACAAAGTCAAAGGACATTCTCAAATCATGCCTAAGAGTGGGAGAAAAAGAGTCTCACTCTTAGCAGGAGAAAACTTAAAACCCCAAAAATCCAGCAAAGCTGCTGGGGGACTCACTAGGTTTGGGAAATTAGCCTTTACAGAGAATTCTCCCTAACACACCTGAATCATGCCACTACAAATGGGGTTGGGGTGGAAAGCTCTCTTTTTCTATCCCCTATGTATGTACCATATTAGGCACTGGAGCTGAATATAGTCTCTGGTGGGGACAAATGTAACCACGGGTCCGCTTAAACAGCTGATACTATGGATTCTATGGGGCACAAGGGATTAGAAAATCCTACCGGGAGATGGTACCTGATAACTGGGTGATTGTGATGCTGGAAATGCATCAGAGGGACCGGGCCTCCGTTATCCTTGTCCTTTACTGCCTTTTTATTGTGTGTTCTGTCATATTTTCCGTGCAGGAGTTCATGTGGGACTCCTGGCGGTGCAGCCCTCTCTTTTGGTTTGGTGAACAGACCCGTGGGATACCCTTACGGCACCCATGGGTGGGGGTACAACCCTGTGCCCCTAGTGTATGTTTTTGGGCACCTGTGGGTGGCCCGCAGAGCAGGGTATGGGCTGGTGGCTGCTCCATGCTGAATTTGACAGGTGCGCTGAGTATCCTCCATTTTGGGATACCCCGGCCCTGCCGTTGGAATCAGTTGATTCCTGATGGAAAACAAGATGGCCCCTGTGGCCTCTTGCTTTCTATTACCTGTTACCTTGTTTTCCCAAAGTCCTGGGAAGCCCTGACTCTGCCCCTTCCACCTGACTGGCTGTTGGGTGGAAGTTCCATATAGGGTGTTGTTGTGAAGTCCAGTCCAGACTGACTGGAGCTTTCCCAGTGACTGTATGTTGTGGGTACGCCCTCTGGGTGGGACCTGGGTGAATGGAATGTGTAACCAATATGCACTTCTTGTTGTGGCTGTCTGGTTTCTGGTATGAGAGACAAAGACTGAGACAGCCCTGCCCGAAACTGGCCTGAATGCAGTGTGTAGTATTGAATGGCTGGGTACTTGTCCCAATCCACATTCCTTGTTGTGAGTGTCTGAGAGGGAGGAGGATGGCCTGAATGCACTGTGTGCCTGATTGGCTGACTGACTGCATGAATGCCCTTCTGTATGATTGGCTGCTGAGAGTGACCCAGCAGTGTGGATGAGAGACAAGATAGTATATCTGGGGACCTCTCACCACTGGAAATTGTTCAGAAGCGTTCAGAAGCTGTGTCTACACTTGAAGAGTAACTGGAACTGCTGATCCTCGACGCCCAGCTGGAAGACGAAGACTTGCTGTTGCATTTGCTTCGACCTGGTCTGAAAGCTGCCGAACCCGTCAATGACTGATCCGAGAGAGAACCTGTTAAGGCGCCCTCTTCCTGTGCCCCGAGGGACCATCAAGCACTGCTAACCTTCGGCGAAGCTCCCTGGAAGTCAGACCCTCCAAAGGCTGCCGACCCGAGACGGGACCGCTGAGGAGAACTAAGCAAAGCACCCGGACTTCACCGCTGTCGAAGTCTATTGCTGTCGACCAGGGTTCACAGGTTTGTGTAACCGCTGGAGGCCCGTCGAAGTTGTGTTGCCCAGCCGTGGGGACCACTTGATGCCGTGCCGCTGACCACCAGAGCCGCCCGCTCCTTTGCCTAAGAACATTTGAATCCAAGGACTCCCTTGTCCGCATCGTCGACCGCTTTGTCCCGCTGGAGAAAGTCGAGGACGACCAACGCGCCGAGGAGAATCTGCCCGTGGGTTTCCCACCACCTGAAGGCCACAAAGACTTGGAAGACTCGACGCCCTCGTTGGGCCACAGCTCTTCTGAAACTCTTTGCGGTCCTGAACAATCTATCGCCGAGGTGCCCCGCACAGCTCACCCTCGCAGGACGTCACGGACGAGCACCGCCTGGATCGACATCGGGGTCTCGGCACCCTTGACCTTCTCATCGCCGCCTTCGACGACAAGTTCACCATCTTCGACGCCTCTCGACGATCCGTGGCTCCTGCTTTAAAGGGAGTCACTCAAGAAGGATCCTTCGACGCGTCTTCGAAGAACTCCACTCCACCAGGTACATTGGGGGGGTAAAACCTTAATAGGAGGAAATAAGGCTATTGAACAATATATGGACTGGGCTTGTGCTATATATCTTTATTTTACAGGTTGCCCAGGTGGGGGGGATCTCCACACAGAACTGTGTCTATCGGTATAGGCCAGCATTCTGCCTATTGTTTCTACCATCTTCCTATCTCTATTGCTGGTTTCCTCTTTATTGATCTGTGTGACATTTTAACCGTACAGTTGATGCACTTTAATGAGATTTGATAACATTGGTGGTACCACTTTAGAATTGTAATATTTATCATTGTTGATTTCCGAGTACAAAGTGCGTTATTGTGATCGTGTACATACCTTTGAATATTAATTATATAAAGACTGTGTTTTCAGTAATACAGTGTGTGGACACTCCTTTGTGGGGGTTCGGGGACTACACTGTACTTAAGAACCAGCCTGCATCACTTCCTGAGAAGCTAGGCCTTGATTGCTCGACTACGTTACCAATAATAGAGAATCTTGGCCGGGATCCTCTGTGCCTCTCCTCTACCATATAGAGAGCGGAAGTACAGACACCCCCCCTTCCAGTCTTTACAGTGATTCAAAAGGCACAGTTGTTGCAGGACCTAGCATCCTGCCAAAACTCAGAGGATCTATGCTTTTGGCCGTCATCTGTTGACCGCACAATAAACCTTACATCCTTGTTAATCCCGCAGAAGCCCCAAAGCTTAGAGGTGAATAAAATGGATAAATCCTCTCAAACTTTATCACCTTGTCAGCAGGATCGTCATCAGGAATGCCAAACAGATCTGGTCCATTTTGCCCACTTGAATCCAGCTACTCAGGAGAATTTAACTGTCCCTGCCCATTGCTCGGAGGGCGAAAGCCTATCAGTGGGCACTGCTCCTCTTATTAAGCCCGCTGTACTATTTGATTTCCTACCTCATTTGGATCCACGTTTTAGGAAATCGGACATGAAAAAATAACGGATCCTAATCTTAGGAGTTTTGCTATGGACCCCCGAAATATAATTAACCCCAATGTTCTGGTCCTTAGAAACAAAATTTCAGCTTGGCTTAACCTGAAGGTTGCACTTATTGCATCAGATCGCAGGATCTCAGAGTGCTTCAGAGATGCCATATTGAGTACTGGTGCAGTTTAGACAATACGGAATGTGTTATTGTGGGTTGTGGCATTAGCAGTTTTCCCTTATTCCTGCACAAACTAACGAACCTGCATCACTTACCACCGCAATCCAGTCTAAACATTGTTTTGAATTAATCTCATTTTAAGAAACTAACCAATTTGTATCAGCTGATATTAGGATCTGTCCGTTCATAGACGTTTTGAACCTCATTTTCTATGTTTATTGTTGTTTATTTTTTATGTTGTCTGCGCCATCACACCTTCAGGTCTATTGTGTGCGTTATAAATGCAATAAAGGAAAGTAAATATAACCCTGTGTATCAGAGGTGTGGGTGCGAAGGCGTATGCAGTCATGCCGTTCCACTGAATCTGAAATGCGTCACCCAGGGAGCTGGGGCCCTGCCAGGACGCGAACTGTTAGCACTTCCTGTTGTCCCACGTGGCAAAGAGGTCCACCTGGGGCTGTCCCCATCTGCTGAAGATCTCCTGCAGCAAGAGGTCGTTCAATTGCCACTTGTAATTGTCCGGTCAAAGTCTGCTGAGCCTGTCCGTCTCCAGGTTGGATTCCCCCGGAAGGTGGATGGCCCGGAGGTAGATTTTGCTCTCCAGGGCCCATTCCCACATGCTGACCGCCAGCCTGCACAGCAGAGGGGATCTGGTACCTCCCTGCTTGTTGACATAGAACATGGTGGTTGAATTGTCTGTCTGAATGAGGACGACCTTGCCCTCAATAACTGGAAGGAAGGCTCTGAGAGCTAGCCAGATGGCCGTTAGTTTCAGCCAATTGATGTGGTACTCCTCCTCCTGCCTGGTCCAGGTGCCATGGACGCAGTGTTTGTCCAGGGTGCCCCCCCCCCCCCCATCCCTCGAGAGAGGAGTCCGTAGTGATGGTGACCTGTGGGGTAGGCTGCCGTAAAGGTTTGCCCGCCCGCATGGTTGCAGTCCCTTGGCCATCATGTGAGGTCTGGGTGAAGAGAAGGAGGAACGTTGATCATCTCCGCCTGAGAGCCCCGCTCCTGGTTCCATGATGCTGTGAAGTGCACTGTATCCTCCTCATCCTGAGTCTCGTGTGGAGGACGGCCAGTAGGACCGCTGCCATGAGGCCCAGTAGGTGTTGGTATCACCAGGCCAATGTCACTTCTCTGCTAAGGAAGTGCGTAGTGGCCCTCTTGATGACCGTGATCTTGTCCTGCGAAGGAAAAATTATCTCGGAGCACGTGTCCCAGATGAGCCCCAAGAAGGTCAAATTCTGCATGGGCTGCAGCTGTGACTTCTTGAGAAAAGCCCAGATCGTGAAGTATGTTCATAAGAGCATGGGAAGTGTGTGCACCGCTTCCGGAGATGAAGCCCTGACGAGCCAGCCTGGTAAAGACCCTGGGGGCCGAGTTGAGGCCGAAGGGAAGCACCTTGTATTGGAAATGGTAGCCCATAATCTTGAATCGTAGAAAAGAACAATGAGGCTGCCAAATCGGGACGTTTAAGTATGCGTCCTTCAGATCCAGGGAGCACATCCAGTCTCCCTTGCACAATGTCTCCGCTATTAAAGCTGTAACCATCTTGAATTTTTGTAGAGGTAGGGAGAGGTTGAGGGTGAAAGGTCCAGCACAACTCTCAGGCCCGCCTGGTTCTTCTTCTGAATGGTGAAAATCCTGGAGTAGAAGCCCAAGCCTCGCTGGCTGGCTCTCGACTAGCGACCGGATCTTCGCCAAAAGAGTTGCTGTCCCAATCTGTGGGAGTGGAGGGGAGGAGAGGCTGGGATGGGTAGGCGGTACCCCATGGATACTATGGAGAGGACCCAGGGGTCCGTGAAATTCTGGCATCAGAAGTGTGCATGGAGAGCAAGCCTGCGCCCCACTGGAGACACGTGGTCCCAGAGGGGCGTGTCATGCCTTCTTTCCCTCTGAGGCGGTTGCGGAGGAAGGGAACTGGAAAAAGCCCTTACTCTTCCCCCTGCCCCCTTTTTGTTGCTTGCGCCGATGCTGGGTCTGCGAGCGGTCCGGCTGTCTGGACCTCCGCCCTTGGAAGCCGCAGAACCCTCCGTATATACGCCCCTTGTCTGAGCACTGCTGTGACTGGGTGTACGTTTTGGGCATGGTCTTTGTAAGGATGGATAAAGACTTGGCTGTTTGTGAGCTGATTTTTCTTTTTATGCAGCTCCTCGTCCGTAGTGGAGTGGAAGAGGTCACCCACTTAGAACGGCAGGTCTAAGATGCGTTCCTGGACATCCGCGTTGAATTTCATAGCACGGAGCCAGGTCGTTCTTCTCATGTCCGTGGCAATGCAGATGGCACGGCCAGAGCTGTCAATGTGGGCCACGGTGGACTCCATGATGTCTTGAGCCACCATCTTGCCTCTGCCAGTCCCGCCTTGAATCGTGATTGGCTCTGCGCCGGAAGCTCTGGGAGGAAATCAGCAATTTCCTGCCAAAGCCTCTGGTTAACAGCTACCAGCATGGCATTCGCGTTGGCTTCACGAAGATGCAGGGACGCGTTTGAATACAACTTCTTCCCGTACGCCTCCAAGATCTTCTCCTCCTTGCCTAGCAGCGTCGCAGAGGGGGAGGCCAGGGAAGTCTGAGGCTTGGAGTATAGTGATGCTGCAGCAATCACTGAGGCGTGAGGATGAGGGTGAGGGTGGGCCGATAAAAAGAGTGTATCCCCCTCCATCTGCCTGCACTTGGTGTCCAGGCGTCGATTGAGCGGCTGGACAGATAGGGGCTTGAGCCAGCCCTTTTTTGGACAAGGCGACAACATCTTTATGCATCGGGATCCCCATTCTCGCTGTGGGATGCAGCATGAGGACTTCTGCGAGGACCCTCCTCTGATGGTTACTTGACCTCGTGTTGAGGAAGGCCCAAGTACTCTGCCAGCCCTGGAAGACGTTTGTGGAAGGCCTTAGCTGACGACGTTGTGTCGGGGGTCCTCCTACCCATCTGTGTCCACCTGAGGGTCTGGTTGGTCCAGCATCAGTGGAGGGGTGCAGGGGGCCAAAGGCTGGGGTCTGGCGACCGGAGCCAGAGGCTGATGCGGAACCGCCTGCACTATCGGTTGGGGGCCTGGAGCAGGTGGCACAGGCTGAACAGGGGCGCCTGTACTGCGGCCTGCGGCGCTGGAACCATTGGCGGGAGCACGTCCCGGAGGATGACCACCATCCGAGGAGATTTCATGAGCCCGAGGAATCTTTAAAAAAATCTGTCCTCGCAGGCCAGAGGGGTGGTAGGTGATATTGACGGGGTAGCGGGCGGCTGCTGGAGCCGTTGCGTACCCTGCATATACAGACGCAGCAGGGACCTGCCCTGCGCAAATGAAGGGTAGGCCGCAGGCCACATACCTGGCTGACATCCGTCCCACCTTGACACTCGTTCCTCCACCTGCTCGCTGCCATGGTGCGGTATTGGACTGTTTTCAAAAATCTTGTCAAGCTGCCTTCCACGTGCCTGCATCGTGTTGCTTGCCTCACTGGGCCCAGCCTCGTCCAGGACTCTTGAGTGTGGATCATGAGGCCTACCCGACTCCTCAGGCCGAGACCTGGTATGCGTTTCGCCCTCGGCGGATTTGCTAGTAGAACTGCATATAGGCACCCCCGGACATGTTGCTGGTACTAGGACGTGGCCCCTCGGTTGAAGACCCGGTAAAAGAAACTTTGCTTCCCTCAGCACAGTCAGCGGGAGGTCTGCTGACCCCTCAGCCTGCCGGCCGGTAGTTGACTTAGCCTCAGTACTCGTGCAGGTATGAAAATCTGAGCGGTTGCTTCTGCGCGGGTGAGTCCCTGGAAAGGAGTCTCCCTTGCGGGGTGCGCTGGAAAAGAGTGGCCCTACCTTGGGCCTGGATCGATGATTGAGGAAGTCCTTCAGGTCCTCTGGAGGCAATCTCTGGAAGAGCTTCCTCTACCGGGCTAGTCTGTTCTTCAGAAACCTCGATGAGAGCGCATTGCACGAGGTACAAGCTTGGCAGCCGTGGTCGGCGCCAAGGCAACGTAGGCAGAGGGCGTGGGGATCTGAAGTTGAAAAGAGCCCATCGCAGGATGGACACCTGCTGAACCCTGTAGAAATTGACATGTGCCGGGGAGGAGCCCGACGCCTGAGGACCGAGTACCTGAATGATAAAAGACAAAAAGACAGAAGAGAAGAAATATCCACACATGGAATTACATGGCCAAAGCAAAACCCAGGAGCGCTAGTGAATTCGGCCTGTTCCCGTTGATGCGGAAAAGGGGACTGAGGTGTGGCGCCGGAGGGCGGGGCAGGGCAGTACATGCTCCCAGGATCGCACCCCCACGCGCCTCTAAATTTAAAGGGAAAGAAGGTTTTTTCTGGTGAAAAAGGTTTGGTCTCCTGTCCCTAGGACGGGATGCCCATGCAGTATGGAGGAAAGGGGACGGGACGTAAGAGTATGGCAAGGGGCCAGTATATGCCCCTGAGTCAGTTGCAAAAGAGTTCCAGGTAAGTTCACAGTTTCATAGGATTAAATGCCAAAAGTTAAAGGGCCATCCACTTTAATGGAGAAAAGTCTGATATACCTCTCAGGTGTGGATGCTGCGATGATCAACCCCTAGCAAGGCCAGAGCAGACCCCAAGGAATGGTTCCCACGGTCGGGAGATGGGCCCAAGAGCCCAAAAGAAGATGAAGCAGAACACAAGGATCCGCAATAGAACGCTATGAGAAATGCAACTCGCCTCAAAAGAAACTCCACCATGGACCGAGGAGACACCCGATGATGAGTATCTTGAATAATCACGCACCCCAGAACAAGATGGTAAGTATTCACCTCAGGGTCTTCAGCAAAAACATCACCAGCGACCCGAAACAGCCCGGTGAGATGACGGCTCTCTTCTACAGATGCGTTTTTCAGGGTTCTTCGCACAGCATCAACCTTCAAGCCAGGGGTGAAAAATCTGGCAAGGCAGATTCCAGGAACCCTCGCAAAGCACTCCCAGCAGCTCAAGGCACAAAAGAAGGCAGCAGCAAGAACTCCCATAATGGGGGCAATGGCTGGTGGCACCCTCGGGCATCCTAATCTGAAGATCTGGTGGGCAGTTGAGGCATCAACAACTTTCTGGACACCAGGAGTGACCCACAGACAATCAGATGATTCTGGTGGAAAAATGGCAGATTGAGCCGGTAAACGGCCCAGACAACGGTCCTGGGGAGGAAGGCTCAACCCAGCAAAGGGTGGGGGGGAGACAATAGGAGATTATCCCCGAGGAGGCTGACGATCAGGAGCGGGAGCATAGTCCCCGGTCCCCTCCCACACGGAAACAACGTAGATTGGCAAAAAAGGCACTGAAAAATAAGTCAGCTGCAATATGTGCCCAACCGCCTATAGCAGGACCTAAATCAGAGCCTGAGACCCGTTCAAAAAAGGCCAGGAAAAGAATGGTGAGAGCAGCCTAACGGGCGGCTATGGCAAAGGGCCCTTTATCAGACTGGCTGATACTTGAAGAGAAGCCCTCTGGAGTGGACGTAAATGAAGTATCTGTGATGTTTTCTGAGCCTGATCTGGAATCCAGTATGCATATACAGCTGGAGCATATCCCTGAGATACGGGCGCTAGAAGTATCTGTCGAGCCCTCATCATCGGACCAGAAGAGGTCAGTGAATGACAAACACGAATCGTATTTGCTTCATCAAGAACTTGTATCCCAGTGGCAAAAATCCCTGGCTAGCACGCTCGGAGTTACTAGCAAGACTATATCATATACCTCAACTCTGTGTCTTAAAATCTGAGGATTTTCTATTCATTGAACCCCTGGAAGGCCCAAATCCCAATGTCTCTGCCATACATTGTATTTTTCCGACTACGGCGCAATTAATTAGAAAATACAAAGAAGATCTGATAGCAGTGGACATTGATATTGATATGGACCCACTGGAGAAGGTCCCTTTGCCTGACCCAGAAGACACTATGACAACAGCTCCTGCGGCTATTGTGCTTAAATCTGGGGGACGGGAAAACCCTGCTCTGGCTGAAATACAGCCAGTGCTGAAGTCACTCCTAGAATCCATTCCGCAACTGTTAAAGAACCATTGATGCTTGTCACTACTTTCCTGGAACTGCAGAGGCTTTTCTCATCTTTTGAGGTCGGAGGGCTCTGTAGACCTACTGTCTCAATATAGCTGCATTTGTCTTCAAGAGACATGGTCTCTTGACCCATTATTACTAGATGGTTTTGTTATACATCAATCGGTGGCTAAACGGGGCAGCAAGGGTCGCCCATATGGTGGTTTACTAACTGGGGTAGTGAATACGATCACGTCCCGTAAGATTCAGTGTAAAGCTGAAGAGCAGCTTTTGGCAGTAGAAGCCGAATATTATGATGAAAATGGTTTGGGAAGGTTTCTCCTAATTAATCTTTATAACCCCCCAGGAGAGCTGGTTCGTGACTCACTACAAGAGGCAATACAGGACTTATTATCCTCTTGGTGGTTGAGAACGGGCAATGTCGCTGTGGTGGTCATGGGGGATTTCAATTGCCAGATGATAGATGAAACACTCATATCCTCTAATCCTGATCTCAGTGCAAGGTGTTTAATGACCCATGGAAAGAGGGAGGCTGAAGGATTAGGCAGCCTGCAATTGTTTGGAGCTTGGGATATGGCTATGATTAATGGCCGTACTTTGGGAGACCGGCCGGGGAAACACACCTGGTCTAATGGATTATCATCTAGCACATTAGATTACATATTTATGTGCCCCGAGCTGCAGACTAAAGTAGTCGACATGTCCGTGAAGCCTAACGAATGGAGCGACCATGCGTCGCTGCAGTGCACATTTCGCATCCCCATCCCTACCTCCGCGCCTTCGAACATGGGTAGCATCCAAGCCAACTGCGCAGGATCCAGAATAGTGTGGTCTGAGAGAAACATAAGATTGGCTACTGAAGCTCTTGAACCTATTTCAGTTCTAGGCTTCTGTGACTTCAAACTTATGACGATAAATGAGATTGAAGATTGGATATCCAGATTCTCAGGTCAGCATGCCACGGCTAACAAGGGACATATGCTAAAAACAGGGGGGGTTATACTTCCGTTTAACAGGGAAATTAGGGATGCCAAGAGAGGATTAAGAGCGGATATTCGAGGTCTGAAATCGATGAACTTACCTGGAGCCCTGTACCGCGAGAAATTAAGAAAAATTAAAAACCGATATAGAGCAGATATTAAGAACATTAAGACAACAGAGAAAAACATTAGACATCAGCAGTTGGTACAAACTATCTGCTCTAGAAATTCCCGCGGCATTTGGTCACTCCTAAATGAGAACAGAGAGAAGGCCAAAGGCCCCTTAATCAATCCAATAAGGAGACATGGGAAAAATTCTTATTAGGCCGAAACTCAGGAGGAGTGGAAACCTTGAATAGATCTTCGGAGAAGGCCCCTACCCAGCTGCCTTTCGATGTCTCAGCAGAGGCAATACGGAATAAAATAGTTGCCCTTAAGTCCTCGAGAGCCCCTGGACCCAACGGGCTAGCTAACGTAGTGATCAAGAGTCATCCTCTATTCTGGGCTGACTTGTTCTCCCTACTCTTCAACAAGATCCTAGAGCAGGGGATAATTCCCCGGTCCTGGCAAACAGCCATTCTCATTCCTGTATTTAAAAAAGGAAGCCGTACTGACCCTAATAATTATAGGCTTCTATCCATGCTAGATATCTCAGGTAAACTGTTTGCCTCACTATTGCTTAGTGAGATGCAGAAATGGGTAGAAAATTCTAAAATACTCAGCAGATTTCAATGCGGTTTTAGGCGGGACTTTTCCACCTCACATAACCTTTTGGTCATGGATATACTCCGTACACGGGCACTTAGTAAGGGGCAGCCCCCGTTGTACGCCCTGTATATCGATTTTAAGGCCGCATTTGACTCCATCCCCCGAGTGAGGCTATGGACCAAGCTAGAGAAATTGGGATGCCCGTCAGGTCTATTATACTATCTAAGATTACTCCATCAAAATACTACGGCGTGCCTTAGATTGAATCAGGAAGGAAACATGACCCGAAATGTGATCCAAGATAGTGGGGTAAAGCAGGGATGCGTCACAGCACCCCTCATTTATAATCTTTATGTGAACGACATCCCTGCAGTGTTAGCCGAGGTTGATAACTGCCCTCCTAAAGTAGGTGAAGTATCGTGCGCGGTATTAGCATACGCGGACGATCTGGTTGTCTTTGATAATACCATAGGTGGTTTGAGGCGTTCTGCTTCTACCCTATGGGATTATGCCAGGATAAATGGCTTGACCATTAATCTGGACAAGACAAAGATGCTAAGATTCACTAGGAGAAGAGTATCGCGCGTGAATTTGATAGTACACGGAAATCTCATACCCTATGCTCCATCATATTGTTATTTAGGAGTCGAAATTGAACCCCTTGGCGATTATTCACACTGTAGACAGGATCGAAACACTAGGGCCATGCAAGTCACCTCACTAATTTCCTCTTTTACAAACAAGCAGGGTGGTTTTACCCTTTGGGGGACACGTCATCTTTACATCCAAGCGTTTGCCCCCATGATCATCTATGGCCTTGAGTCACTGCATACAATGGATCTCGCGTGGCTGCAAGTACTGGAGGGCAAGTTCTGGAGACGGATATTAGGGTTACCCCGTGGGGTACCGATGGCCCCGATTAGACTTGAATTGGGCCTCCCCTCTTTGAAAGCAATGGTACTGAGGAAAAGAGCAGGGTTCCACCTTAAGATGATAGGTGGCTCTATTAACCCCTTATTAACTATGATCCATCAGGAGGTGACCAAAAAATATACTACTTCGCCCCTACATAAAGATATGACTAAATTTTTCTTAGACATTGGATGGACACAGAGGGGAAACTGTCACCAAGGAAACCTTAAATGCACTAGGAAAAAAAGTAGACTTCTGGGATTGGCTTGAGAATTTTGCACACATAAGTAGCCTTAAGACCTATCATTTTGTGAAATATAGACTATAATTTCATGAAACCTCAAGCCTACCTATACCTCTGCCCCTCTAGAAGACTTAGACGCTTCATCATCCTGTTCATATTAGAGCAATTGCCTACTTTGTATATTAGAGGTGCATGGGAGAATATCCCGGCTGATGAGCGTACATGCCGTCTCTGTAAATCCTCAGAATGCCTAGAGACAGCCAGACATCGTCTCACTGAATGCCAGATACTGAAGGACTCAATTTTACATCACTTGGGTGAATTTGTACATGATTTTGCAACTATACGCGAAATGTTTTTCTGGCTCTATTGCACTAACACCAGCAATATGCACTTATTCATTGCACTTTATTTTTTTTTTTTAATTTATTTTTTTATTTTGTATATAATCTATATTAGATTTTTACAAAAAGGAGTTCTCATGATTACGTATACCTGACAAAAGAGATGTTGAAGTGTTGAAAGTTACATACTAATAGATGTTTAGAACATTGTTAGTGTTTACACCCTCCAAAATTTATCAGAATTAAATGGCTTTTCTCGTTAGATGTCAGAAATGTCAGAGATGGCTAATCTTTTCCATAATGATGTTTAGTAGTTTTGCCGTCGGGATTAGCCATCTAGTTTGGGCTCCTGTAATTAGGCGGTTCCACCACATATCTTCATTGTTAGTAAAAGAGTTTGTAAACAAGGGACCAAAAAAAACGTCCCTTTCCTGTGCGATCGCAGGGCAAACCATCAGGAGATGTCTTATGGATTCTGTAGTTTCAGAATTTTTACAAAGACGACATGATTTCTCATTAGTAGCAGCTCGGATAGCTAGAATTTCTTTTGTAGGAAGCAAATTAAGACGAGCTTTCAGTAGAGTTTTCATTGACAGCTTGCTGGGGTATTTTTTACAGTATTCCATAGGCTCTTTAAGTTTGTTAAAGACGGGTGGTAGATGGATTAGCAGCTTGTTTGATGTTGCTTTTTCATTCGTATTTATCCAATCTAACCACTCCATTTTTGATTTTATTCTTAACGGATTCTCGATTAGTTCATCTTCTGAGCAGGCTATCGCCTGCAGGAATTGTTGCTGAGTTTCAACCCAGTTTTTAAGTAGCTTGTTGTTTCCCTTACTAATTTCTTCATTGATCATACGGTATATTTGAAGACTCTCTGGATGTCTTATTTTTCTGAATAACTGAATCCTACTTTGTGCCACCACTGCAGCTATAGAGAGCAGACCTAGCTCTCGTCTTATTGCTGCAGAAGATGTAGATTTAGGAAGTCCAAGTACTGTTCGCCAGATATGGCCTTCTAGTTTGGTCCAGAGGGTCGACGGGATTGTTGGTATTGCGTCCATGCCGTATGTTAGAGACGGGATTACCTTAGCTTTATAGAAATGGATAGCGGGTAGGAGGCTGAATTTGCCATATTTTCTGTGAACTGCCCGAAGCTGGGATGTTAGATGTTTCGCCTTTGTCCATAGAGTTTGTTGCGTTGTATTGTCGTTCTTAGAACTGTCAATTTCAACTCCCAAGTATTTGAATGTTGTAACAACTTCAATTTTTGTCTGGTGAAGGAACCACTGGAGATTTTCTTTCTTTTTAGTCCCCTGTTTTTGGAAGATCAGGACTTCAGTTTTTGATTTGGTTATCTCCAAGTTATTGTCCTTTATGTATTGGGCAAGGTTGTCGAGTTGTCGCTGGAGTCCAACCTGCGTGTGGTCCAAAATTATCAGGTCGTCGGCGTATAGAAGCCGGCTGACCCCTACGTTGCCGACTTTAGGTGGAAATGACCTGATCGCATCCTGGGAATCTTTAAAGTCGCCTAGGAAGGATATAAAGAGTGCGGGGGCCAGCGGACATCCCTGCTTCACCCCACGATGAGAGGGAATTTGATCTGATAGGAGTCCTTGGTTGTTCAGGCGAACTTTATAATATCTGGCAACAGGTCGAACTTGATCTGGAGTGTGGACTGCAACTATCCCAATATTGAGGAGATCAAGGAATCCATAGAGTACCTTATTTGAGATAGAATTCGGCTATATTCTTAAATATACTTATTTCAACTCCAACTTAGACACAGGTTGTCCTTTGTAATATACTCCGGTATGATTGTTTGTAAATTCTATAAGGAAAGTTGTTGTGTAACTGTTCCTTTTTAGTTGCTGTTTTTATATTTGAGATTCACTTATGTTTTTACATATTTGTGTATATTTATGATTCAAGTATAATGTTTTGTAACTTGTAAATTGTAATATGTGTAAAGTTTTAATTTATTTTCATTCTATACCACATTAAAGAATTATTATAGGAGACTTCTGGGAGCCTTGACTGGTTCTCCAGAGGCAATATACCCACACTGGGACATGCCTAGGCCACTGTACCTAGCTAGTAAGGCAAAGAAAGAGTTTAAAAGGGGAAAACCTGCATGAATCACAGAAAAATATCCTCAAGCAAGTCAGCAGTCCTGCTTTCTCATTGTTGCAGAACAGGAAACAATAGTGCATCAGGAGGCAGGACAAAGCCTAAATACCCTTGCACAAAGAGGCTGCTCATAGGCCAGCCAGTCAATCACTAAAAGGGGGTGAGGCAAAACGTCAGATGACCAACCATACTGGTTGGTCAATTGGACTGCCACTTAGTCTTAGTCACTGCCACAGGAAGTGAGAGG
This sequence comes from Ambystoma mexicanum, assembly GCF_040938575.1. NCBI lineage: Eukaryota > Metazoa > Chordata > Amphibia > Caudata > Ambystomatidae > Ambystoma > Ambystoma mexicanum. The sequence continues at coordinate 438,060,081 of NC_090929.1, forward strand.
GATAGTCCAGGGACATATACTGGCCTAAACAAGTTAGGTCCAATATGGAGGTTGTCACTGCGGGCTCACAAAGAGCCCATATTGTCAGAACTGCCATATTAGGCTTACTGCATGGCCACCTAGAAAAAGGAAGTACTGAAAGAAACTAACAGAGAGCAGGATTTAAGAAAAAAACCTTGGAACCCTCAACTGTCTACCAAAAAGGTACCTTGGGATAACAAAGCAGTAAAATGAGTTGCACCCCTGGTTAAGCCAAACCTAAAGTATAGCTGCCACCAATATACTCTCTAAAATCATCGGTATAGGGTGATCAAAATCAACCTAGAGCAAAACTGGGGAGCATGAGAGGCCCCTTTGGACTGGTCACCTTAGGGGCGACCAAATACTATAGACTTTATATAGGTAAAAAGGGACGTAATGGCAGGGGGGCTTCAGGAGAAGTCCCTCTGGCCACCAAAAAGAGATCAATGAGCCAAAAGATGACTGGCGGGTGGGTAGCAAAAAGCTGAACGTCCACAAAAACTGGCCCTAGAATCCCCAAAAAAGGAATTCCAACCGGAGAACACTGCATTTTTTAAAATCCTGCTCTCTTCCATGTTGTTTTGTAGTTTAGGGCTCAGTGATGAATCCAGGAAATGTGTCCTTTCTCCCAAGGGGGAGCCAAACCTTGTGGGACTAGGGAGGTGAGCCTGATTCACAAAACCAACCCTATTGGACGGCAAGCAGGATCCCACTGGGGGCGACCCCCTTCGGGGACAAGGAAACCACAAATAAGGGTTTTATTCCACCTCCATTTTTGACCCAGTCCCAAGCATTAGTTGGTTACAAGGGGGTTGAACAGGGCAGTAATGTACAGGGCCCTTTAAGAGTGGAAGGTTTGGTTTCTGACTGTCACACCACATACCTTGAAAGGGTGTACTTTCCAGGCCCCGACTTGGCGATTGTACGCCCGTTGGAGCCTCCCATGAGTTCGCTCGGTGTAGGCGCCGATTCCGATGGGCACAGCCATCTTGCTGTGACTGCGCATGCATGGGATTCCATGTCTGCCGCCCCATGCATGCTCAGTTTAACGGGCGCTATGGCAACAGCGGCTTGAGGTCCAAGCCTCTACTTCAACCCGAGCACTATTTCTGCCCTCAGCTGTTGCCCGTTCACTGCATCTCAAGCGGTTCTGCCTTGAACTGTACTATGCGCCCCGACTCCTTCCTTGCCTATCCACCCACTGAGTCTCCTCCCTGTTTTCAGCTGTTTTTCTTCTTCCTGCCTCTGGCCCTGCCTCCTTGCTCTCTCCTTCGCCGGCTTGGCCCCTGCCCTGGCTTCTCTCTTTCTTCTCCACTTCCTGTGCCTTGCTGGTCTGCCCTTCATTCCTAACGCTCTGTGCCTGGTCCCAGTCAATGTTAGCATCAGTTGTGGAGAGACCAATTTTCTGTGCCTGCAGTATCCTTCAACAACCCTAATATCAAGACAACATTGTGGACATATGGGATCCTGTTTGGCCTTCCATGTCAGTGCTTACACTGTCTCTGTGTTACGGAAATCAGGGACGAGCTGTCACGTGGTGTAGGGAACTTATTCAGGGCTTCCCTGTTACCATTTTGGGAAATCTTGGGTTGGCTTCCTTCTGTACATTATTCATCTGTGCCCATCCTTCAGCAGCCTGGCTTCATCTTCGCAATGACAGTCAGGAAGACCAGGTACGCAGCAGCAGCGAGACGCGATATTTAACACTGATCCAAACTCGTTAGCGGAACCAATGTACTCTCACTTTTGGTTCTTAGGAGGAACAAAGAACAGTGGGCTTGAATACTTTGGGAGAGCAGCAGCTAGAGAGTGAGAAATGTCCCTGCCTTACAGGAAGGATGAGAAGGAGGAACAACGTTATCAACGTGGTGGGTGAAGTGTCAGGGAAGTCCGCAGAACACTGCCGCTTGGTGCAAGGCAGAGAACCCAGCGAGCCACTGAAGCAGAGGGAAGCCAAGCCAAGCCAGGAGCAGCAGGTCGGAGTCCTGCCAAAGCAACGCCCAGAACCCGTCAGTCCCGAAAGTGAGAACTGCCGAGAGAAACCCGATCATGCAGAGCAAATTCAGGTCTGAGACGCGGAACCACGCTGGCCATAGACACCAAGCCCTGGATGAGCATGGCCGCTGGAAGAAGGGTATGCTACCTCAAAGGGAGGCCACAGCAGCGCCCACACCGGGCTAAGAGTCGGTATATCCCATGAGGAGGTGAACGGGCTGAGAAAGCCAAAAGAACACACAGGGCTGAGAGTCCAAATAACCCACAAAGAGACAGAGAAAATGATACACACAAGAAGGCTGAGCCGGCCTATAGTCCAGGTCGGACAGAGTCAAAAGACCCCAGGAGGAGATAAGAAAAGCACTTCGCCCATCGAGACTGAAGAGCTGACGAGCCCAGGCCAGGCCAGAACAATTGAAAGTCCACAACGGGATAAGAAATCTCACAACTCGAGTAAGATGGAACAACAAAGATACACTAAAATACCAGATGTTGCCAAAGGAGGTAAGAACATTATTGAGCAGTTGGAACACTGAACAACAGGCGCCAGGATGATGTATATATTACATAGAGGAGAATATATCACCGGAGACGGGATAGGTGTAGACAGTTTGAACTTACTAAAGAGACCTTTTTGCCACAAGGAGAACCAAGATACATTTCTTTCTTTTTTTTTTTAAAGTTTCTTTTTAAACTGGCTGCACAAGTGGAGACAAAAACATTTACACAGAAATACAATTGCTTCTTATGACAACGATTCTTCTCTGGTTCCCCTCTCTTCCCCCCCATCCACCCTTCCCACTGCACAGGTTCATGTATCCCCCTGGTCCAGCGGCTCGGAGTTGCGAGTCTGTAGTCGGCATTGTCCTGGAGGACCAGTCGTGCGGAGCAGGGTTTGCGAGTCTGCGCTGGAAATTTCTGGTCGTACTCTATAATTGGGGCCCAAATGTCTGTGAACCGCCTATGCAACAGGCCTGCTTTGGCCGCCTTGACCTTCCCTACAACCAGAATGTCCCAGATTTTGCTCCACCATAGGGTCACTGAAGGGCCCTCTACATCCTTCCAGGTGCGGGCGATTTTTATCCTTCCCGCTAGTAGTAGTTGTATAATAAGTTTGGCTGACTTCCCTGTCCTCTGGTATGACTCTGGCACGCCCAAAAGGACCATGCCTGGCTCCCTGGGGATTGCAACTTGAGTGATGGTTTCTATGGCAGATATGCAATGGTCCCAGAAGATTTGCACGGCAGGAAAAGGTCCACTACATATGAAAGTACGAGCCGAGCTGTCCGCATTTCTGCCATCACTGAGGATTAAGGGATTTTTGGAACTGGTGGAGGCGGACTGGGGGGTATACCAGCGGAGGAGCAGCTATACATTTCTTTCTTTTGTTTTTATCTATAAGGACTGGCCCAGGGGCAGAAAAGACATTTGGGAGGGGGTCAGAAACCAGCCACCAGAAGCCCAAGTATAGTGGGAGTGAAACTTGTATTGTTTTGTTTTAGTGGTAGGGCGAGCATAGGAAAGGCAAGGTTTTGGACAAAGGCAGCATTTATACGAGATATCCTGACAAGCACCATTTTATTATTTATTAAGGCAGGAAGGGAATCACCAACACAGCTAGAGCGTTCGCTAGTTAACTTGTTAAACCTTGTCTTCTAGTCCGGCTCCTATTTCTGATTTACCACAGCTTCCTTGCTCTTTGTGGGCCCTCATGGCAGCCTCCATATAGGTTTAAACAGATTTAAGACTGTGTGGGTCCTTGACCTCTCTATTTCACTTCCTGTAGGGTGGTGTGAAGAATCCTGCAGATCCCTCACTGAAACCCTGCCTAAAGTCTCTTCCCAGGTGGCCAGACGAGGACAGACGCTTCCTAATCCCAACCCTGTTTACTGTGGTCGGATCACGTGGGTGGAGAAAGGGCTCAGGGAAGTGAGAAGATTCTGTGTGATGAGACACAGCATTTTTCCTCCGACAGGGAGATTCTTACCCCTATGCCAGAAGAGGTTATGGCTTATTGTCATTTTAATGTCTCTAAACCGCCTATTAAATCTAGGGTGGTAAGCCCTAAGATTTTAACACCAAAGCATATTATACCAAAAGAAAGACAATTTTTTATCCCTAAAATCAAATGCCCTCCTCAATACCAAGGGTACACTAAAAGGAAAGGCGAAAGTGTTGCGTTCTCTAAACCAGCTCTGTCTAATAAAGTTAAAACCTACAGCCCCTCTGTTAAAATAACTAAGGGAATTCAATCTTAGTAGAAAAACCTGACTTTGATAAAGTAAACAACATGTCCTAGAATCCCATAGGGACTGAGACAAAGAAGAGGACTGAGGAGGCATGTAGATGTAGAAGACAGGAAATTAGGTCTAACATCCTTTGCAAGGATCAGGCAATTGACATTAATGGCTTGCACCAGAAACCAATTGCCCCACCTAGGAGGCATAAAAGGCTGCAGCAGGAGAGGGACGAAGGAAGGAACTGGAGCAGGAGCTGGAAGGCTGGCAGGAGTAGCAGAAGTAAAAGAGCACAAGGCTGGCAGTTCATGAGGAAGTGGGGTAACCTAAAGGACGCTGGGACGTGGAGACAGCAGATTTCACCTGCAAGTTCTGAGAGAGGCCTGTGTTCACAAACCCTTCCTTGCAGTGGATGCAATGAGAAAGACGTGCTGAGAGTGTAGGTTTTCCCAGGTGCGCCTAGTGGTTATAATTGTAGAGCCGTGACCGTGCTGAAACATGAGGCCCGTAGCAGAAAGCAAGCCAAGGGACAGAGGAGTGAAGGAAACTCCCAGTTGGCGTGGTAGGACCAGAGACACCCGTACTGTAGAAGGGTGTGGGTCCCAAGGGTGCTCAAAGCCGTACTAGAAGTGGGAGAAGTCGGGAAGGTGAGCAGTGTTCCTGGAGCTGGTGAGTGAAGTTTGGTTTTCAGGTTCATTCCGAAAACCTTGCCGGTAACTGTTACCAGCTCTAAAGTGGCTTGCGTAAGAGTAGAATTGAGTGTAAACTGTTCCATCATTGTGAAAAGTATTGCTAACAATGGAAATATATCATGCGCACATCTAATAAAAGTCATAGTGCTTGCGTAAGAAGAAAAGCATCTCATTTCCCATTGTGAACTATTAATGCTGCCAGAGTGGTTGCGTTTCCCTAATTAAAGAGGGAACGCTTACTAAAATATTCCGAAAACCCTAACATTGACTTTGACAATTGTTACAAGTACTTACAGCATCAAAGGAAGGTCGTGTGAGGCCACATGTGATGCCCGCCAGGAGTTGGAAAGCACCTCTGTGATAATACGTGGGGATACAATCACTTATTTAAGGTTAAGGATCTACCTTTAAGAGTGGTCGTCTCTGCCTAAATCTGTTTCTCATTTGGAGATTGAACATTGGAACATTAAGAACAAGTATTCTTAACGTTCTTTCGACTGGATGTTCCTCCCACATATTCCTCATCTTTGACACTTGATGTCCAGCTTCAGCTGCTTCGGAAAACATTTTCGGCAGAGGGCGCTGTGCGTTGATGGCGTCGAGTCAATGTCCTTCGAAGGCCTCTGTCAAGGATGATGTAATCGAGGGCATATATAGCAGGAGCAGCGCCTGTTGGCCTCAATTCTGTTTTTACCTCCTCTTGCAGCAGAGATACCCATAAAAACATGGGAGTGACCGTACTCATCCTTGAAGGAACGGAAGCTGTAAAAGCACAGCAAATTCTAATGAGGGTTAGGATGGGATGGCGATGAGGAACACGTGGAAGGAACATCTAGTCGAAAGAACGGTACCAGGGGTAAGTAACTTGTTTTTTCAAATGGATTGTGTCCTCCCAGGCATTCCTCATCTTTGACAGACTCCCAAAGCAGTATTAGGTTTGGGGGAGGGAGAAGAAGTGCAATTCATACATTTTCATGGACAGAGTGAAGGACTGCCTTGCCAAAAGAACCATCCTGGCCAAGGGAAGTATCCATAATGCTTAGTGAACATGTGTATGGAAGACCACGTTGCCACTTCACAAATTGTTCCGATTGGTACCCCCCTTTGAAGGGCTTTAGATGTAACCATGCCCCGGGTGGAATGAGCTCTTAAAACCTTCAGGAGGGTCTTTTCCTGCGAGCGTGTAACATTCTGATATTGTCAGAATTATCCATCTAGACAAGGTCTGTTTGGAAACAGCCTGAACTAGCTTGCGTCCTGTATATCTGATGAAGAGTTGGTTATAAATTTGCAACTTAGACATTCTGGAGATGTAAAAGCTTAACACTCTCCAAGGGTCTAACTTATGAAGTCTTTCCTCTTCCTTACCAGGATGAGGTGGGGGATAGAAAGAAGGTAGAACAATTTTCTGACCCAACCTGCCAGAAATGATTTTGGGCAAAACAGAGGGTTTGACCATTAAAACAACCCCGTCCTTGTGGAAGATGGTAAAGGGTGGCTTGGATGAAAGTGCCTGCAACTCGCTCGCTCACTCTACAGGTGGATGCCAAAGCTACCAATAGAATGGTTTTGAAGGTTAATAACCTAAAACCAGATTAAGGTCCAAACCCGAACCTGGAAATGAGATGGAGGGAACACATCAGTGAGCCCCTTTAGGAATTGAGTCACCAATGGAATTTTGAAATAGGAACATTCCTCTGACGAGCACTTAAAAATGGACAGCGCCGCCAAGTAGCCTTTAATGGAACAAATCTTGAGGCCCAGATTAGCTAAGGATAGAAGAAAGGATAAAACATCCGGAATTTCACATAGAAAAGGATCAACATTATTTTCCTTGCACCAGTTGCAAAACGTATTCCAACGGCAACGGTACAAAGACTTTGTTGCTGGCCTTCTGGCCAAAAGCAACACCATCCGGGAGGTCCCAATCCTTATATCTCAGCCTTTCAGATACCAAGCGTGAAGGTTGAGAGTCTTGACCTCTGGATGGAACCCGACCTCCCTCTCGTGAGAGAAGGTCCTCTCTTTGTGGAAGACGCACCGGAGGACAGATGGACATGTCCAGAAGGTCCGGGTACCACGTCTGTCCTGGCCCAATCTGGGGAAATTAGGATCATGCGTTTCCCGAACCTTCTCAACCGCTTGATCACATGAGGAATGACGGGGACTGGAGGAAAAGCGTACAGGAGTGGAAAATCCCAGTCCACTACGAACGTATCTCCCAGAGCTCCTCTCGGAGGAAATTCCCTGGAGCAATATCTTTCGCACTTCCAGTTGGCCTCGGTTGTGAACAGCTCTACTTGAGGGGTTCCTCAAAGGGTGAAGATCTCTTGAAGGACTTCCTGAGTTAGTTCCCACTCGTGGGAGACTGCGCTCTGCCTGCTCAGAGCGTCTGCCGCTGTGTTCTGTTCCCCAGCTAGGTCAACTGCCAACAAGGAGATTCCTTCTTGAATTGGCCAGTACCAGAGCTGCATTTGCTCTTTGCACAGTGGTGGTGACCCTACACCTCCCCCCTTGTTGAGGCAGTGCATGGCCACTGTGTTGTCCGTCATTATCAGGACATTCTTTCCCAAGACAGAGGGCAGAAAGGCCTTCAATGCTAGTCTGTTGGCCCTCAGCTCCAAAAGATAAATATGTAGTTTGGACTCCGATGGAGAACAACGACCGCTGACTGTCAGATCATTGGCATGCACTCTCCACCCCATGAAGGAGGTGCCCGTCACTACTGTAATATCCGGCCATGGTTGCCAAAAGGGTTCTCCCTTCAGAATACTGTCATCGCAGGCCCACCACACAAGATCCTGTGAGACCCTAGTTGGAAACTGAAGTCGGTCCGACATCTTTCCTGAGAACTGGGTTCTTAGAGCCCACTGAAGGGATCTCATTCTCAGGCGGGCCTCTGGCACCAGAAAAACACAGGATGCCATGAGGCCGAGCAACCTCAGAAAATCAAAGGCCGGCAGACTGGGCATTCTGAAATTCGGTCACCAATGTGGTGTAGAATGTCTTGAGACCTCACCTCGGGTGGCAAGCTCTTTTCCAAGGATGTATGTAGCACTGCTCTGGTGAATTGGAGCTTTTGGTAAGGTGTCATATGGGACTTCCTGTAACTGAGGGAGTAGCCCAGTCTGTGAAGAGAGTGGTAGGTGACATTTGAGATGATCCCGGGCTTGTTCAGGAGAACGTGCCCTCAAAAGCCAATCGTCCAGGTAAGGGTAGAGGTGAATCCCCCTTGTCCTGAGACTCGCTGCCACCAACGCTATCAGTTTGGTGAAAACCCTTGGGGTGGGGGTAAGTCCGAATGGCAGAACTCGAAATTGATAATGAGAACCGCCAACTGCGAACCTCAGGTATTTTCTGTGCTTGAGATGGATTGGCACATGAAAATAAGCATCCTGAAGGTCCAATGACACCAACCAATCCTGGAGTTGGAGGGCCTGAAGGATCTGAGAAAGTGTGACCATCTTGAACTTGTGCTTCCTGAGGCACTTTTTCAAGTGTCTCACGTCCAAGATGGGTCTCAGTATTCCGTCCTTCTTGGGTATCAAAAAATATGGCGAGTACCATCCCTTGTTCCTCTCTGCTACAGGTACTAGTTCTATAGCACCTTTCTCTAGCAGGGTTAAAATCTCCTGCACAAAGCGCAGATCCAGAATCCTCAAATAGCGGTTCCCTGGTGGATTATTCTGAGGTCTCTTTATAAAAGGAAGGCAGTAACCGTGGGCTATGGTTTCCAGAGCCCAAGCATCCGAAGTAATGTCTTGCCATTCTTCTAGATGCTGAGACAGAATGCCCCCCACAGGTGAGCTGTGACTGAAGACCTCAAGAGTGGTTTTGCGGCAGATGATGCAGAAGCCGATGGTAAGGAGGCTGCTGCTTGAGCTGGCTTAGCACCTCTACCTCGTCCACCACAAGGAAATCTTGTCTGGCCTTTTTGACTGGCCATTCCTCTCGTCCTTCCAACTGGGGAGTAGTAGCGAAAAGTTCTACCCCTCCAAGGTTGCCCACTAAGAGGAAAAGGTTGAAGTTGCCCAATAGCGGTGCCTAAAGATTTGGCTGCAGCCTTTGAGGTCTGCAACTTCTCAAGGCTCTCGTCAGCCTTGTTGCCAAAAAGATGAGACCCGTCAAAAGGCATGTTGAGAAGCCTAGATTGCACATCAGGTGCAAAACCGACTTCCTCAACCATGCCAATTTGCGCATAACGGTGCTGGCAGCCATGGATCTGCTGATACTATCCGCAGAATCCAATCCTGATTGAAGGGACTCACACATGGCCTCTTTGCCGGCCTTAACAGCTATTAGGCTAAAACCTGTGCAGTTCCCTCTGGGACCACTGCAAAAGATTTAGGACTACAGGTGTTTGGCAGTAAACCCACTTGGTAGCAGTCTGTACCACACAGATTCACTTGGTAGCTGTGGCTGAGCAGTCAGACTTCCCTCAAGAAGAGTTAGGCAGTATACAGAGTATTCACAATAGGTCAAGAGCACACAATAGAACAAGTAAACACTGACCAGAGCTTGGTGTAAAAGAGATATCATTATTTATTTAAAACCACACCTAGAAAAACACACAGGCACAAATAGTAAGCAATTCAAAAACACGGTCACTAAAAGATATACACTCCCTTAAAAGAATATTAGACAAGTCTTAAGTAAAGCCCCACTTATTTTCAGACAGCGGTGAGCGCTTAAAGTAGATGGCACTCTAATAGTTTGTTTTAAAAAGGGAGAGAAAAGCAGAGAAACAGATCCCAACACTTTTACAAGAACATAACAAGAGAGGAAGGCAAAGGAAAACCGTGAATTCAGAGTCAGTAGGCCAGATCCACTTTAAGGGGATCGAAACGAAATGTGTCCAAGGTCACATGGTTGCAGTGCACAAAAGTCTTGTAATGATTCAAAAAGGAGTTGGACCAAAGAAAGGGACCAGTTAGAGGGTCAAGGCGGCCAGCCCAGTCCAGAAGGATAAGGAGTTATTATTACCTTGTTGCAATCTTTAGAAAGGGAGGCCTGGCGGACACGGTACCTTAAAGTGGTGAGAACGCTCCAGCGAGGGCAGTTGGTTCCTGGCAGCGGATGCAAGTCGGTGCTTCGTCCGGGGGAAGAGAGGATCTTGTCGTGGAGGAAGACAGGAGTCTGTTGCACTGCCAGGGAAGAAACCAGCCGCGGAGTTTCTCAGGTACAAGGAGCGGTCCGGTGATTTGCGGTTCAGTGGTGAGTGGCTATCCGGCTGTCGGGGTGCTTGGCACGGGCAGTTCGACCACAAACCGGGCTGGGGTGCGAAGAAAGAAAGGTAAACTGGTTGTGCCCACCAGTCAGGGGAAGAAGACTCTCCAGCCGGGAGATCTTCTCTGTCGTCGGGAAGTGGTGAGTCGGTTCTGCAGGGCTCCACCGGTGGTGTCGTCGTGGTAGGTCGGCTCAGCTTCTCCTTCGTCGGATTCTCACAGGTCCTGTGGCGACTTCTGAAGTTCCAATCCCCAAAGCCCTGCTTTTATGCAGAAAACCCCCATTCACTCAGCCTAGCTGTCACTCAAACATGCTAAGTGGTGAGCCGGCCAGCTCACCACTTGGGCCAATCACACAAGAGTGTGACTTGAGTTACCACGTTAACTCAGTCCAGGGTGCCTAAACCCCCTCCCACACCCCCTGTGGTACCCAGACAGAGTGGCACCACTTTTGGAGGCTTCTGTGGAGAAGCCCGCCAAAAAGTGGAACAAAGGGCTCGACTTGGGTTGGAGTCACAGAAGAGAACACAAACGCCATTTTAGAATTGAGTCTTGGCAAAAAATACCAACTGGAGAATTAATATTAATTAAATAAACCGGCAGTATGTTCGAGGCTATGAGAATTAAATAATTAAAGTTGGTAGCCTCGAACAATGGGAAAAATCCCATAGGGAAATATTCGCGGTCGAATATAAAAAGTAGTTTCCACTGCCACCAGCCAAACTCGATCAGGGGGGACGGAGACGTGCCCCCTCGACTAACAGACCCCGGGGCAATCGAATTGCCCCGACCAGTACATCCACAATATGATGGTTTGTACTGGTTTCTGTTAATAATTTGGGACTAGTAAAGCCAATGGTGACTTTACATGCCCTGGTAGACAGTAGTCAGTCCCATGGTATGGAGTCTATGCTGGGGTGTCACTATGACACCCCTGTGTTACTGCACGGAGGGTGCTGTGTAACACACATAGGAAAAACACATGAGACCCTATGGAGTAAAGGACCCCATAGCCCATAAAACACATTACCAATCAAAGGAATACCATAAATCATGTCCAAGAGTGGGAGAAAAAGAGTCTCACTCTTGGCAGGAGGAAAAAAAACAAACTCCAGAAATCCAGCAAAGCTGCTGGGGGACTCACTAGGTTAGGAAATTCAGCCTAAAGAGAGAATTCTCCCTAACAACAGCTAAGAAGCTGTCCCTTTCATCCCCTTCGGGAATGTGATCTGCCGCCATGGAGATACAGTCCCATAGATTATTCGAAAACTTTGCAAGGGCACAAGTGGAGTTGACAGATTTTAGTGCCATGCTCCCTGCTGAAAACACCTTTCTCGCCCAACCATCTACGCGTTTAACGTCCCGATCAGGAGGGATGGTAGGGTATGTTGCTTGTTTAGAAGTAGCTCTAGCTGCCTGCACCACCAGACTCTCTGGAGTGTGGTGTTTCGACAGGTAGTCGGGGTCCCTACTGGAGGGGCGGTATTTTTTTGTCAAGTTCTTGTCGACTGCCGAATTAGATTCCGGAGTTTCCCAGTTCCTAGCCACCCTTTTTTGCAGTGCCACATGAAAAGGCAAAAAAAAGATCCGTTTGTGGACCCTTGTCCAGAATGTCTGAGATCTTCTTGGTCATAGGGCAATGGGGGGCCTAATCCAACCCATGTATTTGACCACTTTTCACATGAGCTATCTATAAGAAGCATCCGCATGTTCCCCAGCCTCTGGTTTTCCAAACTCAAGTTCGGGCGAGGTACCTACCCCACTTGCTGTTTGCAAGTTGTCATATAGGTCCTTCTTTCTGGACTCTTCAGAGATAAAACTCTCTGGTACATTGGGTGCACCGTACTGCAAGCCAAATGGGGCTTCATCATCCTCAGAAAGCTCTTCCTCTTCAAAAATGGCAGTAAGAGATTTAAAGAACTCTCTTCGGGAGTGGAGCATATATTTTGTCAGGTTTTGTACTAACAGGCTTCGACGTCGAAGTCGTCAATATTTTCTCTATCAGCGCAGATTTAGGAGGGGCGCTTGGCACTGACGGCGTAGCTGGCAAGTGTGGCGCAGCTGGCGTCAAAGGCTTTGGCATCAATGTTGACGTCGAGGGTCTGGCTGCCTTCAAAGGCACTGCCGGCGTCGAAGATGTCGATGGTGTTGACGACCTCGACTTCTCCTTATGTCTCATATGATCCTTTGGTTTTTCGGATCAAGGCCTCCCGATGCGGTTAAGATCTTTCCTTTGCAGCTTCTTTCGAAGGCTCGGTAGGAGCATGGCTTTGTTTTTCAAAAATCTTTAACATTTCAACCGTGACGGCCTTCCACTCGGCTGGAGTGTACTTTTTAGTAGCGTTAGCAACCTTATTGAGGGAAACGTCCGTTGACTAAGTCGACGAAGGCGACCTACGGTGCCTTCTCGATTTCTTCAAGGACGAAGAAGAGTGGTGTGAGCCACTCCTCGACCTGGATTGCTTGGCCTTCTTCCTCTAAGGAGAGTCTCCTCTCGGCTCGTCGGTCGAAGGTTTTGCAGATCGGTGGGAGATTTCTTGGGGATTTTTCCCCTTCCGTTCCCTCAAGGCTTTTCCTGTCATGGACTGGCATTTCGTATAGTCGGAGGTGTTGTGGTCCGCTCCGAGCCACCACAAACAGAAAGTGTGCCTGTCAGTGAGTGACCTTTTTGAACTGCAATTCTTTTTGAACCGCAATTCCAGCACTTCTTGAAGCCGGACTTCAGAGTCGACGACGTCGAAGAAAACATTTTACTCAAGAGGATTTTGTAGCAACGTCACAAGATGAGGCGTGCCGAATTTCGCTCGAAGCTATAGCTGTCGCAGAAAAAAGGAACGGGTGCTGCGTGTGCTATATATGCCCTCGATGACATCATCCTGGAGGCCTTCGAGGGACATCGACTCGACACCATCAACACACAGCACCATCTGAGGAAATTGTTTTCCGAAGCAGCTGAAGTTGGACAACAAGTGTCAAAGATGAAGAATACATGGGAGGACACAATCCATTTAAAGGGTAAGTTGTTCATTTATTCCTTGAACTGTGGCTAAAAAATCTTGGAAAGAGGATATCAAGGATTACCATTGGTGCTATTTTCATGGCTGCAATTGGAAGGGTATATTTTCAACTGAAAGCTGAAGAATTGGTACCAATAGATTTTTGTTTGCTGAACTTTTGTTTTATTTGGAATTTACAACTGGTTCAAGACTTTACTTTTCCTTTTGAACATTTGGGGAAGCGGACTTTGGACAATCTTTGGGAAGGGATCTACCCAGGACGGTTCCATGGGATAATATCCCCGCAAAAATATCGCCATACAAAAATGTTGCCATATTTTTGCGGCGATATTACCTCATGGAACTTGCGGGGGACACCCCCGCAACCCCCATATATTTTTAAAGGGAGCGGGGGACACCCCTGCAAATCCCCCACCTATTTACCCCATAAATTATCCCCACCAAAAATATCGCCTATGGCTGTTCCCGATGACCATATGTACAGCAATATTTTTGGTGGGGTTACTATTACCTGATACCCCCAGGACAGTTGAAGGTCATCCACATACTGGTTAATTGTTGTTTATTCTTTTATGATGTGAATGTTTAGTGTGATGGCCAGTTTGTATATGCTAGGATGTATTCCCTTAGCCTTAAGACTAGGAAGGGAATTCCTCGATAGAGTAGGATTAGCAAAGAATTGTTTGAACCCTTTTTCTTTAATAAAATGTTTAATTGCAAAAAGAAACACAAGCGGTTGTCCGCCTCACATTACCGAACCCGCACAGTGGTCTAGGCCGAGTGGCAGTCGTCTGTCCCTTTACCCTGAGACCCTCTAGTGATTGGCAGGCTGGCCTTTGTCAAGCCCTTTTTTGTTGTGGTACTTAGGCTCTGCCTTATCATTTGTACCTGCTTTGGCTGCTTTGTTCTGTTAGTTGGAAGAAGCCGATTTGCTGTAGGAGCTTTTTTCTGCTGTTTTTAACCCTTACACCACCACAGTGACTGGTTTGTTCTCAGTAGAGGGACTCCCACACTCTTGTTAATTTTGTAAAACATGGGGTTTCACCCTTGGTAACCATGGGTAATCCAGACTAGGACGCATTACTCACTGTGCCAGAGGCGCCCAGCTTCACCTCATTGAGTAGGCCCAACAGGCCCGAAACACGTGTTTGGGGTTGCTGATGGCACACATGTTCATTGAAGAATTGCCTAGCATTTAATTTCTGAACTGCCCTTGTTGGTGGGACCAGACAGCAAAAGGATATTTCTCCTCTGTGAAGGTTGCAGTGAGCACAAATGTGGGTTTGGACCATCCTCAGTGACAGAAATTCCATGGAACACGTTATTTGAACCATGTTCGTTCTCAGTAAAGGGGCTCCCACACTCTTGTTAAAATACAAACACACAAAAATACTGGTTCCAAATAAGTCTTGCGCATTTTTGTTTTCAACCACTACTTGTGAGACGGTATGTTCAGAGCTCGGGGAAATGGCTACAGTCACCTCCCTTGTTGTGCACAATAAAGTTATGGTGTGCCCTGATTTTTGTTTTTTAACATAGCCTTTTATTTTAGCTCTTCTAGTACCCACACCCATTAGGAAAGGGAGAGGGTGTAGGGCCCTATAGTAAAAATTAAAGAGAATGCCACAGGAAGAACTTCATCCACATCCTGCTGAGCGCATTCACTCTGGGGTTCCAGTTCGCTCATTTGCAATGCATCTTTAAACACCCTTCCCTTGGTATAGAGCCTAACAAAACTTTTCTCAATAATCAGTCTATCTGGGATTGAAGACTAACCAAAAAATGGCCAGGCCTGTTTGATCAAATCACCAATGTCCCTGAATCAGGAACAACTTATGGACATATGCTACCTAAAACAAGGAATGGCCAGTTGTCAGTACTTTTGCCTTTCTGAAACGATAGCAACTACAACAACATAGCCTTAACGTACAAGCTATGGTGCCGGAATAACAATAATGACTACTTTCGCCTGGACCTCTTGTTTGATCTACTAGATGTGCTCCTATGCTTTCCTTTTTCCTAAAGCCCTTTATGCATAACCAACACATATTGTGCACTATGTAGCCCCCGGCCTTAGAAGCCTATTTTGCTAGACCTTTAAAAGACACTGTCCATCCATTTGGTAACCCCATCATTCATGCCTTTCACTATACTTAATATAACCCAATCACTTAGAGACCCTCATGCATGCAGACAATACATGGACACTTCATAGTTTACAGTTCCAATCAAGATACCCCACATGACAAGCCCCCTTCTATTACCCTTATTCTTCTTTCTCTTCCTATTCTTTCTTCACCATCTCCCTTCCCATTTTTCATTTTGCTCCAGCAGAATAAGGTGTGCTGGATCCCAGGCAGGCGCACAATATGTCCTAAGACTTAGGCAAGGATTGGCGCTTTGAGAAAACTATGGTTGAAAATTGGTGCAGTATAAAAACTCATTAATTAATGTAGAGATTTCTTAATGTTTATCTTTACATACAGAGAATGTTTCCAGCATATTTTATTTTGCATTTGTTATATTTTTATTTTTGCATCTGTTATACGCCCAAACCCGGGGGTATCACGGCGCAGGTTACAGAAAGCTTAATTAACTGGTTACAGTACGAAATATATTACCATTACATTGCATTGCATTATATATAGGTTAAGGTACATGTAAAAATCAGGTAAAGCGTTCCAGAATAGTGGGGTCCAGAGCAGTAAGAGTCAACAAGTAATTCGTAGCCGGGAGGCGTGTGACTGGGCAAGCAGAAGGACCTGCGGCAGATTCCAATTTAATGAAGTGCATGTTTTGATTGTCTTCTTGAAACGCTGATGGGAGGGCTCATTTCTAGTATAGGAGGGAAGGGCGTGCCATATTTTAGGTGCCACTACTAGAAAGCTGCTCCCCCTACCCTATAGCTCTTAAAGCATGGGACAAATAGTTGGGTGCTAGTGTTGGATCTCAGCATTCTAGTGGCCGTGTGATGGAGTTATTGAGGTAAATGGGTGCCCTCTTGGCGAGACATTTGTGTGTGACGCATAGTGTTTTGAAGATGATTTTGGCTTTAACAGGAAGCCAATGAGCTTCCCTTCTGGTGTTGGGAGATGTGGTCAGATTTGTTTAGGCCAAGGGCTGCTCGCAGAGCTTTATTTGGCAACAGTTGGAGTTTAGCCAGATTTGTATTCGAAATGCCTATCAAAAGTATGTTGCAGTAATCTAATTTGGACAAAATGAGTGCACGACCAAGAGTGATACAATTTTGCGGGGTCTGAAATTGGCGGCTTAGTGCAATGAGTTTAGATGTGTAGGAGGTGGCTGAAGAAAGAGTTAATATGTTTAGTCATTGTTAAATTGGCATCTAAGAATTTTTACCTGCTTGAGGACTGGGGCGGCTGCTCCATCAATAGTGTAGGATGACTAGTCAGAATGAAGAGATTTTATTTTAGCAGGGGAGCCTACGAGGAGTATCTCCGTCTTTTCATCGTTGAGGCACAGGCTGTTTGTGGCCATCCAATTTTGGATTATGGCGTACATCTTGTTCATAGTGATTGAATCTTGCACATGGTTGCCAGTGATGGGGATGAGGATCTGGGCGTCATCCGCAAAGCTCGTGTAGATGACACACACAGCATCAAGGGCAGAGAATAACAGTTTTGTCTAAGCGCTATAAAGAGTAGGAGAGAGACATGAACCTTGCGGTACCCCTAATGGAGCAGGAATGGGGTTCACAGCTTCCTTTCCAATGGTTACTCTTAAGGTGTGTTCTGCAAGGAACGATTTGACCAAGAAGGTGGCTTCTTGCGAGAAAATGAAGATTTCTGATAAAGTATTGCATAGTTTGTCATGGTCCACCTAGTCAAACGCGGCAGACAGGTCAAGTAGGAGTAAGATACACAGGTGGCCAGAGTCTCTTATGGAGTCCATCTGGATTTTAAGGTCCAATAATGCTGTTTCTGTACTATGATTGGCCGGAAGCCAGATTGTCTGGGTCCAAGGAGCTGGTTCTGATCAAGATGGTTTTGTATTTGTCAGTAAGCTATTTATCTATTATTTTTAGCAAAAAGGGAACTGTGGTTATGTGGCAGTAGTTCGTAGGTACAGTAGGATCCAGAGAGAGTTTTTTGAGGAGTGGAGTAACCCACGCTTCATTGATACTAGCAGGGTCCACATTAGTGCAGAATGAGGCAGTGACAAAATTAGTAATGATGGGTGTAAGCGTAGGTGCGCATACTTTAACTAGATGGGCGGGGAAGCAGTCTCCTTTGCAGCTGGATGGTTTTAGCGAGGAGATGGTGTTCAGAACTTGGTCTTGGGTAACCTCAGAGAATTTGAATTGCGTGACTGGGTTTTCACAGTCTCCGTCCTGGAGTGGTGGAAGAGAGATTTTGCTGACTAGAAAATTTCTCTTGGCTAGGATTTTGTCTTGGAGCTTACATATTTTGGAGACCAGTGCATTCTGTATTGTGGTACACCAGGCTTGATTAGAGTTAATGGGGGTGGTCAACGGGACAGGGTGTTCCAGTTCTCCAAGAATGGTGAAAGGTTCTTTGGAGTTAGAGGAGACATTGTTTATACAGGTGTTCAGGGCATTGGCCTTGTGAGCTATGATAGACCCCTTGCAAAGTTTGTTTGCTACCAGAAGGGATTTAGCCGATCCGGGAGATTGGGTCTTTTCGTGTAGGTGTTGCAACGCTCTTTTGTTGCGCCTAGTTCCTTGTTGAACCAGAAATTGGAGCATTTGGGTGAGCGGTGTGTTTTGGTTGTAAGTGGGGACAACAAATCAATAGTGGTCTTGAGGCTGTTGTGATAGGCAGCCACAAGACAGGTAGGGTTGATATTGGACGTGGTGTGGGACTTAAGGGCCTCCAACAGGACAGGGGTGAGGCTATCTACTATGAGGTTACGGGTATTTCTTATTTCGATAGAACCAAGTGTGGTAGGATGGTGGATGAGTTTCTCTTGTGACATTAATTTGAAGCAGTAATGGTCCGACCAATTTATAGCTGCAATGGACTCGATTCATAGGCAGACGTTTAGTGTCAATATCCAGTCTAGTATTCTCCCCTTAGCATGGGTAGGTGAGTTGACTAGTTGGGTGAAGTTCATATCAAGGAGGGACGAGTGGAGGGCAGTAGCTTTATGATCTAGTTTATCATTGAATCCTAGGTTGATGTTGCATAGAATAATGAATTTAGTGTTGGGCTTGAGGTGGGGAGTAATGAGGAGATGGATGTCAGGTTCCTGATGGTTAGTGTTATTGGGTGCTCTATAGATGATAAGAACATTGGTTGTAGTTTTAGGGTCCGTAGAGAGTTTAAGAAGGAGCAGTTCATAGACTTCTAGTGTACCTAGAGGTGTCAAGTGGAGTGTGTTGGGCAGAATCCCGTGCAGTGCCCTTAGGGACCACTACACACAATTAAGACTACAGGTGGTGATACAAGTTTTACCTTTGGTACAAGCCTGTACTACTATGTCATAGTGGTAGCAGTGGTGGAGCAGCCAGGCTTATCTCAAGAGTATATGAGCAGTAGCAGAGATTACACAAAGGGACCACAATTACTGTGACTCAAGCAAACACTGACTCATGGTTTCAGGTAGAAAAATATAAGTACATTTATTTTTAAACCATTCGTTATAAACACAACACTTCTATTAAACTTCAATAAAAACCACACGTTAAATATACTACAACTAACCAATTCACTTTGTACTGTAAGTCTCAAGGTAAGTACCCTGTGTTGGAATGAACCTGTGTTAGGCACAAAGACACGTTACCGCGAACACGAATGCAATCACTTTTTGACAGTTCGGTCTACTAAACAAACGCGTATCCGTGACATGAAATGCTACCCGGGCAAAAACACACTTAGCACCCGAGATACCCAGAGGGAGTTGGAGGCAAAAATCACAGGCAATATTTTGGTTAGGCAGGCAGAATCAAGAAACGCTCAGAAACAGGAGTTCAAAAGTCAAAGGGCCGGAGCCAGGGTCGAAGACACCGGGGCCAGTTGCCGAAGATCACACGGTCTAACAGTTCACGATTCAACTGAGCCAAAAGTACTTGGATATTGTCAATGCTCGGAAGCAAAAGTTATAAGGAGGATAGACAAGGTCAAGCCTTGGGAATGTTTCCTCAACAGAACACAGTACCTTGTTCCAATGGTGCAGCTGGTGCCCTGGCAGTTGTTCCTGTTGGTTTCCCGCAGACCCACGATTCCTGGAGCTTCGTCAAGAAGGACGACGTCTGAAGGGGGTCTGCACCACACAGGGATGAGGCTGGCAGCAGCGACACACAATAAAAGGTGCGCTCCTTAAAAACAGGGGAGGCTCTTCAGGTGGCTATCCGGACCACTACAGCAGTGTGCAGCGATTTCGACCACGGAAGAGGATCCTCTGGCTGCAGAAGATGAGCTGGTTATCCCCACCAAGCTCAAGGGAAGAAGACTCCGGACTGGATCTTCTCTGAGTCGTTGAACTCAAGCAAACACTGACTCAAGGTTTCAGGTAAAAAATATAAGTGCATTTATTTTTAAACCATTTGTTCTAAACACGACACTTCTATTAATTCGAAAACCACACGTAAAATATAATACAACTAACCAATTCACTTTGTACGGTATACTTCAAGGTAAGTACCCTGTGTTTTAGCGGACCCGTGTTATGAAACAAAAGACGTTACCGGGAATACACTTGCGATCACTTTTTGACAGTAATGACAGTTCGGTTTTACTAAAGAAACGCGTATCCGTGGCAAGAACTGTTACCGGGGCAGAAACACGCTTAGCACCTCAGATACCCAGAGAGAGTTGGGGGCAAAAATCATAGGCAATACTTTTGTCGAGGCAGATAGAATCCGAGAACACTCTTTGACATAAATTCAAAAGTCAATAGGCCGGAGCCAGTGTCAAGTGGAACCAGGTTCCTGTTGTCGAGGATCACAGTCAGATAGTTCACGATTCGGTGGAGCCAGGAGTACTTAGATATTGTCAACAGAGGAAGCAAAAGTTATAAGAAGGAGGGAAGACAAGGGCAAGCCTTGGAGACGAAGAAAAAGGGATTCACCCAAATTCCTCGAGCAGAACACAGTACCTTATTCAAGGAAGAGCTGGTGCCACAGCAGTTGTTCCTGGTAGTTTCCTGCAGACCGTCGGTTCCTGGAGCTTCGATCCGAAGGAGGATGTCTGGAGGGGTCTGCACCACACAGGGCTGAAGCCAGCAGCAGCGACGGTGAATAAAAGGTGTGCTCCTTAAAAACAGGAGAGGCTCTTCAGATGGCTATCCGGACCACTACAGCAGTGTGCAGCAATTTCGACCACGAAGAGTGTCCTCTGGCTGTAGAAGATGAGCTGGTTATCCCCACCAAGCTCAAGGGAAGAAGACTCCGGACTGGATCTTCTCCGAGTCGTTGAAGGGCAGATGGCTCAGGACTGCAGCAGGGCTTCACCGGGACGGGGTAGTTGCAGCAGCCGTCTTTCTCTCCGCTTCTCTTCGGTTCCTTGTAGTTCCAGTGGCAACTCTCTGACTTCTAGCCCAAGAGACCTGCCTTTTATGCGAAAAACCCCCATTCACACAGCCTGGCTGTCAATCACCCAGCAGGGGGGTTGTCCAGCCAGGACAACTACCCTGGCCAATCATGACAAAGTGCGACTTGGGTTTCCTAGGATACCCTGTGCAGGGGGTGACTACACCCCTCCCTCACATTCAGCCCACCTAGACACCCAGGTGCCTTGAGGAGGGCTTCTGGGCAGAAGCCCGCCAAAAGACATTGAACAAAGAAGGCAAACCTAGTTTGCCGCACAAAGTAAAACACAAGAAGGACTTTAACAAAAAGAAATGGCGAATAAACCAAAACGGAGCCAAAAGAAAGATGATTTGGTCAAGCAGGTTTATGTTTGAGGCTAATATAATAGCCAAGACCAGTACCACGTTTATCTAATATAATCGCGGTAGAAAAGTTAGGGAAGATACCACTGCCACCAGCCAAGTCTAAATGTTAAAAGAGCGAAACAATGCTCTAGGAGGTACAGATAAAAAAGGGATACGAGTTAACCCTTTCCAGTACTCCATGGAAGATGGGGTGTACTGGATCTGTGGTGGACTGACTAAGTAAAGTTAATGGAAACTTTACCCTTTTCTGGGGGACAGTAGTCGCCTCAGAATTGGAGTCGAGGGAAGTCTCAAAGACAACCCTGTGCCACGGCACTGAAGGCGCTGTGTGACACACACAAAGAAGGCGGATACTGAAGTGGTGTACTTCAGAGTCCACAATCACAAAAACAGATGGAAACACATAGCAAAACACAGGTAAGAGTGGGGGAAAAGCTCTCACTCTTACCAGGTGGAAAAAAATAAACTCCAGAAGTCCAGCAAAGCTGCTTGGGACTCACTAGGTGAGGGAAATTAGCCATAAATGAGAATTCTCCCCTAAAGAGTGAAATGGTCCTTCATGGAGATTTGCAGTCTGTCTCCCATTGCGAGTTGGAAGAAGGAGGCGCCTGCAAGCAGCGAACGCTGCAAAACACCATTCTAGCGCAGAGCGCACGCAGTGTCAAGTGGAGTGAAGTGGTCCTTCGTGGTCACTCAGGGGCAAGAGATGCAAGACTGTTGGTCCTGCCCACAACTTACCAAGCGGTTCCCTCACAACAATATTTGGAACCGTCAAGCAGTCTAAAAAAGACGGGTAACTGCAGCCGGTCGCGAGGGCATAAATCAGAACTACATGCTGCATGAACACTCAGTGGCACTACGGTAAGACTGCTCGCTCATTATCCATTGAATAGGAAATTTGTCGGATTAGTGTGTGCGGGAAGCCAAAAGTGAAGCACCTAAATTGGGGACAACAGTTGCTTTTGATTAGATCTGGGCAAGTGTGTTGGAGCGGGAGACTGTTGGGATACTCCCTTTGATCCCACCCCTAGTCAACACTGAGATCCTCTGTAAGCAGTAATTAAAAGATCTACTACTGCTCCTTGATTTTGACTTTGAATACCTCTTTAAATCAAATCGGACCACTGATTGGTGGGATGGCCGAGCTCTCCTATCTATCGTGTGTCTATGGACATTTGGCCCCACCCTTTGACCTGAGACCGGGGTGGGCTTCCTACAATCTGTTGGACTGCTTGAGCGACTTCTACCCAACAGAATAAGGTTCAGGCTACGGGGACAGGCTGGACAAATACCTTTAGCAATGCAAGCCTTATTGGCTGGAGGTGGTAGTACACCTTCAACTGAGAAGGTGATGGGGGGCCCAGATTTGTTGGGCCTGATGGAAGGGGGCTTGATGGCCCCCCGCCTGTGTCGACCTCTCTGTGTAAATTCTCACCAGCTCCCTCCCATGAACTGTTGGTGGGTCAGGGGGAGGGCCAAGCTAGGGGCTTAGCCCTGCCAGTTCCACAACTAATACTTAACCCGGATGACCAATTTAACCCTTGGCCCCCTCCATTCTCCTTGACTGCCAATGCAGATATTCACACCTCTGGTAACCTGGCTGCGGTTAAAGGATCACTACTTTATTAAGACTGTCACCACTAGCACGAAACTTAAATCATTACTTGCAATGAAAGGCAAAGCGATGTTGGACCATTCGGTCATGAATTCACATTCTAACTGCTGTCGTCTTAAGGATCTTACTGACATCAGCATCATTGAACTTGCCAATCAAGCAGAGGAACAGGAGGCAAACTATGACCCACCTGCGGGTAACTTTACGGAAAGAGTGGTCCAAACATGTGATGCCTCACTGCTGGACTCATCTACCGCCCTTACTAATCTGATTGACAGGTCAAATAGGGGTCACAAAGAAGTCCTTTACACCCAATCTCAAACTTCTGAGGTCTTTGGTGCTCAGAGTGACTCCCCAGCCCTTCACCATACACTAAGAGAAATTGACAAATGCATTTGTCTGACCCATCCTACAGTGTCTGCACTAATTATGGTCCTAAATTCATTTGTTTCCTTGTATGACAACATTTGGGCAGAACTAAAATGTACTAATGTAGTGCTGGCAGATGTTAGTGTTAAATTACAGGAACTTGGGGCTGAAATACAGTTTGGAAATGGTGGTAAGAGCCAAGAAGACATGGGTTCAGTAGCTGGGGGGCATTCTACTACCTCCCCCAATCTATAGTGAATGTGGACATAATTGAAATCTCTGATAAGCCTATTAAGGACCTGTCCACCATCCCCACCTCAAATTTGGGACCTATGTTGAGCCTATCTTCAATAAGCTCTAGCCCCCTTGGAGCTCTGGGTCCCTCTGCAGTGATTGATTTAACCAATGAATTATGTCCGGTGGGAGTGGGGACTGTGGGGATGGCGAATGATTCAGTGGTAGTACCACCATCTATGGGCCCTCTAACACCTCCCAATGCAAGTAAAGTAAAAAAGGCCACATTTGTGAAGTGCAAACAGGGGGCTAGAAGGAACTGCATACTCAGCATCAGAGCGCCCCACAGAACTTTATTTCGCTCCAGACTGTCTCCGGTTGTCAAAACATGGAAGCCTAAATCTGGAGGCCTTACCTAAAGCTGTGTCTGTTGACCCTATGGCCCAAATAGATCACAATCTTATGTGCCGCTTGGGTGGTGTTGACCCTAGTGTAACTCAGATGGATTCTGCCCCCCCGCTTAAGGTATTCATGAATATAGATAACAGCGGAGCTTGTTTTTCGTGTACTGGACCAATGGGTAGGGGGATCGGTCATGACCCAAGGGATAAGTCTGTACTTTCCCAACCCCCCAGATCTCTGGGCGTGGAATCAGATTCATTGTGTAATGTGGGGGCCAAATCTGTTTGGACTGAATCCATCTGGGGTCCACCGGAAGGAGCATCAACTTCCTCACCAGCGGGGCAGGGCTCCAGTGAACAGAACTGCCTGCCCCTGGGGGGAACCGAGGGGATGAAACACCCTATCCAGAGACCAACTGGGATAGGACCAGTTGCGCTACCTAGCTGGTTGGACCCATCAAAGAATCCGGGGGAGAGTAATTCTGTAAAACAAATCGCCAATGCTGACATTGGAGGAGGCTCCTTAAACTCTGGGATGGGTTGTGGGAGTGGCAAGTCAAGGATATTGGAGAAGTTAGCAGATATTCCCCCATGGTCCAATTACCCGAGAGAAGCCTCTGGGATGAATGACTTGCTACAGAGACTGACTATACTACCCCACTATCTATGTCCCGAGGGACACCCCCAAAGACCATATACCAAATGTGGGTGGGCCCCGTATGAATCCATTAAATCCACGTATGAAAGGCCCACAGTGTTTAAAACCAAGGGGAGTAATGGGTAGGAGGTCGATGGATAAATGTGTCAAACAGGGGCTCCATCAAGTTAAAATGACCTGTATGTGGGGCGCTAATTACCAGGTAGTCTCAATCGGACACATATCCTATCAATTTTCTACCAAATTGTTCCTCTGGCATTGGTAGCATCGGTTGACATTGAGAGAGTGGCCTTCCCTGAGAAGAACCGCCTTGACATCTGTACTCTCTACTTAAACTCTCCACTAGTTAAGGAGTTGATTCTTACTCAAGGTGAAGGTTTACTAAACCTTGGGTTTGCAGTGGAGCTATTGGATGAGGAGAATGGGGGTCCCTGCCCTAAAAGGGATAAGCAAAACCCTGTACACTTGCAAGTAGATGCTGACAAGGTGGGCTCTGGGACTAGGAACTGTGGAGGGAAAGATACTAAATGGGCTACCATAATCTCCTCATTGTGGCAGAAACTGGTCCCGTAGAATTTCAGGATGTGTGGGTACCACATGGGGAGACATGGTTGTGTTCTGGCCCCGTGGCTGTTCAACCAATATTTCTCAGATGTTGCATTGTCCCTTGGGAAGGAAATTGCACCAAAGGTGGGCCAAGCAGAAATCGTCTGGTTCACGTATGCAGACGACCTTCTGATTTTCGACCTAACGAGTGTCAGACTGCAGAGGTCATTAAAAAACTTTTGAGAGCTATGCTAAATTGAATGGGCTCATTATTAACCCTAATTAAACTAAGATCCATTCCTTCAGAAAAGCAAAGGTGAAGACCACTGGGCACGTTAGTACTGTTGGTGGAATCCCCCTGAAAGTATCTGAGACTACCAGATATCTGGGCTTTAACTTTGCTGCCTATAAAGAGTCCAACATAGCCACTGAGGTTTTGCTCCATAAGGGAAAGTTTTGGAAGGCACAGATGATCAGGATCAACTGTAGATTCGGTAATTTCCCCTCAAAACTAATGTTTTTTGAGGGAAAATCGTACCGAAATTGACCTATGGCTTGGAATTGAAATCGGAGAGAATGCATAAAATTCGGAATAAAATCGAGGGCAGATTGTGGCGTAGAATCCTTGGCCTTCCTAATTCAGTCCCGTTACTAGCTATACGATTCGAGCTGGGTATTACATCTCTCTGGGTAAGGGTAAAGTGGGCTTCTTTTACTTTATTCTCGAAAATTATGGCTCCCACCACTAATACTCTGTACCAACTAATGAGGAGAAATGTGATCCGAGCTCATCCTTTGCAATATCGGTATGAAGCTGGAGACTTTGGTCTGTAATCCAATGAGGGTCAAAAAGGCCTTATTTGATTCTGACTGGATCCAGACTATTGATGCCTTGCATTTCTATCCCTTTCTTAACCACCTCATACTTGAACATAGACGCAGAGGCTCATTATCTATGATTCTGGCTCAGTTCCCGAATAAATCTCATCAGGGAACATTGCTTAGGGCACGATGGAATCTCCTTTCGACTAGAGAAATCCAATTAAGGAGGCTGAAAACTACGATTGATGCTGCAAGCTGTCGGATCTGTATGGGGAAATTAGAGACTCTAAGGCACTTGGTCTTGGAATGTGACCCATTACATGGCCTTAGAGCAAAATACTTTGTGCCTCTAGATGTGAATTCTTTATGTTTTAATGAAGAATTAGCCTGGCAGCGATGTCTCAACATTCGTAATACACATGAGGGTTTGGCTTTATCCGGCTTTATCAAAAGTTTGAAATTGTAGAATCTGTGTTACTGAGGGTATCCTTGAAGGACCTGCTTATGACTAATTATTGGCCCACTAGATAAGTTTGTATGATGGGTCAAATTTAAAATGAATTGATTGATCTGTACTGTGAATTGGCACAGTTTTGCTGTTTTATTGCCATGGTTGGAATTTCTAATTTTATTATAGTTTTTATTATCCCACTTATGATAGATAGATAGTGAGCTTTTGTTCTTGTCTTCATTCTCCTTTGATTTTTTTATGATTACGTTTTGTGTTTTTTTTTTAATGATTGTGCTTTTTATATTTGCTCTGATGTATGTGATGTGTTTTCTTTCTCTGATTTGTAAAGGTTTAATTAAACCAATTGAAATTTAAAAAAAAGTATTTAGAGGGCATGATCTGAATTGAAGACTGGATTTGGCGATAATGGCAACACCTCCTCCCAATGAGTTTGTGCGGTCAGCCCCAAGTATACTATAGTTAGGGGGGATAGCCAGTGTTAATAGAGGGCCAGAGGCTTGGTGCAGCCAGGTTTCAGTGACAACTAGAAGGTCTAGTTGTTGGTCTAAAATAAGATTGTGTCTCTCTATAACATGGACTCCTAATGAGCGCACATTTAGGAGGGCCCCTTTGAGGATAGGAGAGGGCTCTGGTGGTGGAGAGGGGGGAGCTGAGGTACGGGAAGAGGGGCGTTTGGGCTGTTCAGAATGTTTTGTGTCGGTACCATTTTGTGGGGTGGACATACCAGAGGTTTGGCTGTTGGGCTGTCAGCTTGTGTGGGGTCTTACTACCTCTAAAGGGTGAGGTTGTCTAGAGGTATAGCTGTGGAGGTGGTGGTAGCTGGTTTGTGCGGCAAGTCTTGAAGGTCTGGAGGTTCCTGTGATGGGACGAGTGGCAAAGGTGAGGGGTAAGGGCAATCTCGAGCTGAGGCGTGTAGAGCAAGATGAACCAAGGCTGGGGATAGTATTGCAAAACAAAAAGGTGATGACTGGAAGGTTTTGAATAAATCATAACCACGTGCACAGCTCTGGGCAACCCTCCAGACCATCATTTTTCAGTCTGCCAAGCCATTACAGAAGGGGAAAAACCATATGCAAATCAGGCTTGGTCCTACCCCAAAAGGGGCAGTCCAGCCCGAACTGCTAGGTCACATCCCTTCTGCAAGAGACCACAAGCATCCTCAGACATGTTTCAGCCTTGTTGGGTGTCATCAGTGAGGAGTAGCTTGGGTCTCTAGGATAGTATTGCAACATGGAATTGTGGGGATCTTAGAAAGGGCATTCTTACTCGGTTTGATTATAGTTTTGGACGTTGAAGAGCATCTGTGTTGACTGAGTAAGCATCTGGTGCCGTATGTGTGGACATGGGAAAGGGGACATGGGTGGTGGCGATGGCATCAGAGTTTGGCAAGGCCGTTCCCCACCTGGGTAAAGGTGCCTTCAGTACAGTGTGGGTAACTCAGGCCTATTGAGATAAGAATTTATGCTGGGAGATGGTGAAGCTGGTTATCAATAGGGTGGCAAGGTATGTTAATTTGTGGATTGGGCTTCCTGTGCTGGATAAGGATGTGGTGCAAATGTTATTAGGGTGGCAGAGGGTCGCCCAGAGTATGCAGTGATGCAGGATATAAGCCAATGGTGATCACTCATCGGGGGGCAAGCTGATTGCAATCATAGGATAACGCCGGGAGGTGGCAATTGTGGTCTCTGAGGACAGCGCAGTACATAAACAGCACAGTTTGGAAGCAGGCATTATTCTGTAAAATGGAACATCTTGTTATGGTCACATACGGATGTAACCTGATAGAGACACTAGGTAAAGCAAGTTTCACAGCAGGCATATTAGATACTGAGCATGCATTATGTAGATCGCAGTCAGCACAAGTAAGAGAAGGGCATTATTCAGTATACAGAGTTTGGCAAAACACAGTCTCCCGGTAACATACAAAGATATTGGTTGGTAATACTGAGGACCATACGATTCACAACAAGCACCAATTAATAGCAACTCTGGAGACTTTCCTTTCTTATTATATGCTGGTGCGTGTGTGTGGGTGGGTGTGTAAGCTGTATTTTACTACCAAGCTCTCCCCCGTTGTTGTGGGAGGCAGGACTAACTTGGTTGGACACTAACACTGCAAGTTAGTCTTCACAAGCTCTTACTAAAAGAAATGTACAATATTCTTAACTACTACAGTACTGCTCAGAGTTTGCTCTTGATTCTTGACTCAAATCCCTGGCCACACCTTCCACCTAGCCTAGCCCCCCTGTATGAAGGCACTTACTTGGGAAAGGCAGGATCCATAACGTGCAGCACCAGCTTAATAACACCACCGTAGAAATTCAGACACCTTCTGAGGAAGCTCTCATCCAGCAAACCAGCATCAGCACAAGCTTTGTAGCGGACCAGTCTCTGATGAGAAGGATGGTGGCAGGAAAGAGGAGAAAAAAAAAGACAAATGTGGATAAAAACACTTTCGAAGAAAAAACTGGTTTCCCAAATTATTAACATATTTCAAAAAGTATTTTAGAAGAATCCCCCTGCATCAGCACTTTTTATGTCACCATGAGGGCGACCAAGTTATGGATTCTAGGCAATTGTAGAATGGGTTCCACCACATGGAATGTAGGTGCTGGCAGAATGGTGCATGTACAGTTAAGTGGGGACTTTAATGCAGCCACTTAAACATAGTTGGATGCATGCACCCACCATCATTTTCAACCCAGATGTTTCAGAATTTGCCGAATGTACCATTTCTAGGCTTTCACTTGATTATAACCAATGCATTCTTTCCCCTCGCACTCCGTGCTTTGAAATTGGCCAAATGCATGGCCTCACTCCTGCACGCATCTGCTTTCACATAGAACTCAAATTACACTTTGCACATCACTTCTGCCATAAGGATGTAGCTACCTTTCATGACAAAAAATCCAACTGTAGCTACACACATAATTGACTATCCTCTTACACATACCCCTCCAGCTTATTTCCCCTAGTGTACCTCTCTCCACCCATACACATGCCAATTAAACATGGGTGGCTAGCAGGGACTCAGCCAAGCCCTCATAACCTTTAATGGCCATTATGCACAAATGCATAAAAGCACCTTGTGACTTTCCCATATTTCGAACTTCGGTCCCCCCAAGGGCATTACGTTAGGACCATACACATGGTGAAAGGTGCTATAAAAGGTGCTATAAAAATAACAAAATTAAATGAAATAATGTATCAGCCTATAATTGTTATCCATTCTTGTAGCTTGAACCACTATTGAGAAGTATGGAAGCAAATTAGCTACACGCTCAAGTGCAAACTCAACCTTATGAGGCACACTACGATATCAAAATGTTTCACATTTTTACAGATTGCACTAATGCAGGCAGGAATTCATGGGAATTCCAACCACTTTTAGAGTTGTATTTTTTAACTTGCATATATTGTCTGAGCATATATCGGTGTAACTTTTGCAAGAATGTGATATTTTCTTGTTTCTTTAGTCTTCCTTTTATTCACTCTTTGGTCTTTAAAGTATAGATTCTCCTTATCTTTCCCCTTTTCTTTGATATTCTTAATATTCTCTTAGCACCGGGCTTCCCGCAGTCCTCTTTCTTAGTTTAACTTCCACACACAGCCCATTCTTTCTCTTTTTCTCTTTTGACTATTCCCATTCGATTTTGGAAGTATACACTTCGACAAGGTAACTCTGACTTTACTTTATTCAGAGTCTTTTCTACATCTAATTTCTCATATTCCAGCAGATCTGTTTACTTAGTGATCTGCTTATTTTTCCTATGGTCTCCTAGCGGTGTCTCATACGTGATGATATTCACCAACC
This sequence comes from Ambystoma mexicanum, assembly GCF_040938575.1. Lineage (NCBI taxonomy): Eukaryota > Metazoa > Chordata > Amphibia > Caudata > Ambystomatidae > Ambystoma > Ambystoma mexicanum. The sequence continues at coordinate 438,090,074 of NC_090929.1, forward strand.
TTACATTTACTGTGTTGGGCACAGTTAATGTTACAGGTACAATTCTATAAATATTTTTCCATAAATTCTATTGCTGACACGAGCTCACAGGGTGTTTATTGTAGTGGTTGTGTCCACACAGGACTTATTTTTTCTGCATGCTAGCATGTACACATACCTGTTCTCTAGGATTTACACTCTTGAACTTTCACTTATTTTTGATTATCCGTTCGACAATATGCTTAGATCCACCGGTTTTCTAAATTGTATTAGCTAGGTCAAATAATTTTACTTATAATTACCTGAACTCTGCATGCGGTTGCCAATAGCATTCTTGTTATTTAATTCATCTCATTATCATATGATGACTCTCTGTACATAGAATACACTTACTTTGTTTGTTTGTTTATTTATTTATTATGCGCACCAGACCCGAAGGTATTAGGGCGCAGAAGAAAGAAAAGAGGGTTGTTCAGCTTAGGTTACATTGCTTTGAGTAAAGTTGATTTGATATGAAGTTTACTGTATTTATCACATTATAGACTCTTTGAACTGCACCTGATGAAGGGAATTTTGAATCCTGAACGCTTTTTGCTGCCAACCTTTGAATATAAAAGAAGATTTGGATAAAGAACCTATCATTGAATAGGGTCATTTTTTACTTTGAAGAATGTGTGACATATATCTGGATAAATGATTCAACAATTGCTTAACATTATATTGGCTGATCTTCAGCAACAAGGTGTGCAAGGGAAAAGAGTGTCTGCTACCTTTCGGACACCATCATAGTATTTTTTGCAACTCTGTGTCAGGATTGTGTTACCTCCTCTGCACCCAAATTTGTCATTAATTTACCTATATTATTTTAATGGAACTACCTATGCGTGCAACTATACAAATTGGATACATATATCGTCTGAGCCCCTGAAAACAAATGCTGAAAATAGGATTTATTTCCATCAGCCTTTTTTGCTCAGTTTTATGAGGTCACCTTCCCAACCTAGGCAGACTGTGTATCCATAGATTCCCCTTGCTCCTTCAGTGAGAGTTGTCATCAAGCAGTCAAGTAAAAATATTAGGAGTAGAGTTGGGTAGACCAGAATGGTGGCCATTATTGAGATGTCCTCAGATTGTTTCTTTTTCTGACATGACAAGAACAGCGTGATCTGAATAAAGCATGAGTGTGTGTGTGCTTCCGCTAACATGTGGGAAGACTGGTCAGGGACATGTGGCTCTAAACAGATACAAGCTACAGAAAGATTAATAGGGAGTATGTAATGTCCGGCTTGTGAATATCTTTAGACTTGCATGTTTCACAGAAAACAGCGAGCAGCAACAGATGAAGGTGGTGAGGGGGCTGAAGGAACAGTTGAAAAAAATAAATGCTTGTGAGAGTGATCTCGATTGTGTTTCTACACAATAGTGTTCTGTGAACGTGTGTAAAGTAGCTGCTTTGCAAATTACAGCCAATGTGCTGTTTCATATATATAAGACCTTTATTCGACAAAGTCATCAGGATACATTATATAAAATATAAAATACATTATCACACAATTATCACAAATACACATAAAAACAGAGATATAAAAAAATTGCGTGTCTGCTAAAAAACAATACTCCAACATTTCACCCTATAGCCACAACTACCATAACAAGATGGCGATTAACTATCTCAAAGGGATAACTGGGACAACAGGAGAGCTATCCTCGCAGCCTGTTGCCCGGTTGAAGAGCTACAATTTTTTTCCTCGGGATCCATGCTCTATGCAAAAAAATGAAAGCTAAAGTGGCAGCCATATATATCTTGTCAAGTTAGCTTCATGAGTGAAAGGAAGAGATTTGTGTGGCAGCTGTAGCTGTGACAAATCCCTTGATGTAATTTCTCCCCCAGAGGGGCAACCTTCCAATGGGGCCTGGGAGGTGAGGCCACTAGCAGATAGTCCCCCTGGGGGTGGTACTCAGTGGGAGGATCCCACGGGAGGGGACCCCATCCACAGGAGAGGGGAAGTCTATCAAGGGAGAACACGGTGTGTCGCCATGCATTGTTCACCCAACAAAGCGGATAGGGCCCAAGCAGCCCCACCTTCTTTGTCTCCTCTTCTTATAGTTACCGCATGCATAGTAACCCTGTCTTTCAGATAGACAGCACTGTGACGAGGAAGAGTGAGAGTAGATGGCTCCAGAAGTACTGACATGCAGAACAGGAAAATGAAGAGCCCTACGCGGAACAAAGAAACATACTAGCTATCCAAGATTCGAAAGACGGCTTACCATAAAAACCGATGAATGACTCTCCTCAGAGTCAGTCCAGCACCAGAGGAGCAACAAGCTGGGGAGCCAAGCCACATTGGGAGGACACGCTGCAGACCCAGACACAAGGAGAAGTCGGCATCTGAGAAGGCTCAACTGATCGAGGGCTCACCTGAAGGCTGATAAACCAGACGTCCAGTGGCAGGAAGCAAGTCAATCCGAGTGTCCAGGCAAGACCCGACGTACGGCAAGCAACCAGCGTGGTGAAGCCACCGAGTACAGACCACAAGGGCCTAGGGGAAGCCTGCCGGTGTTGCCAAGGACCGGGACCCTCGTAGACCACGTCAGAAGGTACGTAAAGGGGGACAGGGAAGGCACTGGCAAACCCTAGTGGCTGTGCTCATGAACAAGTGCAGAACCATCTTCCTCATCCCAGTGGGACCAAACGCAGAAATGAAGCAAACTGGGTGAGAGAGCATCCCAAGGAAACCAGAAAAGAGATGAGGGTCTTGGACCCAAATGTTGAAAGGGTTGGAGAGTTATACATACAAGATAATGCCTGGCAGGATAGTGAACTGGACCAGAAAAAGAGACATTCTAAAACTGAGAATGGGGCCTGGGACCCACATCACCAGAAGAGAAGACCAGGGGAAGAGGGAGATATCCTTTGGCAAAGGTCGGAAGAAGACCAACAGAAAAGAGAAGCATTCTTTAGTCAAAGTTGAAAAGAAGACCAGAGAAGGGAAGATATATCATCTGGTAAAAATCCAGATACCATGTGACTGTTAAAAGAGAGCCTGGAAGAGGCTTGGCGAAAGGGAGACATTTTCCCCATCTGTGTGGAATTACATAGAAAGGCCTAGTGACCGCCAGTGGAAAAAGGATATTCCCACATCACTTATCAGCTGCCTAAAACAATCCAGACGGAAGGAGTCACCCTTCTAGCGTGGGGAAAAAACATGTTATTTTTTTTCTTCTTTTGACGCGTAAGGGACGGAAATAGGTTTGGGACATTGGACAGTGGGCTATTTACTTTTGATGGACTTCTGACATGCTTAGTTTTATTTGAGACTGGGAACCTCCTCTTAGTTACAGGGACAGGTAGGGTTCTCCCTTATTTTCTGTTAAACAAAAGTCGATGCCAAGAAGCATGCTACCTTTATGTCTCAGGTCTACTTCTGCACCCTTACATTTAGTGTTAGCTATGGGATCCAGCTCTGTTGATAAAAACCAGCGGAATGGCGGAGGCGGGGGTCATGGCCAAGATGGCAGAGAGGCAAGACGCGCGCCCTCAACCCTCTTCGTCCACCGGTATGCATTTTAACTTCAGCATACCAGGTGGGCAGCAATTTTGATTGATCCTGTGCTCCATTCCAACAGAGGAGCAAGGTGACAGCAGTCGGTGCCTGCATGGAGGGGCATGGCGGTGGCGTAGCGCTACGGGTCGCAGGCGGCCGGTGCGGACTCCCCACGGCGGGGTGGGGGAGAAAAAAGAAAGAAATGGCAGCCGGCCCCACATAGGGAGCGGGGAGACGAACGTGTGTGAGCTCCTGATGCAGAGCAGAAGCCCGACACCCGCAGACATCAGAGGGACTGCTGTGAGCCCGCAATCCGTGGCAGAGCAGTAGATAAGAGGCAGGGAAGCAGAGCGGTCTGGAGAGCGGGCCCCCAGTGGGTAGGGGGAGATCGGGCGACATCTGACCCCATATTCCTAGTGATTGTGCAGACAGCGGCAGCACCGGCAGATGCCTTGTGAGGTCTGGAGGCCCCCTCAGGCCACATAATCTATTCTGTAATTGTGGCTGGTGGCTGGGCTGAGTCTTACTCTGCCCCCTGCTCGAAAAAGCCTGTAACGGTGCCTTGTTGGATTGAATGCGATCAACGGGAGGCCCTCAATGGCAATAGCAGTGCCCCTAGCATGAGGAGGA